>NC_091102.1:6470833-6801666 GCF_024713975.1 Paralichthys olivaceus | reverse complement strand
GGTCCGACAGCTGCAGCACATTTTGGAAACTTAATGACAAAACAGGCCATTTGTCATCATCTTTCAAAATGACTCCATTTGAACATTTCTTTAATGATCTGTTGACCATTTCAGCATCGCATTATTAAATATCAGTGTCTTCCAAAAGCCATCACACGTGGCCATCACCAGATCCTACATTTGTTTAGAATTAGACAACTACTGGTTAGAATAGGTGAAGTCTGCAGTCGTGTTCTGTGCTGAGTTCGGGGTATGTTTTAAAAGTAAAAATGTTTCACTGTTTGCAGAAGTTTCAGCCGTTGGATTAATGTGTCACAGTCACAAGTTTCCCGTGGATCCACCCTTTAACACTCAAAAACTCAAACGTTTGCTTCATCGTGTTATTACATCTCAGACTGAAGATAAATCTATTAGGTCTTCAGATTTTTTCCGGGCTGTGTTTGCTTGATACTGGCTGTGCCTGGATCGACAACCACAGAAACTATTTAAAAAGCTTGTGATTCGGAAACAGGAAATGAGGGAAGTCAGACTTTTCGTTCATCCTAACTTCTTCTCCAGACTTTCAACCCTTCCAGTCAGGTCAAACTACTTCCTCATTAGCTCCGGATGGACAAGAGTCTTAATTCATTTTGACGAAGCCCTTCAGTGTGGCCATTTAGTGGCTTTGTCACTTGAATGTAAACATATGTTGTATTTGGAAGTGTGCTTTAACAACTGCTGCTGCTCTTGGGGAGGACAGTGTCATTTGAGTACAGTGATTAAAAATAGCCCTGATAGAGAGCAGCCTGTACAGCACTTACATGCATGTATACATTCAATCAATTTCCAATTTAGCAAACCATTTCTAACAGATGCTTTCCCCTCTAACATACGTGCTCTGTGTGATCATCCAGCAAAGGTTCTCTCTCTGTTTTGTTTTGAAAAGACTGATTCAAAGCCAGTGGAGCAAATAAGAGCTCCAGCTGTACAGCAAATGAAAACAAGCCTGAGCACCTTCTTTCAGTTTATTACATTTCCTAATCCCCTCATCTCCTCCTCTCCCTCACCACACTCAACCCACCTCCTCTTCACATCCTCCATTTTTCACTTTAACTCAACCTTTATCTCCTTTGCTCTCTCCCCCCCCATGTCTTGTCTGTCTCTTTGCCTCATTGCTTTAGATGCACTGACCACGTTGCATAAAAAAGCTCGGCAGAAATGTTGACACATAAAGGAGTTTCACCTGGCCAGTAAATTGATTTTTGAGCTGGAATGAAAATCAACACTACTTAAGTCTAACGGCCTTAACTGCTGACAGGTTACTATTTATACTGACTAAATTAAAAGGCCAGGCTTGTGAAAATGACTGTGACAGGCCTGACCTTGTTTAACACATCATCGCCTGTCAGGGAATAGTTGAAGAGATGTGTGAAGTTTTCTCGAAAAGTGCTCCAGATAAGAACTTTGAGCAGAGGGACAGGAAGTCAGAGCATGAAGAAAGAAGAAGATGAGTATCGGAGCGGGATCTCTGCTCTGTACTGGGGGAGGAAGAGTGTCGGAGAGGTTATCAGTGGTTTTTCATCATCACTTATCCTGTGGTTTCTTGTCTTCACCTGCTACGTCTGGTGTCAATGTACAGACATCTCATCTCTTTCATAAGAATGTAGCTGGGAAAATTTGACCTTTGACTCATTTCAAAGATTGAGTTTGTATCATTAAATTTAATTAAAGCTAAAGTTACAGTTTGAAATCCTTGCCATTACTAAATTCTCTACAGATTGACCAGGTCAAAACTAATCTAGAATTCAGTGTTTAAATGAATCAGGTTGAGATGGGTCTTGCAGATCTCCTCCTTTGCTATAATGTTGCAAGAAACTTGATTTACCCAACACCAACCCATCCCACCATTGCATGATTAGCAACTCTGAGCAGCTGCACTGGCTGCAGCCCAGTCACCTGCATTGCTAACTTGTTAGCTTTATCACCAGTGTTCAATGAATCCTGGGAGGCCTGAGAGGGATCGACCCATTGGATTCTTTGTTGCTCAGGAACGGACAAAAACGTGGTCTTCAAAATGGGACAGAGTGGTCGCGCCATTGTCACATAATCGGTCTATGAATGCAGCCTCTGAAGGATGCGGCCCCTGAATTGGGACACAGCTTCTGTTGGTCTGCAAAATGGTGCAAAAACCTTTGTGGGACTCTGCTCTCACCCACTGCTCAGTTTAGCTCAGTGGGCTAAACTATCATTAGATCATGTGTACAAGCAGAAACGCATTAAGAGTTCGAAGCCTGAAGGTCTTCAAAAGTGCATCTAAATGTCATCATCCTAATTTATGAGATGGAAACCTGATATATTGCTCATGTTTGGTTCTTTTAAAGGGCAGTGAATCAAGTCGGATTCTGTCTGTGCTGTTTATTGTTCCTTTATTGTCAATCAATGTGACAGGAAGGAGATGGTCTTTTAAAAAATGACCCTCCTAAAAATATCAATTCCAGTAGCTCAGCGACAAAAGCAATGTGTGTGTGTGTGTGTGTGTTAACCACTGGGTGAATTAATGAATTAGCTCTCAACCACAACCTATCCTCAACCTTTTCTGCAACAGGGACACAAATCACTGACCTGTCCTTTCTGCTGTGATGCGGGGGGGGCTTCATCAAATGGCAGACAGACTAAAAGCTTCTATTCCCTAACACCACTCTGTATTCTACATCTGCATGTTATTATTATGTGATTGTGCATGTCTGTGCATAATTGAACATTTTGAACCTTTGAGCCAATATGCCTCAAACGAATCCTCAGCTCCCACGTCAAAATGATTATTTCTAAACAAACCGTGTTTAATCGACTGCGTGCCAATCTCCATCTGGAGGATGCTGTGTGACATCTTCCCTTAAATTACAAATATCAATCTGCCACAGTGGGAGCTCAGCTGCCAGTGGCCTCATGGGGGTCCGCGTCAAAGCAACCAGCCTTCAAAACAAAGCCATCAAAACACCAAGCTCGGTAGATGCATTTTTCTGAAATAACCATTTCCATTACCGGGTAACAGCTCGACCAAAATCACAGAATAACTGAGCAGAAAGAGCTCCAGGTCTGCAGCCCCAGATTGATGTGAAAACCTCCTGGTACATAACAACTACAATGAACTGGATTCAGGAATGAGCGTGTGCAGAACTTGGCCCAGTTCTGTGTGACTCAACCCATCCCCCCCCCCATTGCAGGGACCGACAGACGCCAGCACCGAGGGCTCCCAATCTGCTGTGTGACCAGCGGGACTCTCCCTAAGTGTGTTCCCCCTCCTTATCAACGGCTGTCTGCCCGCGGCAACACTACCACTTACACTCCATCCACCCGCTTATTGATACACTTCACCGCAGGATCGCCTTCGAGTGCTCCTTGGGAAGGCGATAGGTCTGCAGGGTGGTCTAATTCAATCACCGTTGGGGAGGGGGAACACACACATCATTCATCACCAGCAGAGGACCAGTCCGGGAAAGACCAGGAAGACTCTTCATTCTCTCTCAATGATCATTAACACACAAACAAATTGCTTTGCTGTGGCACTGAGCAGCTTAGTGAACCTGGTAGAAGTTGAATATGTAATGTTATCATGCAAAGATAAAGACACACTCATGCAGATAACTAGATGCAGAAACAATCGGTCAATTATGAGCCGTGCTGTTCCCGGTGGTTCATTCAACTTTGGCTACGTATCCTGTCCCCAACTATGTTAGTGTGCAGGTGCGGTGTGCAGTGTGTGCACTATCAAAGCTCGAGGAGTTGTTAACTCTTTCAAATCCAAACAGAAACTGCAGCAGGGAAAATATTTTAGTGAGTTTAATCATCAGTGCATCAAATGTGTCTCAATGGCACTTTACTCTGAGGCCCGTTCATAATACGCTGCAGTGAGTACGATCTGTGGCGGAGAATTCCTGAGTTAAATCTCTGAAACAGTGACAACTGCCTTCAAAGGCCTCATATGTGTCTTAGCATGTTGTGCACACTTTGCACACAGTGAGAACAGAGAACATGTGGTAATCTGTTCTGTGATTGCATTTGAATTAATTACAAGCCTGACAGACTCAGAAGAACTGGTTTGTTTCTGATAAACATTACAACATTTAGAAAAGCATGGGCAAACATAACTGGTCCTCCTGATAATACGTGTTTCTTCTGACAGGGGGACTACCTTTCTGACGTGTTCCATTTTCACAAAAATGATGATTCTTGCACGGCCAAGACAAACACAACTTCATGACAATCAGCTAATACACAACTCAATGCACATGATAATGTCACTTTAAGTATAAATAGTGTTGTGCAAGGTAGAAACTAATAAAAACACAGAGTTCAAGATGCATGACATACTGAGTCATTATACTAAGAAGAGGTGCAACAACATGACTGGGTAAAGTTTATTATAATAACATGTACTGTGTATGATGGTGCAATCAATACCATTATTAGACAGGCACTACAAGTTGTTGAATTTCCTTAGGATGTAAAGACAACACAGTTGGCCTCTATTCTAAATCTTTAAAACATATTTTGAATAGTTCTCATTACTACGCTTTCTATGTCTTTATATTTACCTCTAGCACTCTCACAGTGACATATACATGCATGTGGCTCAGTAGTTGCTGAAATATGTTATAAAATAAAATGTAAAGTCATGCAGAGCAGCCACGGAACATTTCCAGTTACAAAACCAGCTGAACAAAGGAGCTGTCTGTTTCAGCACCACAGACAGCTCCTGTCATCTTCCTATGAGGAGGTGCTGCTGGCAGCGCCCCGACACTTTTATCTGCCGCACGTTGTAACATCAGACACAAGTGACTTTACAAAATTCATTAATGCAAACCTCCCTGCTCATAAAATTTACACCCAAATCCAGACTGACGGCGAGACTTTTTCTTACATTGCATTACTTCCCATTGGTTAACAATGTGAATTGAAGACGTAGCTCACCTCCAAGTGGCCTCTGGCACACATAGAGTCACTTACAGCGCAAATAGATACAAGTGACCTGACAAAGTTTTAAAAAAAAACTAACAGTGTACAGGCCCAGACTTGGTGTCACCTGAAAGTTGAGTAGCCCAGCCAGCACCCAGAGACAGAAATGGTTGAGTATGACTGAGTTTTAGGCCAACTGTGTGTGTGTGTGTGTGTGTGTCTTTGCAGACTAAGTACCATACAGAGTGAGGACATTTTGGTTGATCCTTAGAATTAGATTCAGGTTATGGTTTGGCTATATTTTGGTTCTATATGGTTTTGGCTATAGAAGCATTATGTGTGTCCTCACTGAGATAGAAGTACAAGGTTTTGTGTTTGTGTGTGTGTGTGTGTGTGTGATAGTGAGAGAACCTTAACACAAGCATGCACTCACACACTGCACACGATGAGACTGAACCACAGACCATCAGCAACATCTCTCTTCAAGATGTGTCCAGCAAACACAACTCCAGATAAATGATAATAAAAAAATAGTAATGTTGACAATTCCAAAGGGTTTCCATTAAAACGCGTACCCACTCCGGCATCTCTCTAATCCAGGGGCACTTCCACAAATAGGATCATCATCAATCATCACTCAGACACCTGCGTCATGCGTCGGTTTTCGCGCGGCTACACCCAAGGGACCGCACCGCTGTTCCTCATGGGAAACTCGGTACAGTAAAGGGTCGAGGTGGCGAAGAGAGCCGCGCCATGTGAGAGTGCACGCGGATAGTGCACGGAGCCGTGCGTGCAATAGCCCGCAGGTAAACCGAGGGTAATGATAGGGATGAGCTTTGTCAGGGTCACAAAAAATGAGGCGCGACTTTGGGCATTTGTGTGTCCGATTTGGACCCTGTAAGTAACAGTGACGCACCGTCTTACGCGCATGCAGCAGTCGTTTCAAACTCAATCAGTGGGAGCGTGCACCTGACACACACACACACACACACACACACACACACACACAAACACACACACACACACACACAAACACACACACACACACAGAGAGAGAGAGAGAGAGAGAGAGAGAGAGGGAGGGAGACGGCGATGGAGCCAGTGCGCATTACAAGTTATTTCTGTGCCACATCCATTTAAAACTTGGGTCTATTTTCCTGCCTCCATCAGCAGCAGTCTCCAACAACAGAGCCACTGTGCGTAAAATGAGGTTCAGTGTTAGACTGTCTTCAGGCACAGCTGCTGCTTCGTTTACACCTTTATCTGGGCGATAGATCCCCTCCTCAGCGAGCTCCAGTGAGCCCCGCGGGCCGGGGAACGAGACCGCACTGCAGAGGGCTTCTCCAGCTTCTCCCTGACGGAGCTCATGAGCCAACACATCGTTGAGAACCCCCCCCCCCCACACACACACACACACACATATAATACAGTATCATTATTTGACTATTGCTTCCTGGATGGTTGTGGCACATCTTGATTAATCGGGTTTTCGATTTATTCCCTTTGCTGCAACAGTGTCAGGTGCCGAACTTCTCCTCCTTTTACGCATAACTGTCCCTGAACCTTTTTAAACTGATGAGCGTCAAATCGCCGCCGCTTCTTTCCTGGAATAAAGGTGACCACTTCATTCCCAAATAAGAAAACGATCGAAGAATCGGTTGAACTAAATTCTGTGAACTTTATCAAATGATCAGGGAAAAAAACAAATCGTGCCAAGTCTGAGAGCCAAAGAGGGAAAACTGGCCTACCTTCAACTCGATTCCAAAATGGTACAACGCCGTTCGTTAGTCAGTGGGGGAGGCTTTGGACATCACAACTCCATGTCAATAGAGAAAACACGTTTCCATAAACCGGGTGCGAGCCAGTGACAGTCTGTGCTTCAGCGGGGTCGCCCATTCAGCCAGTCGTGCGGTTTAAATCCAAACAGAATAATGGAGATCTTGTCTCTGTCTTTTGGGGGAAGAAGTGCGCCAGGCGCTCTCCTACGCAGATGTGACTTTGCGCGCCTGAAATGAAACTGTGATGGGTAAGAATGGAAGAAAGAAAGAAAAACAGGACTACAACCAATAAAAAAATGTATACATCAAAACGAATGGGGGCGAAGCTGCGAAGTGATCGTCCTCCCTCCCAATGAAATCAAAAAAGAAAAATCTCACGGCTGACTTTTGCGCAAATCGGGCGTAATTACTTATCCTCTCCTGGGGGGGCTCGACCATCCCAGACGCACGGGTTGGTGCGGTCCTCTGCACTCCGATGAGAAAAAGAAATGTATGGATATAATGGCCAGATCCGATGGGGGGTTTCCTCCACAGCCCCGCGCTGTGGTTGCAATGCACACGACGAGGAGGATCTCTCCCCGGTCCTAGTGCACCACACACCGGCCCCAGTTGGCTTTAACGCCGCTGCACCTGCACTCTGTCATTTCCATCGATTTAACAGCGAAATGGATGAAGGTTAGGGGGGGAGGAAATTCCGGCAGACGCCTATAATTCAAATCAAAGCTTCGGCGCTGAACTGAAAGAAAAAGAGGCTCCTCACTTGTTTGGACATGGAGAAGATGGGGAAAAGAGGGGGGGGAGGGAGGGAGAGAGAGAGAGAGGGGAGGGTAAAGAGGGGGAGGTTTAAAACTGAAGCCATATGCTGATGTCCTGCAGCCTCATGAGATGAGGGATCAAAATAAAGCCTGAATTTAAATGTTTCAGTGTGAGACATGATGAGATTGCCGCCCCCCCACAAGTTTAAATAGTTTCACTTCTGTGGTTCCAGACAGTGAAGGCAGCAGACTGTGGTCAAACAGGCTTCATGGCATTGACCTGACTGGTATAATAAAGATATGTGGAAATCAAACCATCTGTTTGTTGTCACGCAGTTAGACAGTGACTGGAAGAGTCAGAGCAAAACATATACAGTATATATCTATATATGGAGGGTTCTGAGACATGATCTTTAAAAGGGACACAATGATCTGAACTTGTGTGAGTTAGAAGAACAAAGTGAAGAAAGCTCTTGAAACACACGAAGCAACATTGTACATTTTAAGAGATCATCTATATCAATTGTTCTCAAACTGGGGTCCTCGGGTCTGTGAAAGGTTTCCAGATACATCCATTACAATTATGATTCATGGGTATTTTTAAATGGTAAAAGATTTGTTTTTATAAAGACCTTTTTTAGTCTTGATGATCATTCAAAGGTCAGTACAGTTTATTGCCATTCACACATTCACACACACATTCATACAGTGCATCTATGGGCAGCACTTTTACACATGACATTGTGAAAATGTTTTTTTAATACATGTCTAATATCTTTCAAAGAAATGTGAATATTCATTTACACAAGCAAGTAGAATCGTAAAAAAACAGATAATATAAAATGAACAGTGATGGTCTTAATTACTTCACAGGGCTATCATGGGCTACAAATTGGGAGGATGGAGAACCCTTCATATTTGTTATCTTCTAGTTTAGTGACACAAATTCCAAACTAATGTGTGGTCAAATCATGAAGACTGGTATGAAATGAAGTCAACCTGGGGGCTTCTTCTTCTGGGATGGCTGGAAATTGCCTGTGGTGCCCATAGTTGGTAATCCTGCCTTGTGCTGCCCCCTGTCACAGCCTCCAGAGCCTGCAGCTGCTTTCTTAAAGACGGGACAAAGTTCTGCCCTGGGTTAAAAGAACTGTCATGTAAGTATATGTTAAAAAATCAAATAGGTTTATAATTCAATGAATGTGACAAGATGGTTTATTTCTTTCCTAACATGATGTTTTGAATATCACCTGCTGAACGGGAGACAGCCCCAGAAGCTCCCAGAGAAGTAATACCATCTTAAAGCCCTTGTATTTTGGTATAAATTGGCACCTTTGTTTTCAAGTGTGTAATGGACTAGTTGCTGCCTCTTGAGGCCATTAGGGTTTTAAAAAACCTGTGGTTCTCTTCCCTCTTGGGTACGAAGGCCTCAAGAGGCAGCATAATGAGCCCATTTGACACAGAAGAACAAGAAAAACAGATTCAGACAAGCAGCACAAAGGTGGGATGTATTTTCTATTGGAAAAGTTTAAAAATAAGTTTTTATTTTACTTTTGCGAGAGGCACTTTAGGATTCACACAGTGTGATCGGACTCAGACTGGGTAAAAACAGAATTTGTAAACTTACTGATGGAGCTGGTAAAAAAAAAACATATTTCTAAAGGTCCAAACAAATAGGAAAAGACCCCAAATAAACACATTAAGGTTTATTAATGGATTACCTGATCACTATAACCAATTATTTAAACAGCATATGATTAACAACAATTCTGTCCCAAGCTTTTTGATCCATATAAACAGTTGATCACTATATCCAGTTTCCGTTGCTTCAATTCTACATGCAAATGAGACAACCCATGTCGAAGATTAAGTTATTTTCCCCCCTCTTCAAACAAGACCATCTTTCCACCACAGGAAATGTACATAAATGCAAACAAAATGACAGGTCTGTACAACTGCATCCATCCATTATCTATAGCTTTTATCCTTAGAAGTTTGTGAGGGAGCTGAGAATCAAACCTGGAATCTTCTTGCTGCCCACCGTCCTCTTTATAACTCTCAACAACAAATTCTCATTTCGTACTTACTCTTCCCTAGAAGAGAAGGTAGAAAGCAGAGAAAACTATGCTGCAGCACAGGAAAGCTGCTTAAAATCAGTTTTAACCGAGTCAAAGCTGGCCCCCTGTGGACTTTTCTCCTGTAAATCTAAATGACAGATGGGGGAGAATATCCATTTCGCCATCCCAGGCTTGTTTTGGCTGCCAGTCACTTAAGAACACATCAAACCTTTTCAAACCAGCAAATCATCAAATATCAGAAATCACCAAACATCAGAGGGTCTGACATGTGATTCATCGTAAATAAATTACCTCAGACAACAGCCCCAGTGGCAGTGACGGTATGAAAAAATAGAGGCTATAAAAGGAATAAGAAATAACACGCATCACGTCAGACACATCCGTGTGTTTGTGTGTCAATATGAGGATAAAAACCCCTTTTATCACATCCCATCAGGATCTGTAGCATCTGTAAACGAGATGGGAGAGAGGAGGGCTGTCTTGTATAACTGCACTTGCCCAGGGCTCAGGAAACTCGTCACAGACGTTTCTGCCTCCACAGTTTTTCCTTTTGGAGCATGAGTAGGTACCTGACCATTCGCCGTCATGCAGAAAATATAGAGGCTGGCTGATATATGACATAAATCCTCCTCTTCATTCTCCTTAAAAAACTCACACACACACACACATACGCTAACTCACTCTCTCACACTTTCTCACAAACACACACACACTCAGTCACTCACACTAAGACACACTTACACATGCTCATACACATACATACACTCACTAACACACACACACACCAACAAACACACAAGCTGCTTTCAGACATGCACCAGACTCCACAGCTCTATCCCTATAGGTGCATGTGTGAATGTATATGAAGTCCGTAGAAATCCAGAAGTCGATGTGAGAACACAGCAGGAGATCCGTCACAACAGTCATACACGTAGAAGACACCAATGATGTCAAGAGTTTGTGGTGATAAGAGCTTATGACTGGTGATCTTGGCAGCAGAGTTAATAAGTCACTTCCTGCCTCTGTCTGCTGCATCCAACTGCTCCACCTCTGGCCTGAATAATACGGAGGATTTGATGCTGTTGTGAACATGTCTGTGCAGAAAACCTCCTGCTGTGTTGTGCATGTGTGAAAGGCAAACTACGGGTAAACTCCGTAGCCAATTCTCCGGATTATACCCAGAGGTCATGTCTGAAAATGGCTTAACACTGACTCTCTCACCGCAGCCTGCTGAATATTCAGTAGATAAATCGATGATTGAGTGATACCATAGAAACTGCTGTGAGATCACAGGACCACATCACATCTTCCTCCCACAATTCTTTTTTTCTCTTGCTGCTACACTGTCCAGTTTCCTTCTTCTAAAAAGGTTCTGCACAGCAGCGTGTTTGAACGCAACGGTAACAGCTCTGCACAAAAGCTCTCAGTAAGTTCAAAAAGGGAAGAGCTTTACTTTAAAAAAAGAAATGTCTGGAATTAGCATCATGTCCCACTTTCCCATGCAGACAAAAATAGACGAGGCATTAGAATGCAATCAGATAAAGAAACAATTAATTCCTTGGGTAAAATTGAAAACAAGAAAAGTGAATCGTCACTGGAACAGATGTAACTATGATGCAGGTGAACCACAACGTAACACACACTGATTGATTGTAAGATAAAAGTCCTCATTCCACTCATCTGCTCTTGAATATTTTGAAGTTGTGATCAGACCGGATAAAGATTCTTTTCACGACACTATGGGAAACGATTCGATATGTTTAAATACACCACTGTGTGAAAATGAGGCCGATGGGAGAAATTAGACAAGATTTTGTGTCGAGCAGGGAGGAGCTACAAAGCAGGTGTAATAATGTGGATTCATCATATCACACTGTCATTTCATTCATTATTAATATAAAAATATCGATTACAATTTCAGAGATCGATTGCAGTAATGAATGATGGATGGCAGTTTATATGCTCTCCGATGGGAAGCCAGCGAGGCCACATGGACAGAGGACACAATGTGACGCACAGACGTCACAAGGAATCGGTCCCTTTGTGGAACAGGTAGATGGTCACAATGTGGAAGGACAGAACATTCAAGACAAATCAAATCAGAATAAATCAATGTTAAATGATTTTGTCATAACTGTACTATAACATTAAAATGAATAACTGCATCAGTATTGTGCTTATCTTTGTCAAAGAGGGCGTCGCTAGTCATTTTGTATCGAAGCTTAAAAAAATTATTGTCTCTTATCTTTCACACGCACACGCACACTTACCCTAACCCGAACCTAATTCTAAATCATAACTCTCAAAAAGCCAATAATGTTTTGCGGACGAGCCAAAATGTCCTCACAACGTCAAAATGTCCTAACAATGATGGTATTGAACCAAAATTGGACCTCATAACTATAGATAAACAAGTGAACGCGTGCACACACACACGCAGGCAGGCATGCAGACAAGCAGATGTTTCAAACAGAGTGCTGACTGATACATGCCCATTGCCTAATTGGAGGTTTATGAAATCTGCAGGTTGCGGGTGCCAAGCAGTTTCCAAACGGATGCCAAGCGGTTGCTGTGACAGCAGGTCGTGACCTTCCCGTAATTGTAGAGATGATGCCATTCCCCCTGCTCATCTGGTATGTGCATCTGTGCCAACATGAAACCACTGAGAGCTAGAGCACACGACCAACACAAAACCAATACTTCAGAAAGAGAATCAGTTTATTCTTTCCAGTTCCACGGAGGTTTACCTTGCAAAATGTTAGTTTCTTTTTCCAAACCTTCAACTCGTGCCTGCTGAGCTCTTCCAGCTCCTGATACCGTTACTGCCAACATGTCCATCACTGACCTTGAGAACACTAAACAGTGAACATGTAGAAGGAATCGGATGGTTCTGGGATATTAGCCAACGCTTTCTTGTTGTTGATTATTTCTTTGTTTTGGCCGATTTCTCCCCTTGATGCTGTGATCACCTCGCTTGGCAAATGGCACAGTTTTTCCTGATCAGAGGCACATTTCCATATCACAGTGCCACTGCCTTCATGTTGCATCCAACATGAATGTAGTCCAGTGCAGCTGTCTAATGTCGTACTGTGAAATGGCATCAGCGTCAAATTTCCACCAGATCAGCTGCTTTGTCGGAGAGAAAGTCGCCTCTCAACTCATAATAAAATGTATGTTTTCTGGCAAGTTATAACAGAGACGGGGATACGGATATGATGCAATTAAAAGGCATGACTGGGATCTCTCTGGGTTTGAAGACTGTCGGAAACATTTTGGATAATGTAAGTACACAGGTCCACAAATCTATAGCAAAGGTCATTTTAATGAAGAATTGTTGCACGTTATACCTTAACAGGAAATAGAAGAGCAGGACGCAGAGGGGTGGTAGATTTAGTAGAATGTCCCACCCACTGCTGGATGCTCACAATCTATAAAAACATGCATCATGTAACAGCTCTCGTGAACGTGTGCTGAGATCTAGTTATCACAGCAGGTCTTGGAATTAAGCCCACGTTTCAATACATTTGACTTTTTCCTCTTTGACATCACTTTTTCCTTCTCGAGACTTATTTTGTAATGAGACCTTGCAGCAATAATCACTGTATTTGTCCGACCTCTTTCACTGCCTTGTTATTCCACTTTGTACTGAGAGTTTGTGAGGAGCTGGAGTAGCAGCCTCTTGGCTTACAGTAGCTTCTTCTTCCCGCATGCTGAGTACTGCTAAATATTTCAACAGGGAACCAGATTCCCCCCCCCCCCTCCTCTGCAGCGCACCAACAAACCATCTCCAACCCACAGAAATTATCACAAGAAATAAAAACCAGTGAAGGCAGCATCGCTTCAAAACAGCGAGGAAGAAAAGAGCTCAGTGAGGAGCACTGTGGAAGCACTGCTATGAAAATGCATACGTGAGAGCCTGTGGTGCGAATGCTGAGACTCTTAGGAGCGGGTTGTGTGCACAAAACGTGTACGTGCACGGCTACAGAAAGAAAAAGCAATTCATCCACATGGACTTCAAACCACAAATTAATTGAGATAACACTGTGATTGCAGCTGGATCAGTGAGAAGAAAAAGAAGATGTTACAGATAAGCTGACAATAGCGATTAAATCCTTAAACCTGTCGGGTAATAAAAGTCTTCAAGGATTCAAATGTTGTACGATTAAAAACAAATCATCCAAATGTATTACACCTGTTATTGACATGCATACATATAAATGGATGCACATGAACACAAGTATTTAGCTGAGAACATTTCGACCAGTTGCAATTGA
This sequence comes from Paralichthys olivaceus, assembly GCF_024713975.1. Classification (NCBI taxonomy): domain Eukaryota; kingdom Metazoa; phylum Chordata; class Actinopteri; order Pleuronectiformes; family Paralichthyidae; genus Paralichthys; species Paralichthys olivaceus. The sequence continues at coordinate 6,787,849 of NC_091102.1, read as the reverse complement.
AATGTTGTTGATCTAAATGAATTTGTGTTATGAGTGAGTGTGCAGGCGTTGCTCCTTTTTCATCGGTGCTGAGACACTTGTCAACATCATTAGCCAGTCTCATTAAGGTCTCTCGTCTAACCTGAATTATACATCAAGCAGCCAATCAAAAGCCTGCATCCAGAGCCGTCATGGGAGCATTCCTGATGATTCCCAGTCGAGGGTTTTTGCTTTTAATCAGAAGACTGGAGCAGGATCAGCATATTTCAATCCAGCGGAACACAGGGAAAGGTAGAGAGAGACAGAAGAAGAGGAGGACAGAGAGGAGAGGGAGGGAGATGTGAGGTGCCGGAGTCCCACGGGTGCAGCAACATAAAGCTTCATACATGTTCTTTACACATGCTGCCTGTGTTTCCTGCAGTGTTTGTCATGTTGATGAGAGAAGATTCAAAACACGAGTTATTAATCCATTTATCTACTGGTCTTCTTTAAATATGCGTTCCTTTCTACATATTTGAAAGAAAAATACATCAAATCAAATCACATATTTAGGTCAAATATACCAGCCTGCACAAAAAAGAAGAAACTATCTTAATCAAAAGTCTGGTTTGATTTAAAGATAGCCTGAACTAGCTCCTTTAGCTGTGTGTCAGAAGTGAAACCAGACAAAAAGTGTGAAGTTCCTTTTAAATTAGCTGAATTCATCATTGGGTTTTATGTAGAGTGGTGGAATGGGCTGTTTGTTTGGCCTCTGGTGATGCTGGTTGCAGTGTTTTTTCTCAAATTGTAAAAGGAACTTGTACTAATTGAGCAAGTAAAGAGCTGTTGTTGTTCACCAGTTTATTCAAAGTTCATAGAAGCTCGACTCAGTTCAAAGAACCCTGAGCTGGAGAATCACTTGTTGCCATCGTTGCCATTGTCTTAAATGTTGTGTTCTCATGAACAAGTATGTCGTCGTGATCGACGTATTCAAAGTCACAAATAGACCGACAGAGATTCCTGGAATAATTGGACAAATGCGGATCTAAATGCCGGTGACGTTGGCTTTACAGCCATGAAACCAGTAGGCTTGGTGATTGTTGACGCCTGGTGGAAGATACCATCACTCTTCATTCATTCCTGATATACCTCTGACTTTGAGCTCAAAACGTTGCGGCCGTGTTGATTGGTTTATATGATGAGGATGCTCTGAATTACAGCGTGAGTGATGCCACATGAACGTGGAACGAGCAGCGGTGATAAAAACCAAAGCTGTAAAATAATTCCCGAGACACATTTGGCAAGCAGAGAGCTGCTCGCACGCTCTGGAGATGGAAAAAACAATGTAACGTCAGGACGACTGTGGAGTGAGTTGGTGTGGAATGTGCACCTTCTCGGTTACGCTCCTCACAGCTTACTTTAACCCTCTGCTTATACAGAGACATGATCCACCTGACAACTGCAACATGTGACATCTCGAGGAGGACGGTGTCAAATTCTACAATTTTTCGTAGAATTGTTTCGTAAAATATGAAAACACTACGGGGAACTTGAGTGACCACAGAAAAGGTTTAAAGATGCTACACAGGAATTGAAATAATGTAAAATAAGAGGAAATGAAAGAAGAAGATTCAAGAATATGCGTCTTCTAAAAGCTGGTGTCTGATTGTCCTCTATTGGAAACAGTATAGAAGTTTGTGATATCACAATATACTCAGAGCAAACTTTAAGGACTGAAGAGAGATCATGATAAAACACGGCAGTAAAATCAGATCATTTGTACCAGCATGTCTTTTATTCCTCTCTCTTTCAACACAAGGTTACTTAACAGTCTTTTAACAACACCTCTCCTATCTGGAACGTCAACTTTGTCTGAAAACAATTGTCCCCCCCCTCCCCGTCCTTCCTTACACTGCCTCTAGTGTTCATTAACATAGAAATTGATGAGCCACAATTGATGCTCTAAAGCAAAGTTCAGACAGCAAGGTCAGCCAAGACTCAGTAATTAAGCCGGTCCTTTAAGTGTGGCGGATCTGCTTATTAGTAGCGTCGGCCAGGACTCATCCACGTAGAACTGAAAATGGAAATGAAATCCATCTCATTCCCGGAGACGCCGCAGGACGACAGCACAGTGCAAAACAATTACCAACTATTAAGTAGGGCAGAGAGGGATGAGTGGGTCTCCTTGCCTCTAACTGCCTCATTCTCTCATATACCTAAACCATCTATATACAGTTTATTGTATATATGTGGAGACAAATGTCGGAATCCCTCTGTCTGAAGTTTTCACGCAGAGACAGCTCCATCATTTATACAAGAGGGATGTCTCCTCTAATGACGGACTCGCGTCATGAGATGTGCAGTAGCGTACCTGCAGCAGTCAGAACAAGGCCCGTCTTCCGATGTGCTGCTTAGATAAGCCCACTTACCTGTCATCGCAGGCCCAAATTGGATCAGATGGAGACAAACAGAGACGAGAACTCCTCCACTAACTTTCTAACTAACTGGGTCTCTCCACTTTTTGCTCTCCAACATTAAACAGCGATAACAGCCAGTGTTTGACTGGTTCGAGGAAGTAGAAGGGGGATGCTTTTAAGTGCAGCGTGGATTACTTATTCATTGTTTTAAGCTGCGTTGTATCAGAGGCTCCACACCAGGAGGTAGAGGCGAGCTAGATCTGCACTTAAATTGTCTGACAAGAGGCGTAGGCAGGAGAACTACACTCACTCTGTGCATCTTCTGCGCTGTCATGGCAGTGTTTTCTTTCTTTTGACGACACAGTGCAGCATGAGCATCGATGTTTAAGTAAAGTCATGAGAGAGATTTCTATACCACAGCTCTTCATTAATTTAGCGTCTGTATAATTTATTGTAGCTCTCACTTTCCAGGCTCTCTTGACCCTTTGCATACCGCAAGATGGATAAACATGAATAAAAAGAAGACTGTGAATTATTTATCCAGAATATGGAAATCATACGCAATAAATACTATATCTATCTATCTACTGTATCTACCCATCCAATCCATCCAACCATCTATCGTGTCTATCGATCTATCCTATCCATCGATCCATCCATTGATTGTATCATATTGTATCTATCTTATCAATCCATATTGATTGTATCAATCCATTAACCCTTCCATGGACCACATCAATCGTACCTATCCATCTGTCCATCACATCTATCCCATCCATCTTGTCTATCCATTGTGAAAACAGGGCCTAATAACCATTCTGATCGTGTTGAGGTGGCTCTCGTTAAGGCAGGTGAAGTCTGTACTTCTTGTCCCTCATTGTTAGGAGCAGACAAACAGAGGGCTGAGCTTTGACTGACAAACATGTCATATACACTCCCTTTGAGAGTGAAGGGTCATTGTAACAGCAGTGAACAGCAGAAATACATTTAGAATTCAGTGACATAGCACAAGGACCCACACAGCAATGGGCTGGACTGTTAAATCCACCCACTTCATACTGTAGTAGCTAAACACTGTGTCCCTGACATGATGCTGCTGTTGTCGCATGAATAACAAAGGGAAGGTTTGACCGCAGTGATCTCTTTTTTCCAGGAGACTGTGGGTCTGGTTACAGCCTCTAATACTGAGTACAATTATTTCATTGGCAATATTTATGTGGGGTTTAATGTCATTATAGTGTGACTCTATACTGTTTTGTTTGTTCCAACAACCCCCACTCTGAGATATGAAGCCCTGCTGCACCACAGCCCCTCTACAACAGTCACATTCATCATCAGACCAATAAAACTGATTTGAAAAAACTACAAAGGAAGTCATTTAACTTCATTCTGAGGAAGGAGCCTAATGCTGGAGGTTTGGCTACAGCCCCCCCTCCATGAACTTGGTCTTGGACATATACAGTATCATGCTTACATACTGTTTTCAATACAGACATACACACTGCCCACATCCCATTCATTTAGATAAACAATATTGGTGTATGAGTATTATAGATGGTTGAGGCCCATTCCACATATTCCACATAACCACCACCGTTCAACTCAAGGTCCCTTGTTGCATGTCAGTGATGAGGCATAAGAAAACACTGTTCAATGAATTACATTTATAAAATAATCTTTGTAAATTCATATTTTTGTCGTTGTCAGATTAACGTTGGAGCTCTTTGCATTTGCACTGGGGTGGAAACGTGACCCGATCCCACAAGGTTCGGACAAAAATCCGTTGGACTCGGGTGGAGTTTGGACATAAAAAGCAGAATGCCTTTCCTTTTTGGGTCAGGCTTTTTTGGTTTTCTCTTGGGCGTAGTTGGATTCAAAGGCCCGAAATGCTCTCGTCAATGGAGAAGTCCCATTCATTTGAATGACAGGGTATCATTATTTCCACTCAGTGTTTAACTTGGCCTGAACGTGAACAAGTCCTACACAGTGACTGCACCTCTGATGTTCCCAGTTGTGTTCCTTATATGTTATCCCGCCTCTCTTCCCCCTGTTCAAGCATTAACTCGTTCTCATCAATAAAGGCTTAAATACCCCAACATATCACTGAACCTTTCAACTACTCAAGAAACTCAAATTCTAGACTCATAAAATAAAATAAACCCACCGTGACTGTGCTCATGTGCATGTAACAAGCAGTCCTGTGGAGACGTGCAGTTTTTCTCCGCGTAAGTGGCGGGGCGTCTGCAGACAGCTGTTGCAGCATCTGCTTGCACCCTGTCACTCATGCATCAAGTGTTTCCGGTTCATTCTGGGCTAATGGCTGAGAGAGACAGGCAAAGACGCATTATCAGTGCACCCAAGCTGCCAGCCACAATTTCAATAATTACAGTGGAAACAGTCAATGACGCTCCTTTGTCAGCGTAGAGCAGCGACATCATGTGTAACAGTGATTGCCCCGTTTGTCTGGAGTGTAAAAAGGTTGCAAATGAGGTTGAGGCAACAAACACTCGGGTTGGTGTGCGTGGACATTCCAATCCAGAGTCAGTCGAAAGCAGACAAAACACAACCAGGTTCAGTGTGGTATCGACCGACAGTGAGAATATATTTTACTGCAACAAGTAGGTTCTGGGTTCGGACCTGGGACCAGGACTATCTGTGTGGAGTTTGCACGCAGCTTCGGTTAATTGAGACTCCATAGCGGAGAATGTGAGCGTGAATGGTTGTTTGTCTCTGTGTGGTGGTTCGTCTATATGTCAGCCCTGCGGTATGCTGGCGACCTGGTCCAGGATGTACCTAACAATGTCAGCTGACATTGGTTCCAGCTCCCTGCAACCCTCAAAGTAAGAGGTAAAGATAATGGATGGATGTAGCACTAATAGTCAAAGTGGGGATTATTCAGTGAATAAGGCCTTATTTTTATATATGAATTCTTTGTTTTTAACCTTGACATTTCTATATTTTTACATTAATTTGGTTGTGCAGTCTTCCCTTTATATATCACTCCAAACATCTTTATTCTATTCTCTCGATCTCAGGGAGTCTCATTGTTGTCTACAGCAGTACAAGAATAATAAAGAACCTCAAGTATTTTACAGTATATCATTTGTCTTTAAGCAAAATAAACTATAATCTTTATCCAACTTTATTTTATCTTTGTGGTAAACACAAAATCAGAATCTAATCGGACTCTATGTCTTCTTTTTCTCTCCCTTTACCCACATAAAACAGTTCAAAACGACCAGGGCGCGGGCCGAGGCTATGCTCTGGAAAAGGGACTGTCAGCGTGATGGAGAGGGAAGGGAGAAATCTCCAATCAGCCATCCGTAGCAGCGGAGAGAAAGGACAAATGCAAACACGAAAGCAGGTGCTGTGGTGGAAGGCAGCAAGTTACTGAGGGTCATGAGACACAGAGAGAAGGACAGAGCACTGTTAGCCTGGAGTGACAGAAGGAGGAGTGATAGATGCTTGACACTTTATCAGTTTGCTGTGAATGATTTTGCATGAATTTGTGCGATGACTTATGACACGCTGTGACTGATTTTCTCTGCAGCCACATTTTTTAATTAAATAGCAAACTTGGGGGGGATAAAAATAAGTAAAGTAAAGTACTATATGGATGACTTTCCTATAAAAGTTGAAGAAGTTTGTTGATTGTGTCGTATCTTTACTTTGTTCAGATTCCTCTTGAATAAATAAATAAATCCACATCTAATAAGTCAACGTATTAGAAGCATAATCAACATTTACATTTCTTCATTTGGCAGATTTATAACGGGCCGTTGTGTCTGTGCATCCGCGCCGTTATTGTTGTGTTGGTTGTGGTGGGATGGAGAGCCGGAGTGGGCGTGTCATTAGCAGTAAGCTGATCTGGAGCGAGGGAGCAGCGGCCTCCCCTGCCTCGCTCATGTCTGACAGCCGGAAGATTAGTATGAAGGATGTTCTTCATTTGTTAAGTGCTGATACTAATCCCGTCCATCCACTTTATAAAGTGACATGCTGTCTTCAGACAACCTGGACAGCGTCTCCGAGATCAACACTGATGGAAATTAAAACCAGAACCTGCCGCTCTCGTCATTATTCATGCGTGTGTGTTTGGCTGCATGCTGTGAGAGAAAACGTGTTTTGCTTTGGGGCTCAAGCTCTTTCTTTTGAAAAGGTGTCACCAATATAGTGGTCGTGTTATCAACCTTTAGATCAATCCTGTTGGTTTTTTTACCATGGTTGCTGAAGATTTGTGATTCTCTTTTAGTAATCAAACAGTAACCAGACATCTATTTTTCATGTGCTTGGTTTATAAATGAATAGTATATATAATATAAACACTATTGATTATATATGTATGCGTATCTGTATGCATAGTTCATTGAACACACACATTTATCACGAGATTAACCAAAAATACCAACAGATCAAAACCAAATAACAAAAACAGAGATACAGCTACTAAAGAAAATAGCATCCATTACTTTAAAAGTCTTATGGTTCTGCAGGGAGCACAGCATTTAAGTAACAGAAGGTGTTGGGATGTTCATGTGCCGATGGAGGTGGGTTCATAAATAGTCTTGTTCTCTGACACACTGAGCCGGCTGAGGAGGTTTGCGAGGCTGCTGAACTTGGAAGCTCCACAGTGAATGAAAGTTCAGAAAGTGGTGAGGCCTTCCTCCTCCCTCCGGCCCACACAGCCAGTCCTTCACACTGTTTTACATAACCATCGATGGAGAAGAAAAGGAGGCAAAGAAACAGAGAGGTGGCAAAGAGAGAGGTAGGAAGAGAAAAGGATGAAGTCAGGGAGGAGAGACGTAAGTAAATATAGAGAACGATATAGAATAAAATACACTCACTTCTCTTGACCTGTCAATGCATGATGGGGTTTTTTTGGTTTATTTTTTAAAATGGTTGTGTGCTATAGTTTCAAAATAAAAATACTCAAAACTACATAAACATTGATTTGTTGAGGACTATTTTCAGGGTCGGATTAAAAATGATTTGGTGCCCTTATGTTATTAAAGCAGCAGGATGGTCTGTGGGATTGACTCAAATAAAGTGCATTACCCATGTTCATGGCAATAAAGTAACATGTGCAATGTAAAGGTTTTACAGTACACACTCAAAAGGTAAAGCTAGAATGGTATTTGGCAACAAGGTTTTTTTGAAACAATGAGTAAATATAAAAATATAGAAGAGAAAAAAAATTGTCATGCAAAACTGGTAACACCAATATTATATCATCTACATACAAACACAGGCCCAGTGGTGATGATGGATCAAGATCCCACGATACACAAGCTTGACCTCGCAGGTCAGTCTCAGCCGCCAACAGAGACAAACAACCATTCACACGTATAGTGAATTTAGGCTCTCCAGTTCACAGGACCCCATCTACATGTCTAAGGACTGTGGGAGGAGGCCAGAAAACCCGAAAAAACCTGGAGAACTTGTACAAAAACCACTCAACACAGGGAGAACCAGCAAACTCCACAAAACAAGACCCTGGCCGAACCCAACCAGAACACCACCTTGCCACCAATGACAGAAAAGGGAATGAGTAGTTTACTTCAGACCTAAGAGAGTGTGATGAGAACAGTGACCACCGAGAGCTAAAACACAATCAGACCCAGTGCATTCTATATAAAAACAAAGGCAAACATCTCAGTGTAATTGCAGTGTCATACACAGGATTACTGGCAGGCTGACTACACATACAGGAGTCTAATTTAGCAGCAGCTTCCTCTGACTATCTGTAAGAGTGGTGAGTTGTCAGTCCTCCATGGCTCAATCTTCCCCTGCACCATAAGCTTTGTAAAGTGGTTATGAGGAGCAGGAGTCATAGTTTCCAGAGCAGGAACAGAAACATTGTCTCCACAGAGCCTTAAAAATAGGTCATGCTCTGCTCTCTGATCAACTCTGCACTGTTACATAAAATACACCCTGCCTCGCAACAAATCACACTTTCTTTCCTGAACTCTCACTCAGACATACAGTACACAAACTGAATCCACATGAATTCCTTATTTAGACTTATTTGTGAGGAACTGCATGCAGGCTTTGATAGACAAAGGCACAGTTAAGATGTCAAGTTTGATGGTCAGCTACTAAAGATGAGCGTCATGAGGCTAAAACATAGCAGGTGTAGTTTCAGTAGATTAAATGAACTGAAATGCTCCATCTGTGCAAGGTTATGCAATATTTTTTCTATACGAGGTAATGGCGTGAAGTCAAACATGGCTAGCCGGTGATGATGACTCACGCTGGCCGCTAACAGGATCATGTTGTGAGGGTTCTGTTGACTTTTCAAGGACCACAACAAAGGCAATGGTGTCATCAATACACCACCACTCTTTGTACCCTGCACGCACACTCTCATTTGATTTCTGAGCAGCACTGTTTCCTCGTCTTTTAGTTCCATCTTTCTTCCATCAAATAAGGCTTATGCACTAATCATATCCATAATTGGTGATGAAGCCATTGTTTGTTTTCAGATGAAAGCAGTTGAGATGAGAGGCCAGCTTAACGCCACTGAGAAAAGATCATCTGAACCCTTCAACCTTTTCTATTGATTCCAAAACAACATGACGCCCATTGACTATAAACATCTCATAAATACACACAGTTTGATACCTGGGAACTCAAAAACAGGAATTTATTTGTCCACTGATATATTTTAAATGCTATTACTGCTTGGTTGAGCATATTTAACTTTTGCAAGCTGCTGAGAGGTCACCCAGTTGCAGAAGTCAGTGAGGAGACGTTTGTGACCATATCCATGCTTATAACATGACTTTTTTTTTTTTTTTTTTTTTAAAGAAGTTGCATTTTCTTTTTTTCATAGCAGTGAGAGTAAGTCAATCAAGGTAGTTCAGACCTCCCTCTCTCCGTGACATTTTCCAGCTCCACCTGGGGGAACCTGAGATGTTCCCATGGTGAGATGATATACTATCTTCAATGTGTTCTGGGCCTCCTACCAGTAGGTGGTGCCCAGAAGTTCCAGGAATCAAACTAATCAGATGCTCGAACCATCTCAAATGGCACCTTTTGACACAAAACAGCAGCGCTATACTCTGAGCTCCCTTCAGACATCAGAGCTCTTTAACCTTCCTCCACTCAGAGAATCAGCCCATTAACATGGTGCGGTGGTTTGTGTGTCTTAGTGTTCCTGGTCTCCCAAAGCAAAACAGGTCCCAGAGGAGAGGCCGAACAAAGAGTTATTCACAACAACCGAGGGGAAAGCAATCTCTGAAAATCTACCCCCTGACAATCAGGGAAACCAGGGCAACCCCCTGATGCCAAACCTGGGAGGGGACCTTTCCACCTAGAGTCTGGGCCTTGGCCCATGGAGAATATTGAGCCAACACCCTGTGGGTGGTGAGAATCAAAAGACAACATCAATGCAGAATGAATAACTAGTGAATGTAGAGAATCTAATATAGATTCACTGAATCCACATTAATATAATAGATGATGTAACTGTAAAATTGTATTCAGTTCACACTAGGTAAAGAACATTTTCATAATGGAGACATGTCTGCCAGCGTGATGACCTGAAAATGATGTTTTCCCCCCACAGAATTAAAAGCTTTAATTTTTGACTGCATGGATTAAGTAAGATAACATGTGATGTTTGGAAATAACGATGTGTTATCACTGAAGCAAAAGAAAGATATAGAACATGTGTTGTCAGTGACAGGAGATGTAACTATTGGATATTCTCCAGTAGACCATGCAATCTGCCAAATCATAAGATACTGCTGGAAACAAGGGAGACGTTTATCTAATGCTGTTTATACAAATACAATAAAATCATATTTCTTTAAAAAAATAGGATTTCAATCCATTTCTGAGAGTAAAGCTGAATAAATTGAGCCTTTAACCTTAGAATAAAAGCTCGAGTAAACCTACACATTCTCAGAAATGGAGTTAGAGGATTTACACACAAAATAAAAGTCTGACTATTTGTTACCTGATGTAAAACTCATTCCTACATTAAATGAACACAGTATCTCCACTTATTCACATGTTGTTCTGTTGATCCAGAAGCAGCAGAAGGCAGCACTTGAATCGTTCCTACCCCAACTCCCCCAAAGCCTTCCATACTCACCCCAGGCAACCCCTCCCCTCACCCCTTCCCCTCACCCCTTCTCTCCCTCACTTCTCACTGCAGGTTCGATTATCAGCATCTGCTTTGTTCTGAATCCCCCCCCGAAGGCCAGTCCTCCTGCACGGTACCCGTTTGTGTGCATGTGCATGTATGTGTGCATTCCAGGTATCACTCATGTGTTACATCTGTTTATATAGATCCTTATGCAGAAAAACAGAAATCTGCACTCATTAAATTTTAAAGGGACGTTTTAAGGTTTGACCATTTTTTAGCTATGGTTAAGACTGCAGGAAATGAATGGAAGTGATGTAATTTTCTCAGACGTCACACTGTGTGTGTGTGTGGTGCAATGCAAGAATAGAAATGAGTCTTTCAAGAGTATCAGAGTAGGGGGGTGCCAAAAATGGATAAACACAAGAATAGCGAGGGACAAAATAAACCTGTGATGGTGAATTTAGTTTACTCAGAATAAGAGGGGTGATGAACAGTTTTGAAAGTAATCAGAGCACCGTGGGAGAAACCATCAAGGAAGTCAGGACGGGGACACGGATACATTCATGACAAGCAGTCACCTCTCATGTGTCAAACGTGTGTGACGTGTGCCTTACACGTCAGGCTACAGGTCAGGGAACGCCACACATACAATATCACATTATGTGTTTCGCTGCTCTGAAGCTCTTAATAAACTGAAACAGCCGAGTCTAATCACATATCTTGTAGCAGGGTGTGTGGGGCTGATGTAATAACTTGTAAGAATAAGTGTTGTTAGCTGGTAATACGTACACACTATACAGGGCGTTTCGTATACGAGGATTTGCTCACACTATTGCATGTTTCCCCCATCCTCTGGTGCCTGCAACAAACGGCGATTGATCAATACAGCTGCATGCTAAATATACATGATTTAACTGTGCGTGTGTGTGTGCCCATGAGTGTAATGCAGTACAGTGGAGCAACACTTCAAAATAAATCAAGCCGCGTTTGACTGCCTGCAGAGGCATCCCTGTTTGTCCTGTAGAGGCTCTGAAAGCCTTCTGCTTACTGGCACAACGGGAAGAAAATACAGAAATCCACCAAAATGAAGGGAATAACAAAGACATCAGTGGGAACAAGTGTTGTTTATGATGTAGCTTTACCAGTTGCTTTTTTTTTGTGCGTGTTTTTATAGAGAAGCGTGAAGGCTTTAGAAGAGAAATAATTAGTTCAGCTTGATATGAGCTGAAATACTTGATACGATGGGAATATTGTGTGCTCATGTCTATATTCATTTCAAATGATTTCTCATTTACTGATTTAATCTCTTCATGTCATAAGATTCTGGGAGCTCTATTCTGACTGTAGTTGACAGATGAATAATGAGCCACGGCTAATAGGAACACACACACAGTGTAATTCTTTTTCCTCCATGTCCATCAAAATGTTTTTGTGCCTTGTGTGAATCCCAGGGACATGTGATTAATAACCTATGTTCATCATTACCTCCTCATGCTAGTCAATATGTCCTCTATTAGAATAAATGGGCGTCAGGGCACATACGGTATCAAGGCCATTCCTCAGGGCAGATCTCATTTATGATTCTTCCCACTCACAACACAGTAAGTAAAACATGGACCTCCACCACACAGACCAAGGGAAAAAGCATTCACAAATAATGTACATGTGCTGACGTCCACACACATCCACACGCACAGCGTCATCGCTCAAGACCAATCATGTTACTCTGTTTTGTGTACTTGGAGGCGGCCACGTTGACTACCATCCTGGGGAAATCAGGTTAAACATCACTTATGCATAGGTCTAGAGCCGCTAGAACGCCCCGGAGGCTTTCCTCCCAGTGTGGAAATAGTATTCTCTCCATCCATCCACCCATCTTCTCTTCTGCTAATCCTTTGAGGCCCAGCTGACATTGGGCAAGAGGAGGGTAAACAGGTCACAGACGTATCACAGGGTCAAGATACAGAGACAAACAACCCATTCACACTCGCACCAACGGCCAATTTACAGTCTCAGATTAACCTAACCCCAATATGCTCAAGGAAGCCAGCCCATCCGGGATTCAAACCTGGAACCTTTTCACTGTGAAGCTACTAGAATTTTTCCCCATTTGCATAATCCACTTGAAGGTCATAAACATTTTTGAAGTGAATAAACGTCCAATCGTCATTTAAGTTTTGGCTACGTCATCTTGAGAGTCAACCAAACGTCGATGTCATTAAATTGACATTCAAGCTGTGTTGATCGATTCACCGTATCATCTCATGTATTGAGTTACATGCAACAAAACAGTCCACGTTTGATAAAGAGAGAGACAGAGTAAACTATCATTTGCAATATTTTCTTAGTTCAAACAAAGCTTATTTATTTTCTGTAGATCAATGTCAGTAATAACCAGCCTTGTTGTTAGCCTCGAGGCTCTATGACAGAAACACAAAGCTAGCTAAAATTCATATGCTACACACATATCCCTGATGGACAATAAAAATGAAATGGATAACTTCTGCTTGCAAAATCAAAGTATATTGGTCCATTTGTTAGCGTATGCACAGTAAACAGAGCTGTGAAAGTGCTGCCAAGGGGCCAATAACAAGCTAGCTCGATGACAGCGTGAAACTCTTATTGTTGACAAAATATCTGGCTCTTGAAGGTATAAGGCAAATAAAACTTTCAGGGGTTTTAATGATGACATCCAGAGTGCAAGAAACATCCAATCATCAGGCTCAGGATTCTGTCATATAAATAATAGCTTTAAGAACAAATGTGTTGACGAGATCAGATCAGTCAGACCAGATTTCCGAGGGAGGTTCCGTGCACACCTGGTATTAACATGTGGTTTTTGTGATCCGATCACAGATGAGAAGAATCTTACTTCATAGTAATGAGGCTTGATTCGCTCAGCAGCTCTGGGATCTCCTCAATCCTCCTCAATTCGGTCTTTTCGAACTGAATTAGTTTTTTGTTTATGAAGCAGGGCAGTGAGATCCGATCACAGTGGTGACAGGAGACACATCCAGGACCTTGTGATCGGATCATTCAGGACGGTGGTTAATACCAGAACAGGGCCACTGTTGAGAAGATAATATTGAAGATGTAATACATAATAAAATGATTTCCAGTGTAAGAGAGCAACATGATTAATGCTGCTCTTATATTTAGATTCACTGTTTGGAGCATTATTAGCAGATCAAACACAGGTCGTGTAAAACAAGAGGAACTTTTGGTACATTTATCTGCGTTTAAGAAATCATTACAATCCATTTCATTAGCCCTCGGCACAACACAATCAGCGCTCTCAGTCGACCCTGAAGCAGAGAGATCCACACCGAGGTGCAGCCTCTTCTGTTGGAACTCGGCCTTTACATAACTTAATGCACAGCCTACATTTGGATCGGCTGATTCATGCAACTCATTTGCATTCTCCCATGCGACCTTTCCTGCTCTCTCCAATCCCACGCATTCCTAAATACAGGGTGCTTTGTCCACACATACGTAGGACAATAGCAGAGGAGAGAAGGGGAGGCGCTGAAGTCTCGCTCACAAGTGTGCGTGCACGCGGGCAAAGGCTGATAAATGCGATTGTTCACACATACGCTGACGCTGTACATCCAGACAGCCATTTTCTGCTCGTTTGTCAAAGCCGCACTAATCACTGTCATAGAGCTTACAGGGTCTGATTTTGCAGCGCACCTCGGAGTACGCCTTCTGCATCTGCGCGTCATTCCTATGCACGCACAACCAGATGTGTCGCATGTTCCCTACGCATGTTATCACTGCTGGGCCAGCCTGACGGAGCCTTGTCAGAGTGTGACATTTTGCGAGGATAGAGGGAGTAATCCCCGATTGTGTAGGTGTGGATAAGTTCCAAAAAAGTCTCTTCAGCTTTAAGTGGGGGTTAAAATGAAGCTGGTAAGCCATTTCTGGTGACATGCTTTTCTTTTTCCATTTATTCTCCGTGTTCTGTATTAATGTCCCCCCCCACCTTTCTTCTCCCTCTCATGTCTGCATGTTCTCTTGACATACAAACTCATTTCTTTATTCTTCGCTTTATGTCCTTGCTCTCTGAACACACCATCATCCCTCTCGGTGCTCTCTCACTTCACATTCCACTTTTTTTTCCCTCCGAAGCTACTCAGCTGAATCCTTTCCATTAGAGACTGTGAGAGGGAGATTAGTGTTGTATCACTGTGGGTGTGTGTGTGTCTTCGGGGGTGCAGGCCCAGGAGAAAGGATTTCCAATGCTTTCTTAGTAACAGTAAGACGACAACCAGGAAAGCCATCACTGAGGGGTTTGAGGGGGATGCTGTAAAACCAGGAGATGCTTTATTTGTAGTGGTGGTAGCACCCATTTCATATCGGCTCCATCATACAGTGTAATGTTCTCTTATATACAGTATCATCGTGTTCTGTAGTCGTCAGGCTTGACTGCTCCGCTTCTGCCCACTCGAGTAAACCAATACACTTTCTGTGAGCTGAGGAAAGCAGACAACGTGCATGTAGATCCACAGGACCTGAAGCCTTTGTAGACGCACACACTACCGCAACTGCAGGGGCCATCAGCCATGAGACAAGTGTGTTGCTTAGAGACCAAGAGGTCACCCCAACAACAGAGATCACACAAACCAGGTGTGACATCTGTTCCGGTGTGGTGGCCACAGCCAGCGCTGGAGTCCTGCCTGCTCGGAGCATGCAAATATAGAATAGAGGCTGCTCAGGAAAAGACACCTGACAGTGAAAACATCGGGAGGCATCACTGAGCCTTTTTTCCATCATGCTTTGCTGATGGTATCACAAAATCAGCGACAAATCACTTAACAAAATAAAATAGCTCTACTCCCTTCCTGTGAAAGATTCTTTGATAGAATTTTATCACAGAACTCAGCTGGAGATTGGATTAAAATCTCTCCAGGTAACCAAGACTGGATAGTGATGCATTATTCTGTGGATGAAAAAGGAGTTATATTACATTACAGTCTCAAAAATATGAAAGTGATTGGCATTAATAAAACCACAATGTTTCAAATAGGATAAATTCTCGGAAAAATATATAGAATTCTTCCCTTTTGGCCAAATACACACTTCATCACTGGTATTGATGTATTAAGATCACCCAGCATGGTGCAAGACTTCATTAGAACCGTGTGTTACCTTTTTTATCATATGCTAACATTGTGATTTGAGGGAAACAAGTGAATGAGCTGTTTGTCAAATTTAATTTAACTTCAATAGTTTTTATCTTATTCCTTTTTTTCTTATTTACAGTTATTAATATGTTTTCAAAGTTTGATTATATAAGTAATAATGAGAAGGATCATACGTGTTTCCAGACTCTATCTCTATACAAATATATTCCAAATAATGATGAATGAATTACAACATTAATAGAGCACAAGCTGCTGTACATCACTACATTCCATTGCAACCTCCCATCTCCCACAATTTTCTTATCAATGAATATTTCCTTTCTCCTCTTGTGCCAAGGCTGTCGCAGCATTGCTTTGAGTGGCAGCGTGACATCAATGGTTTCTCTACAGTACAAAAGCAGAGGCACTGCAGAGTTGAGGTGTATTTGAAAGGTCTGTTTCCATCAGCCTTTATCTCACTATTGTTTCTTTTGAGCAAACCAGCTTTTTCACCTCAGGTAAGAATAAAACTTTTTGCTATATTTCCTGTATATATATTGCAGTGGATTTCATGTATATCGGTCTCTACAACAGCTGAAAATATGTAGAAAAAAACTGTTGGATGAATAAAATATTAGAGGAAGTTTACTTTGTTCTTTTTACTACTATTCATAAAATGTTAGGAGGTAGTATCAAGTTGTTACCAAAACTAAAAAGGTTAAATTGACGGTTTGAAGACATCTTGTTTTGTCAGGCTTAGCTTGACATCATATATAAAGATGGACGACATCATGACTCCCCAGAAGTGATGCCAAAATGATTTACCCCTGGTGGCTGGCTACAATATACAATGGCTCATATAACCCACCTTCTCCATGTTAGTATATGGGACATGGATCAGACTAAAAAGTCTAAGTACGAATTGTTTTTTTTAAAGATGTTTTCATTTTGGCTAGTTCTTATCTCACTAAGGGTCTATACTGATAAATTAGCTTTAACTAGTTATTTGATGTTGAAACATCATGATGTAGAATGACTCGCTATGGGGGAGATGCTGGTTTCTCTCTAAAGTCCCTGTTTCAAGAATTCCACACATTTATGCACATGACAGTCAACTCCTTTGCATTGACCACAAAGGTTGAGAGGAATTCAGAAATTACTCTTTATGACGTCCAGGTACACATTTTAAACTTAAAGCAATGCTACAAAGTCAGCAAATGAACGAGTGATTAACATTCATCCCCTGGTAAACATGGAGATGGCATGTGGCAACCAGCCCAAAATGTGGACAAAAGATAGATTCAACGCTGCTGCTCCCATCGTAAAAGTCCCAGTGTTTTCCCAATGAAAACACTTGAAGGAGTGGATGCTTGAGCTCTAAAGTTTTAGGCAAATAGCAGTTACAGCTTATATCTGCATTTAGCATCTGTTTGAGTTGGTGAATTGGCATCATCACTGAAGCATTTGAGAGACATCCATCTGCAGTGCCACTCCAGAGCAGTGGAGTGCGGCTGCAGTGATAAACGTGCTGTCATCCAATTCCCCACATGCATGCATGCAAACACACACACACACACACACACACACACACACACACACACACACACACACACACACACACACACACACACACACACACACACACACACACACACACACACACAGCTCTCCTCCTCTCCCTCCTCCTCTGCGGTTCCATCATTCTCTCAGTCTTAAATTCTGACAGTCTTCTTAACAGCAATGCAGTGAAGCAGATTAAAAATTCATCTTTTTTACTTTGCTGCTTTTTATAAAAATTTAACAGGTTGCAGGTATTGAACCATGCAAGTTGTGTCAAACAGCCAACGCAGTATATGATATCTATAGTAGATATATAAAAAAAATAGTGCACGTAGCAGTAAAAAAGATCCTGAAATATATATTTCTGTACATTTCTGCTGCCAAGGTTAAAGCAGAATCTCGGTAATTGTTACTCATTGATACAGTAGGAATCAAAATTCGGAGGCATTAGTCAGAAATTCTTCTTGACCCTCAACTTTCCAGATTAAACAGCTCAGCACATATCTACAGTGTAAGTTTCCACTCATTTGTTGTTAGTCTTGTTTCTTTGAATGTTCCTCTTTAAAGGTATAGTTCAACGAAGGGTGAGGGTTCACTCATGGCGGTTTAGGAGTTTAGTTTCAGCATGGATCCGAAAGTGAGCTAAGACTTTCTACACTCTGTAAACATTGGCCCAAGACGATAAGTAACACTGGGTGGTGTTGTGAGTCAGGTTCAACCCTTAATGTAATTTTTGGAAATTTGGAAATAGATACGATATGAATGCATTTGTGA
The DNA here is from genome assembly GCF_024713975.1 of Paralichthys olivaceus. Lineage (NCBI taxonomy): Eukaryota > Metazoa > Chordata > Actinopteri > Pleuronectiformes > Paralichthyidae > Paralichthys > Paralichthys olivaceus. Next base: position 6,769,928 of record NC_091102.1, on the reverse strand, counting down.
TAATTGGTTATTTAACCATCCTCACAATTCTAACACCCTTCTCTTTTATTCATCTCAGAACTTTCTTTGACACTTTACATACGCTTTGAAAAGTTGAACCGCATTCTTGTAACCAAACAAATCAGCCAGGGGGTGTTTTGACCTCACTCCCTCCTCTTTCCCTTTCACTCTTCTTCCCTCTACCTCCTTTCGCATGTTTCCGTTTCTGACATCAGACCGGGGCCACCAGGTGACCGCACAGATGGCACTTTGACACTCAGATGTGAAATCAGGTGTTGTGCTGTACAGATCTGCATATTTAGTGTCACATTATACGCTATATTAACACACAATGTTTGCAAGGTAATTTCTAAGTCAACAGAGGCCGGGAGAGGAAGGAGAGGGGAATGAGAAATAACAACTTTGTGAATAAATTGCTTCATTCCTCCTGTTCACTTTTCAAGGGTAAGGCTGGCTTTGGTGTCAAGAAAACAGGAAGTCTCGCTGCTTCTTGAGGGATTGTTTATAGATTTCTAATCTAGGCCAGCAAGTTGTAATTCTGTCTCACTCCTGCTGTGCATTTTCTCATTAAATGCATCAATGCTAAGCTCAGCAAGCCACAGCAGGAACACAAGAGAACAGGAGACCATTTATTTTTTCGGAATGTAACTGATTGAGAAGCCGGGACTTTAAGGTCATACTGTAAATGCTGACACATGAGTGAACAGCGGGGAGTCTGTGTCACACACATTGATCAAAACATACGGCCAGACTGTGAAAGTAACCCTCAGATAAAGATCAAGCACAGAGACGGACAGAAGGCAGAGATGATGATGATGAAGGGAGAGGTTGTGATTTATACAATTGGCCATTTGGAAGTTTCTGAACTATGTCAAGCTCAGACAAACAACCCCTCCAGGCTACAGCTCAGCAACAGACAGCTACAGTAATGATTGTATACAAGATGTGTGTTGCTGCTTCTTCAATTCACAATGCGGCTTAAATACCTTTTTTACACCTTATTTAAGATTTGATATGTATAAGAAGATATATTTGCATTTTTAAGAACCATAAATCTTCTCAACAGAGCATTTTGAGCTGGTCTCTGAGCAACTCTTCTGATTCCACTTTCACATTAATGTGATGTGATTTGTTAGGGCTTGTGCTGAGTGTTTGTCTAAACCCCAATTTCATTGACTAGTGCCTACATTGCCGCATGAAAAATTGCAGAAGGACAAACGTGATGCAACAGAACCACAATGCAGTTTGGAAATGCATAACATTACCCCATTCTAAACTAACGAGCCGTGTTTCGGTTGAAACCGCCATTACATACTTGTGAGTCCAGCGTCAGAACAAATAGCAATGGTCAGTCAGTGCTGAAACGGGCCGAACAGATGGTCAAATTTGGACTAAAGTGCCTCGGCTGGATTTGGTGAAAGCTAAACACTTGTCATTGGCCTGGTAAAGAGGATCGACCATCCGCAGTGTAGCAGTGTCCAATTCAGAAGTAGCTGAACCCATAGTCCCGGTATCCAGCTCACTATTCAAGAATTGGTTTCCATATCAGCAGCCAAAAAAAATATACATGCCCCCCCCCCCCCCCCGCAATTTCTATCAAGCATTAACAATGATAGTAGAAGCAACCACCAGAAAAATCATCCAAGATACATTAATTTCACTGAAGTAAAGGTCAACATGATATCTCATTTCCTTTCATTTTCCTTCATGAATCACATTCATTGAACTTAGTCTCCAATTTTACCCATGAATGTCCACATCCTCCCCGCAGTTGCTCCATGACCCCAAAGGGATTAAGTGTCATGTTTCTCGCCGCCCCATTATTCAGCTGCTGATCTTTCACTTCTATTTTGATCATCTCCACCTGCTAGTATCTAATGTTTCTTCTGCAGGTACAGACACAGCACCAAAGTATGAGACATATTTTGAACCAAACAGCAAATTTACATGAAGGAAAACCAAACAAATTACATACAAGGGTTTTAAAACTTCTGTTGAGGTGCAGAGTTGTGATTTAGTTTGCTAGTTCGATTTTATTATATTATTATTTTATACTTTGCATTGATTTAAGTTTAAATATGTGCATGTTTCATCCAGATATATGAAGAAAATGATCATCAAAGACCAACACACACTGTGAGCCTCTGACAATAAGCAGACTAATAACCACTGGAGCCAGATAACGCTGTGATTTAAGGAGTAAAAACAAAGAATATGTTTCTGTTTCAGAAACCACGATGTGAGCCAAAGATTGATGAGATGATACACTTCTGGCTATTCTCTATTGTCTTCTGGCAGGCTGAGTGTCTCCCTTTGGGCTTAGGAGGTTTCAGAAGATTTAGAAGAGATGGCAAGCTGTTGGAAACACCTCACAGTCACACTCCCACTGGGTGCTCCATCAACAGCAACATTAATCTATATGCACTTCATTAAATTACCTGAGGTGGTACTTTCAACAGGAGAGAACACTCCAGAAATATAACGAATAAAAATGCTGTGATATTGATAGTTGTTTAGTCATTTCATGGACAGGATCCTTGAGTCTTTGAGCAATCTGCAACCATCTTTTTTCATAACTAAACGTATCTACCTCAAGAATAAGTCAAATGTCTGTAATCCCATCCACAGATTTGATGACTAAGACAAAACTTCTATCACAGGAAGCAATCACTAATTCCCTCGTAACATCTCCTGCTCCATAGATCTTGTTGTGCCAGTCACCAGCCACACTGAAGGTTAGGTATTGGTTTGATTGGAATCTGTCCCTGCTATACTGAACTCCACAATCCTGTCATACCCTGATTCATGGGTTTGTGCCTGTTGTCACTTAGGTTTTACGGCCAGTATTGGCAGGGCACTTTTTCACACATTCAGAGGCATTTTAGAGCCTCCTCTCTTTCTGTCTCTCCCTCCCTTTAGCTTGGTCCATTTCTGCCAGCATGAATCGGCATCCCACTCTCTTTACCGACATACACAGTGATGCACGACATGGCGAGGACAGGGGAGATGAAGATGTAGCCTGCTGTCTACACCTCGCACTCCACCGTCCACAATCCCTCCTCAGCGTTTGACCTTTTCTTGCAAGTAAAGCAAGTACATTGCAGTGTAAAGCAGGGGCGCTTGAATCAGATATGCTGCTGAGTGTGTCTGTGCTTGTACATGAAGTCCAAAAGCCCAACTCAGTTCTGACCTGCTGTTTGACATTAACTGTTGGATTAAACTGTGAATCTGAGCAGCACCTTAAAAGGGACAGTTCACAGAAAAATGAAAATGCACTCATTAGACTAAAAACATGGAGTAATTGACACTCTTTCAAGTTGAATTTAAATGTCGGTGGATGACACCACAGGAGCAGTGGGGAGGCGTTATATGTTTTTTCCCTGTTGTTTTATTTACGTTTGAATTGGTCACCAATTACTTCAATTGGATTTGGCTGCAACGCTGTAGTGTTTTGTGGACTATACTGAACTATCCCTTTAAAGGATTCTACTGGGACACAACATCTCAAGGGTCAGTGTTTTTTTTTCCTTCAGCTGCACCAGAACTGTGTGAGGGCAAAATATCACAACTCTTTTCATCATGTGTTATATTTGTGAAAACACTGCCCCAGTAGAGGAAGCAGAAGTGGGGAAATTAAGGGTTTTATTAATATTAGACCCCAACCCTTTTCAAGATACTCAAAGATGCTTTATGTAATCCTATATAAATAAAAGCACAAGGTAGCACAGGACATAGAAAGATTTGTGCTGTTTTGCGTTTAAGGAGCGAGTCCTTAGAGGCAGTGGAGAAGGTCAGTTGGGTAGAAGGGGACCTGGTTATGGAGGACTTTATAAATTATTAAAAGGATATTGAAATGAATTCCATATGTTACATATATGAAATGGTAAAAGCAAACGTGGTTATAGTTTTTTTTTTTTAAGTCCCCATCAAAAACAAGTGAGATGCAATATCATATCGTTCCCTTTTTCCTGGAAGACTTTCACAGCGTTGCACCCACTTGTTCACATAAGAAGTCACAGTTCAAATAAAAGTATATAAAACATTTCACTATTTCACACCCTGCTTGCTTTCTCCCTTCGCCACAGTTGAGCAATCATGGCATGAAGTGGGTTGTCGATTTCAGGGAGTTACAGAAATTGTCAGACACAGCACTGGAAGAGTGTCGGGGGACCGGGCAAGCGAAAGCTGTTGGACCATCCGACAAGCTGTTCTCATGAAGTACACCGGCCTATCAAGGCTCAGGGTTGTTAATGATTATCAAAAATATCCAGTTTGGTTTTAACTATTCATAATGTCTGCAATGCCAATGAAATTTCCTTAAATCTGATGCCTGTTAATACAAAAAGTAAATAAAGAATCTCAACTGTAGGTTACGTGCTCTTAAGGCTCATTTATGCTCAACGTAAGGATAAGGACACTACTCTGTGTTCTTCTTGTCCGTATATGTACACATCAAACTACAGTACCACTGCAAATCCTAGGGGGCAGTATAGCCATTAGATCAAGCAAGACTACCAAAGGACATGAGGACCAACAGAATTTTGTAAAGAGACACGTTGGTAAGTTGGACCACCGCTGTTTACAATATGACCGTTTTTTTCCTCTTTCTTAAGAGGTACATTATCACAACCTCGTCCAACGTTGCTATGTTTGTTTGTGTATGGAATTTCTCAACTCTGCACTGCCCTCTAGTGGAGGTATCATTTTAAAACCTTGCCAACATAAAGGACACGTGGCAGTGATGGTTACATCATTTGAAACAGACCCTTCTCTTTTTATACGTAAAGGCAGCATAGATGAGCCTTTAGAGATTGCTACAAGCTACGTTTAATTTATGTGTCCAATCAGGTTTGATTTGTGGTGACCAGCTGACTCCTTTCAGCACATAAACCCACACTTGACTTTCTTAGCATGCGGTTGATAAATAGACAGAAAAATCTATGAATATCGAGGCACAAAATGAATCACTATCTTAGTGCAAGATTTAATGCAGACATTAAATACGTGGGATTCGCTTTACAGTGATTGAGATGAAATCATTTTCTTCATTTATTAACCTTCCTAACAGTTATGGCCTTTGCAGGGATGATGAGAGACCTGGAGGTGGTTGGATACATGTGGTTGAAGAGAGGAGCCTGGTCTTATCAAACAAACAGCCGGGAGCAGAAAAAGATGTTGAAAGCTGAGATAAAATTAAATTTAAAATTAATGCATGGTGATAAGGAGGGATGGATTTTACATTTATTACACAGGAGTGCTTTACACAATTCAACAAGATCTGAATGGAGCTTCAATAGAAGTTCCCTCACAGAGAATGACATCAATGTGGAGACCGAGAGAAAAAGCTTAAGAGGTTTAATAACAATCTACAAAGAACTGCAGGTCAGTGGTACGCATACACGCTAACTTTTCCAGGCATGTTAAAGAAATTGATCTGCAGCTTCTCTGGTTTTCTATAATTAATATTCCAGTGGGACTCTTAGTCGAGTAATTAGGAGGTGAAACTCTACAGGAATCCATTAATGAAAAGTCAGTCCCAAAGCTGATGAAAGATTGATCATGTCTTAGTGAAGCATGTTATCCAGCTATTTTCCTTGGTTTGCCCTTTCGTACGTCCGCTGCTTGAAAAAGTGTGTGTTTGGAGCTCCTACGTGTCCTTGACAATTTGGTGCACAGGCCAGAAAGAGTCTGGACCTTGAACAGTGGGACAGAAGGGAAATAGAGGGAGCAGTGAAAAATGTCCCTTGTCATGAGACACTCAATCTTGCCTCGTTTGCGGTGACATATTAAAGCAGGGACCGTAGGGAGGCCATAAATACAGTGGCCATGTCCTGACCCAACACTACTAACCCTTGACCCCTCCTGAGTTCACAGCAGGAGGACAAACAGCAGGAAATAGCAGCTGTAAGCAAACTGAGCAGAAAGTTGTTATGATAAATCTCGAGGAGGTAAAGAGGTGTGTTCAAAATCAGGGGAACTCATTAAATTCAGAGCCATTCCTTCAGGTTGTTTATCAACAAGGATCAGGATGGCTTTTTATTTTTAAAGATTTTATGACTGCTTCAGGTGGTTTATAACTATAATTGGTTTTAAAGTGTTTAGGGTTTTGGGTGTATGAGGAGAGATGGACACAGGACAGCAAGGACTGCCAATTTGTCACAGGTTTTTTTTTTTAATCGTATATTGATGACAACCATTATAAAAGGAGATTCATTTGAAGCTGTGGACCAGACACAGTCACACCTCATCTACCTTTATCCAAGGACCAGTTCATCATATGATTTTTACTTTTTTGTACCTTGACTCACATCTGTCCATTGGTTTGTTTGTTTGTTTGTCATCAGTATTATGCTTTTCCACAAAACTTGGTGGAAGGATGGAACATGGGTGTGGAAAGAACCCATTCAATTTTTTAGTGGATCTGGACAAAGAGGTGGTTTAAGGAATTTCTTTGATCACATTCTTTAACATTACAAGATTTCAGGGGCAGCTATGGCTGAGGTCGTCCTCCAACAAGAAGGTCGGCGGGTCGCTCCCAGTCTTCCCCATATGCCCGCCGAAGTATCCTCGGGCAAGATACCCCGAATTTCCTCATAGAAAAAATGCTGCCCAAAGGTGCACTGTATGAATGTGTGTGTGTGAATGGCATTAAGCTGCACTGTAAAGAGCTTTGATTGTCATTCTAGCTGCTCTTGTGATTTTTTTATTTCACTCTTGGGGGTTTAATATTTATGTAAGTAAAGTGCTACATAATACACACCATTTACCATCATCAAAATTAGGCACATTAAGGGAACTGATCTCTGTGAGTGTGTGTTAGCTGGTGTGGCTTGGTGCAGGGACTGATGGGCCTTGGCGATGCGCTCTACTGAGTGTCATTCTAGTTGCTCTTGTGATTTTTTTATTTCACACCTGGGGGTTAAATATTTAAATATAAAGTAAACCTCCTCCAGAGTCTAGAGCTATTTCATGCACATGGGGTCATCTCAATGTAAAGTCTATAGCACAGGATCATGTTTAGCCTCAGTATAGATGTATACTTTCTTTTAGCAAAAATCCAACAGTTATTGTCACCAGGAGCAGAAAACACATTAAAACCACGTCATCACTTGATGAGTCACATGATCTCGCCTTAGCATGACCTGATGCTGAATGCTCGGCTAGCAAAAGCATGAACAATAATCCGGATTACACACATAAATTTCTTCTTGCAGGTGGTGTGAAATTGTGTGATTCCCACTATTCAATTCCCAGACCACGAGATTAAGGGCCCCGACACACTAAACCAACTTTGAACATCCAGCCCAGAGAAATAAGAGAAACAAATGCACTGGCTCTCTCTGCCTCACATCTTCGCTTAGAAGATGCACTGGAACACACCACAGAAGCCATCATTGATAAGCAGCTGACTTTTCTCACCGGCATCATATTCTGAGCTTGCATATTAAGAAATGACAAGTAAGTATTAAGGAAAAATAGCATTTGTAAATCTGTACTTTAATATGTGTAAGTCAGTATTTTTTACCACAGCTCGGATTTAGACTTAAGCTGCTGAAGGGCTGAATAGAAGCTGGATACACACCACAAATAATAAGAGTTGAACCAAAAACATCATGGCTCAAGAAATTCCAACTATTTTCCAACAGAATAAACCTGAAGCTGCACATAAAATTTGCAAAAGCTCCAATAAAACCTCATATGCAATACTGACAATTATTAGTTTTACTTTAACGACCAGCACCTTCCATCTACCTCAGTGTCTGAAAGGTGCTTCATACACAAAACTGCCTTTATTGTAGTGATGGGAATTTCGGCTTTCTGAAGAGAGCCAGACCTGATGGCTCTGTTCTTTTCTGAAAGCCCATCATCCATTTTGTAAATGTTGGGGATTACTGAGATTAAGTTTGAAATATTCACTAGGATAATGATATGATCAGAAAAGATTTGTATCACTGTAAAATTATATCAATATCCATCAATCTATTTTTGCATGTGTTAACTGGGTCTAATAGCCCTAAGTTACATGTGTTGCTGGACCGAATATCAATGATTGTGAAAATGACACAAGGTGATGCTGTATTCTTGAGGTGGGAGTCCTGCCCACTTGTCGTTCTCAGGAACTTTTGTGTTCTCAGTAGGGTTGTGCTGATGGGAGATGACTGACAGCCATCATGCCATATGTATGTACTTGAGACCAAATAACGACAGATGAAGGATGAAGAATCTCCTCGAGAAGCAATGTGGGACCCGGGAGATGGAGTTGGATTGGTGGAAATCAGGGAATTCACCAGTCACAGTTAAACCCTCAGCATTTATCTGGGCTGGTCTGGTCTGGAAGGGGGAAAAAGACATGAACAGGTGGAGGAGTCAAGAAAAGAACCAGAACAAAGGGAGTTTGCAATATGAGAAAAACCTCTAGTTTATGCCCCAAATCACATTACAATGACAGGAAGACGGATTTATTGAAAGAGAGTTGTTTTGAACTCTAAAACCTTCAATTTATAAATGATCTCTTTTATCATTTCAGCACCTGGAGGATTCCACAAGAGCCGTCACACAAATGGGACCAAACATTGCCTACAATAAATCTATAATAATCCTAAAAAGATTTGCACCGCAACTGGCAATATCTTCGACACCATCTGTCATCTTCTTTCACACTCTGACCTGTAAGAATTTGAATATGCAAAACGTATCCTCAAAGTGATGCCGCTCACATCACAAACACGGAGTCTTGGGGGAAGAGATGAGGGAAAGAGTCAGCTGATGATTTGACAGGCTCACAGGAGGAGTGGGGAAACCTGCGGGGGAACGTTTCTGAGGCACCAGTCTAAGTGAGTGGGTGTTTGTTAGCATCCAGAGAGTGTCTGGGCTTGTCAGTGTTTTTCGTTTTTTATTACCTTACTCACTCACTCTCTCTCTTTTATGTTCTGTGTTCCATCTAGTTTTTGCCGTGACGGAAGCAGCAGGACCTTGAAAAGCGTTTGTCTCTCAGTGCTCGTATCTGACCATTTCAAGGCTTCCACCTCAAATCCAACAGCTCACAGGAGACATTTAGAAGGTGTTATCCCACTTTAACTGCTTGCTGAGAAGATTCCACACATAAAATCAGCTTTAAAATACCAATTCTTCCTCTTGTCTTTTGATTTCCCCTTAAAAATCAGTAAATAAAGGTTATAGTCGCCAGAACGTCTGTGATTCCAGTTGCTAGGTAACATGAACAGGAAAAGGTTCATAGGGCATCGATATTAAAAATCTTATTAAAGCAGGTGATACATTTTACTGATTAATTAGTCTGAAGAATAATTAAAGAGAATAATGAATCATATGTCATACATTGTTATTAACACATTCTCCATCTACATGATTATATCGTTTGTTTGTTCCTACCCTCAGATACAACTATATGAGCAGCAGGCCTATGGTCATGTTTTGCTTTTTGAAGTACTTGGAAAAATCATTGTTTGGGTTAAAATAAGTATATCCTTGATGTTAAAGGTCCATTGTCGTCATGGTTACAGTTATAAATGGTATAGGTTGTGGAGGGGTTATGGATTAAACAAACTAAATTATATTTATACAATTAACTAAATAGACAGATTTCCGCCTGAGTTTGGACAAACAGTGTTTTCTTATAAATCACTGCATGAACAACATCGAAATAATTTTGTCATCGTAAGTGGCTTTAAACGAAGGGAGGGCAGCAGATTGCAGTGATAAGACAATGTTGTTTGTATCTGCATGAAAATACATCTCTGCTCTGCTAATATTTATGGCAATAGACATTTTGATGTTTCATATTCTTGCACATCATCCACTAAAAACGCATATTGGTCGGCCTCTATAAATAACCCCTGCCTGCAGTCAACCATCATTTCGTTTCATCTGTTCGTCCCAGTTTGTGCTAAAAGAATAGTTTCTTCTCCAGCCATACATATATATTATTTACAAAGGTGAAATTACAATGAAAGACCAGTTCCTGTCTCAAATACAAAAAGAAAACATGACTAGTTCACAACATGATAAAGGATAATTGCAGTAATACTGTTGCAGGAAGAACTAGAAATGGCTCTGAAGATGAATCGTGTTGCAACTGTGCTGGATGCACAAAGGACAAGATTTCACATGATAAGCGTCCATCACCACCCACACACTTTCAAAGATACTTGTGAGCTAGAGCTATACCTGGTAATCAAAATAAACACTCAGCACAGATGTTAACTTTCCATGTATTTAAATACAGAACGTTATTTATCACATTAGGGTAACCTATTAATATATATATTAATATACCTATTGAATATATGACCCCTCCAGTTCAAGCTTTATCATCTCTCCCGGGTAAACTTGGTGATTTGTGACAGATGCTATTAGCATTTGCTCTAACGGCTTAGGTTTACATGTCGAAGCCTGACTGAAGTTTGTACCGCAAAGGGGCCGACATAACGCTGGGCGGGCGCACAGGTGTCACGCTCCGGAGCAGCTGTTCACTGTTGTCAGGACAATGTTTGCCCTTTTCTGGTGTGTCATCATCTCTCTACACACCTGCTGTCCTGTCACAACCACAGATATATCGCTCGGAACACAGCTTTGATGCAATTATGATACAGCAGGAATAATTCTGACTGAAATGTTTGGCGTTAAAATGTGCAAAGGTATAAAACCAAGAAGGAAGTTTCTAAGTAAGGATTCAAACTATTGTACAAGTACTACTCAAAAAACTAATTTGTTGATTTGTGCCACTGTAAGTATAAGATTTGATATATGTTAGTGTCAGTCTTTTTGCACATAGGCTTGTTCAGGTCATTAAGAATTATTTCATCCATTATCTGTTTATACTTCAGCCTCCATGAAGATGCCTCATCTTCCGTTTCCCTCTGAATCTAAACCTCCATCGGGATGCAGCAGATCCATCAAATGCTCCTAAACTGTGGCTTCTGTTTTTGTTGACCAACACAAAGTGCGGTTTGTCACGGTATGTGCACGCTTTAGTTGAGCTCATTTAGTTCCACTTCTACTCCGCTCCCTCACAGCAGGGGATGATGGCTCAGACCATGAATATTACGGCCCTGTGACAAGAGAGGGACGTCCCTCTCGCCTGTGTCAGTACTGCAAACTGATTCAGTATGTTTGGTCACACAAGACACAAGAGAGACAGAAGCCTTGCTGTCTTCTGACCATTTGCTTTGGGGTTGAAGCCGTCATAAATTTGGTTAAATAGATTTTAGCACTATGGTTGATTAATGATTCTTATTTAAATCTACCAATCAACAAGGGTTTTATAATTAAGCAGCTGGAATCAACTTCTATTGCTTTAGACTTTTGTTGTTATATTGGAAGTGATGGCATAAAGGTAAAGCTAAAGGTGGATTGGTTATATGAAGGGCAATTCATAAAGCTCAGCATATCTAAATTTAAATGAATTGCCACTTTCAACCAAGTATCAAGGTTAGCAGTCATGAGGGAATAGTTAATGCCCATTTAAATGACTCATTTTGCGATGCGTGCAGTAAAGTAAAAAGCCATTACAAATACTTTCCCCAAAAGGAAAATCTGCTCGTATGATGTCCTGTGCCTTAATAAGGTAATCTAATAGAACACCAACAAAGGACTAGGACCTAAATTAGCTTGGGAGCAAATTTGGTTGGAGAGACACATATTGTGGACCAGGGGACAGTGATTCACAACGTGCATTATGGAGCATATTTAAAAGACCACTTCCAGATGGATAGATGGATGGATGGAGTGGATAGATAGATAGATTGATAGATAGATAGATGGATAGGTTTTGTTTATTCTGCTTGATGGATTTATATCAAATTAATCAGGATTTTATCTACATCTCTAAGTCTTTGAATGAGAAGCGTTCCAGAATCAGATTCTGTTTGCAATTTCTCTCCTATGTGAGAATCATCATGGTGCTCCTTGACAACAAGAATAAGCTGCACCACCTAATCATAACTGACACACAGCCTACAGAGGCTCTCCTCCCACTGCGATGCAATACCAAACTGGCGAAGGTGGAGAAAATAGAAACTCTGTGCGACGTTAAAATGTGATGCAAAGCCTCTTTGTGAGCTACAATGGGGCTGTTTTCATTGTAAAACACAGCATTGGATGTTAGCCAGTTAAATAAAAGGTTATCTGATTAACCTTTCATGTATTTTGCTTAAATTCTGCTCATTACAATCTGGAAGTCTAAGTTTGCTAATTTAAATGCATTATTGTAAGATAGGTCATCCACGTTGTAACTGGAATTTTAATTATTCTTTGTACCTCTTGCATTCTTGCCTATACATACGATAAGAGATGCATCCATTTCAAAGGATGTAGCTGTCACTGGACAAATGTTTTGTTTATATTGGCATGGATGTTAAGCAATAAATCCACCAGGGGGCGGCACACAGATGAGATTTTAGGTCAACAACAAGCTTGTCAGTGGACGAGGTTATGATTATGAATGATAGTCCATGTATCCAGGCGAAGTATAGACGTGTACAACTCGTAAGAGTAAAAACAGAAGGTTCTGTCCGTTTCTAATATTGACACAGAAATTTTGGTCATGTCCATCATGGCCATACCCACCCCCGACATTCACCCACTCTCATCTTGTCACCCTATTGGACTTCTCTGGTCAGGAGATACAGACTCACAGTCCCCCATGATATTATCCTGATGGAGAACATGGTGAAACTGTGCTGTAGCTCATGATATTATAGCGGGGTATAGCCTTGTGCAATATCCCTAAAACCATTAGAAAAAGTGCAATCTCACTCAGCTGAAGGAGGAGGTCTGATCTTATGTATAATTAAAAAACAAACCAGTTAAATAGACTAGATAGACATCGGCAATAAGATCCCTAAAATAAACCTCAATGAAACAAAGAAAGTTGATTACAGCAGTGATTTCCAATTAAGGCTGATTACCTTTTACAAAGTAATAAAATAACCTATGAATACTAAAGTTTTCTCTGAGTTTCTCATATAATTTGGCTCCACATGGTTTCAGGAAATAACTAAGAAAGTATGAAACCAGACTGTGAGACTTAATAAGGAGGGAGAGAGAACAAGAGACACAGTATGCTGCTGAACAGAAGATGAAACACGTTATGGTTAGAAGGTATAAGAGCTTAAGGCTACTACCAAAGACAGAAGGCATTGTGGGCGACCTCGACTATTTGTCTCAAGTTGCCGTTGAAAAAGCAGACATAGAAATGCTTCAAACTTCCACAGAGGATCATCTGTGCAAACTAGTGTGTCAGTGACGGATCAGATAAAAGAAGGACGTTAACTCAAATCAGCTCACGACGTCGAAGAAAACAACATTACTCACAATACTGCAAGATTATATCGAGGTAGGAGTGAAACAATATGAGGCTGGATGAGAAGAAAAGGTGAAGTACAGACATTCACAGACAGATCAATGTAAGTGTTAAAGGGTCTGTTATTATACAGTGCTTTAAGTCTTTAGAACACAGAATGGTGGAGACCGGGATCAAACAACGACCTTCTGGTTAGTGAACAACGTGTTCCATCTCCTCGTCCACAGCCGCCCAATGAATACAAGTCTAGTAAACCCAGATACCAGGCTCAAGAAGCTGTGCAGGACAGGAATCGTCCAAACTCCATGAAATGTACAGGTTGTGTGTTCCTTGACATTTAAGTCAAGGAGTGGAACTTTTTTTGTCCACTGCATCAAAAGCAGCTCGTTATTTCTGATTAGCTCCACCTTTTCATACTTGTTACTGTTGGCTTTGCACAAACTGTCACTGCTCTGCACAAACTGCCACACCGCCAGAATAAGAGAATAAAAAAAGAAATAAAAATGAGTCTGTACGACGATGTGTGTTGACATCCGAAGTTCACCATTTTCTGTTGCTGCGGCTGAAAAAAGGCTTGCACTGGAAGTGGAAGCTGCTCTGTGTCAGCGGAGACACAGCTGAATCCGATACAGTGTGTTGACATGTGGGGGGGGGGGGGGGGGGGGGGGGGGACGACGGGGTCACACTAGAGGCAGGCAGATGAAGGGAGAGAGTGAGAACGCACAAGAAGCCCAGGGGAGCCGAGAGCACACAGGCTAGAATATCAAGCTACCGAGAGGCCTCAGAGCTTTGACAGAGATGATAGAGGCAGCCCCACATTGGCTCGAGCACGCAGCAGTCATCCAATAAAACCTCAGGCATGCATCAGAGGACCTCAGCTCCAGATAAGGCGGGCAGCATTATCCTCCCCTTGACATGAATCTATAAGCTCATTCACTCGCTGTTATTCATCACAGGCTACGCAGTTTGTCAAGATAACCAAAACTATACATGATATGATCATATGCGTTTTTTTTATTTATTTCTAAATGTTGTTGCTGTAGCTATACATCAGCCGGCCTGAATGTGGTAATGGCTCGTAGTGTTTGACTGGTTACAGCTAAACAAAGGCGTTGACAGCCGAGTGGCTCCGAGACAACTTATCGTCCGCTTTCACTTTCAAGGTCTCAGTTTGCAAATCATCCTGGAAATAAAGGGCCGCTCTTCATTCAGCGGTCTCTCCGTGCATCCTTTGGAAACCATCAGTCATACAAAGCCATCAAAGCGACTTCAAACAGCATGACAGACCAATCCATTTATTGATATGCCAAATATGCCACAATAGACTTATCTATATTATCCTTTCACATTTATATGCATTATGAGAGGGCGGTGCCTCATCAGATAACATGAAGGAAGGATTCACAAATATGATTGTGATAAAAAGGTTGTGGTGCCTTTGTGTGTCACTGAACGTCCATGATAGGGACCAAGAACTAGACTGGGATGGTTTTACCATGCGGATCAATGGGAGACACAGTCCCTCTGTCAAACAAGTCCTATTTCGATACAGCAGCTTGATTTTAATGTTTCATCTTTCTTTATTCGAGGTGGCACGGTGTCGCCTCTCGGCAAGGAAGTTCTGGATTCAAACCTGACAGCCGTGAAGTTTGCATTTTCTCCCTGTGCCTGCGTGGGTTTCATCCAGCCTGCTGACAAGCAGCTTCCATGAATAGGAGGATCTAAATTACCCGTTGCTGTGAGTGTAGACAGTTGATTGCATGTCGGGCTTGTGATGGACCGGCGACCTGTCCAGGGTGCACCCCACCTCTCACCCCATGTCAGCTGGGACCGACTTCAACCCCGCTGAGACCCTCAAAGGAAATGTAGAATAAATAATGGAGCGATGGGTCTTTCTTTATTTTGAACAGAATTCCATGAAACTGGAGGAAATATATGTAACATGGGCAAAGAAACACAAAGAGGCAGATAGAGAGACGGGACCTTTTTTCTTTTTTTACATTTCCCCAATTTCCTAGAGAATAATTAACTTTTTTAAATCAGGCACATTAAGGAAACTGATTTCTATGAGTGGGTGTAATTATAGTGCAAGCTGATTGAAGTGAAGGGGACTGGTTGTCCTGAGATGTAACATTGATAACATCAATATTAAAGATGGATATTCAGAAGATATAAATAGTGTTTGACCAAAAACAAATGCGAGTGCAAGTGTTACTCGATTGCATCCTCTCATGTATCCGTGGATGATTTTCCCCAATTAATTGCAGAGGAGTGTTTAGAATCATCTCCTCTCAGACTGTTGTTCATTAAAACAACAACTCAAAACTCAAACAGCCTGTTTATCAGAGAGTGCGTTGGATGGCAATATGGACAAATTGAGGTGTAATTATAGCGTCAGGTTGCGAGAGACTTTTCATCACAGCAGAAAGCACTCCTCGCAAATTATTCAGGGTGGAGAGGTGGAGAGAGAGGTTTCACTTGCTGATGCCAAGAAAACAAGCGCCGAGCATTTCGGCTTCAAAAGTCTGCAGAGCGGGAGTCATTTGTAAACACGATCCCTTGAGAGGGTCATATTTGGAAAGAGAGAGACTCACAGGACACAGTGAGAAACATGCAACTATCAGATAAGCTCTTTGCATTAACACACTGGAGACGTCGCCCAAAGAATAATCAACATCGTCATGACAAATCAGAATTTATTGTAATCATCAGGAGGATTGAATTTTTTTCGTTCCCTAACTCAAAATTAGGCAAAGGAGAGGACAGACTGGGGGAAAATTGGTCCCTGGGCTCATGATGGACCAACAGACTCAAAGAGACAAAACAGCTGCAGAGGACTTTGGTCTTTTTGAGTAGGCGGTTAATTCAAGTCTCTTTTTTGTCACATTTTGTTTCATTAAGGTCTTTTTGCATGTGTATGTGATTTTGAGTCTCTTTTTAAAAGTTGTATATATCTCTGTTTTTTTTTTTTTACTCCTTGTTCAGAAGGTCAAACATTAAATATGAAATTTTCAGGCTACCTTATACATATTACATAAATGCTACTCAAAGCAGACCTTCTTGCGTTTACAGCTGAACTGATCAAATATTCATATTATTATGTGTAACGGGAAAGGGTCCCTCAGCGTGATTAACCAACGGAGAATTAACAGCCATCGTTGCATTTCTATCATAAGAACCAGAACTTGCCATAAATAATCACACTCTATTCCATCACTGCTTTACATATATTTAAAGTGGCAAAGGGATCAAATGTGTTACAATCTACAGGATGAGGTTACATAATGCAGAGTCCTAAGGATAATTATATCCAACATCACAATAAATGATGTTAATAACAGTCCAGCTTCCAGGTATTAGACAGGCTCCCAATACATTAGAAACAACAGCATAACTTATAATTAAGTAATTGGAATGTCATGTAAACAGACATAGATTCACTAACCAGGGACATAAAGTTAAGTCAAGTTAAGACCCTTTGGCACAACATCTGTCAGAGGGCACAACAGCAAAAAACAAATACAACAGCTCCAGTTTGACCACATGTCCAACAAGAAAACACAAATATTAGGTCAATATAATAAATGTAAAGTAGAATTTACCTGAGCTCCGGGTGTTAGATTTAATCTCACTGCTGCTGGATCTCATCAACTCCTGCTGCAGATCACTGGATCACATCAACTCCTGCTGCAGATCACTAGATGACATCAGCTTCTGCTGCAGATCACTGCAGATCACTGGATCACATCAGCTCCTGCTCCTGCTGCAGGTCACTGGATCCCATCAGGCTGTCGTCTCCTCTGCAAACATCTCCAAAGTAAATGAATGTGATGTTTAATGATACAACGACTCTGTCCGCAAACGAGCTGCGCCTCTTCCACGTGTTCAGAGACTCTGCACCTTCACTTCCTGTAAACACACGCAGCGCACGGAGGGGTGCGTTTGATTTATTGTTCCCGTGTGGGCTGACTTTGGGTTTGTTTGTTTTTTTCAAATCCAAACCAAGAACTTTATTGACGTCATCTGCACCGGACAAGGACGAATTAGAAAAAACGTTCAAAAAAAATCTACACATTTGTTTCATCATCATCATCATCATCATCATCATCATCATCTCATCTTTTATTTGTGCTTAATATTCAGAAATTTAAAATCCAGACACATATTATATGTTCAACTGCTTTCATTTAATTTATCTGTAATTTTATTTTACTTTTGTACGAAAGAAAGAAAATAATAATCACAATACTACTGCTCTGCATGATGCCTTTTTGCAGCGATGCATGAAGCTGTGAATGCCGGAGAATCTGTTGGGGAAAGTACAGTTATACTGGATGTAAACACTTGCTAACGCACAAGTTCATAAGGAGGGATAACTCTGACTCATGTCTCCAGATTGTTCTGCTGCCACCAACATGCAAACAAATTATTTCACTTCTGTGAAATTTCCTTTTGAGAGAGAAAACAAAAATGTATTTTGTGTCTGAATACTTTATTTCTGCATTTGCTATGATCCACAAAAGTTCCCAATGCCAACCCCTTTCACTTTATTTACTCATTTGCCTTCTCTCAGTTTCACAGAACATAAAAATAAACCAACATGAAAACACTTGTATCATGTAACATGATCTAATGCAACAGCCCTGCAATAACCCCACCTTTATGAAGTTTATAATATTCTGTTTTTGTCGGCCGTGTCAAAGAAGTATTGATTAAACTCTACTGTAATTGCTGGAGGCTGTACTTTGAGTTGGTGTTGCATTAAATTGCATTTTACTGAAAGTTGTTTCCATTATTTTGTCCATGGAATAAACTGAGTATTTTATAAACAAGAGGGAAAATACTAAAAAGTTTTAAAATATGAGTTGTAGGTGCATGAATACAAATGTCACAAGCTGATTTGCTTTAAAATTATTTAATAAAGACAAAATCATTCAGATTCATAATACACAAATATACAAGGAAGCAAAATACTGTAGCCTACTCCACAGACCAGGGTGTAGGTCAGTCATAATAAAAAAGACACATTATCCATATGAATAATAAAAGAGCAGTCAGAGGACAATTAAAGCAAACTGTGAATATCTTTAATTATATTTGCACTTTCTGTGTAAGAAAAACCTTGATTGTCTGATAAGAAAATGACTCGTTTTACATTTTGAGCACCTTCATACAATTTGGCTCCTTAGACAAATAACAAAAAAGTCAGACACCGTAGCAACAGAGACTGAATTATTTTCAGAGATCTGCAGCCACTCTGTGGAGTAAAAGGATATGTGAGGAAGAATGTGGCAGGAGAAGAAAAGAAAACCAGGAGTTGTGTGAGTATGCCTGCATGCATGCATGCAAATATAAGGGAAACAAAAAGAAATGCAGAGTGGAGGAGTATAGGGATGGAGGGATTCAGAGAAAGAAAGAGAGAGTCTTTGTACCTCTTAAGATCGCAGAAGACATAGACCTGAATATTAACTCACAGAGACCCTATAGAGCTTCAATTATTGATCACCGATGAGTATTCTCTGCCAAAGCCAACACGTGCTCCACTGCCAATCAGCTGAAAGGATGTTATGAAGTGAGGGATGTGAAGAGCACAGCTCCAAGAAATTCAAGGAGCAAAACCCGTTCCTGAAAACTTTTACACAAGACAGAGATCTTATAGTTTAACCACATGTAAGGGGAGGCTGGTTCACAGAACAGCAGCTCCACAAACCCTTGGTTGTGTTGTGATGAGCATCTCCCTGAGCGGTGGATTACAGCCTGCTGCCACGGTACAGTGGTAATTTCAAAGCAACTGATTCCAGAGCGACATACAGGAAAGCTCTTTGCAACTGGGTCTGCACATTTGTCAGTTTATCTTTCACATATGGAGAATGCAGCAGGAGAACGTGCAGGTCTGACGGGTTTCTAACGACAGGAAAATGTCTGGTACGCTCAGATGAGGTCTGGGTAGAACATGAATGAGGTGATCTGAATGGCTTGTGTTTTTCATCCTGAGATATTTTCATTCTTCCAGTTTCACGTCCGACGCAGTTATGGAATATGTCCGGAGCAACTGACTTGGACATTTGCATTCTCACATACAGCCCCTCCGGAAAAATGTCCGGAGTTTAGTGCACGTCAGAAAGCAGCTAAATACACAGAGGGGTCTGATCCTGGTTTAAATGTGCTGTGGCGACATCACAGCGACTGTCTTCATCCCTCCGCTCTGCCTCTCATTAGCCCACTGGTACTGTCACACTGCATCGTGGTGGGAGATTACTGACGCTTAATTTCGTTTGTCTAATTGGAATCTAATTCTCACGCGCTGCAGATGGAGGCTTAAAGTCACTGCAGTGGCCCCAAGGTAACTCAGTGGTAACCTCTCCGTTTTATTCCTCGCTCGAATTCAACTTAGCTCCAGTGACTTCATTTCACACTTCATCTCCCTTCCAGTCACATCCACTCTCACACACACACACACATACACACACACACACATCACACAGATGCACACACAGGCTTCTGGCTCACACGCACAACAAGAGAGAGAGAGAGAGAGAGAGAGAGAGAGAGAGAGACATAGACTCAAGCACAAAGGCGAGTCCAGTTGCAGTTTAAGACACTTTCTAGAGAATGTTTGAGTCATGAACAATCAACCTACACAAATTAGGCCGCTACGCTTGGTGGAGTAGAGCTTGATGCGTGAATTATTACATTACACAGCTGTGAGAGTATTTTTCTTGCTGATATTTTCCTCTTAGACAATAATTGCTCCGTTGCATTTTTTTTTACTTTCGGAAATTAAAAATACAAACAGCGAAGCGAGTGGTATTTTCAGCTGCTTTAATTCATGGTCTTCAAGTGTCAAACTTCTATTAAGTTGACATGGTATTCTGTTTGAAATGTGTGAAACCTACAAACTGGGAAATAATGCTCCGTAGTCCCATTCCATCTGTTAGAGGCTCGGAGTAGCAGGCACTTGGACTCTCTCTCTCTCTCTCTCTCTCTGTGTGTCCTCATGATGCTGAGAGGCCTCACAACACAGCGCTCATGTTCAGCCTGACCCCCGTATGGTCAAATTTAAGAGGAGATGGCTCTTTACAGCGCAGAGCCACTCAGAACCCTGACCGTCCAGCACATTAAAAACTCTGGCTGGGAGAAGAGGAGATGAAACTGTGACCATAAACAAGGAGCACCAGTCATAATATGTGATAATTTCACTTTAACGTGCCTGTTAATCGTTTTTACAGACTCAGTAATACAACTGCACTATCAGAGGTGACTCAGCAATGACAATCAATGGCTGTGAAACAGATTATTAGAACAAGGTGATGATGAATAATCTTCTATCATGTTAAATGTATCACATAGAAAAACCTAAATAAAAAGTTAACAAGTCATTTTTCAAATGGTGTTGT
Source organism: Paralichthys olivaceus (assembly GCF_024713975.1). Taxonomy (NCBI): domain Eukaryota; kingdom Metazoa; phylum Chordata; class Actinopteri; order Pleuronectiformes; family Paralichthyidae; genus Paralichthys; species Paralichthys olivaceus. The sequence goes on along the minus strand of NC_091102.1, from coordinate 6,749,210 downwards.
CATATTTATATCTTGTTAAATAAACCGGGTTCATTTAAATACTGGTCGCCAGCCAATCACAGGGAGGGAAATTAGAACAGCCAGCTGACCAAACTTGACCAAACTAATCCAAGGTCAAAAGTAGAACATAATAAAAGGTTCATTATAAAAGTGCTATTTAACAATCGACTGCAAACGACTTCGTTTTCTTGAGGTGGGTCATTCCCGGCTCAAAATATCCCACGATTCATTGCGCTCCTGATTAAACTGTTTTTCAAAGAGGAAATGACTGCAAAAAGAAAACATCAAAACAAAACATATTCATCCGTAGCTCTGTTGCTAGACAACGGCTGTAAGGGCGAGACAATCTGGTGATGCAATAAAAAGACCAGACCGTCTCATTTTGGTTCGGTCGACACGGCGTATGCAGCCGATGAAGGATGCAGCTGTTGTCGGCTGCGTGGACCGGGTCCTCCGAGGATGCGGACCCTAAATTGAGACACAGCCCGTGGATCATAAAACAGTCTGACAGTTTGTGTGCTCTGCTCTCTAATAAAACAGAACAATAAAAAAATGTTTTACTAACAAGGAAATGTGTTCATCATGGTTGTATAACCACCAGAATACATACATACAATCCATTCTGATGGGAAGCACAATGTAAACACAACTTTTGTTTTTTTATATGAAAACTCAGCAAGGCACCTTCACAGCAGAGTATGGACACGATCAGGACTCTGGATTTAGTTTGGGGTCGTTCATGTAGACTCGGATAACGACCACTTATTTTTCACACTGCAAAAGCAGTAAGTAGTTAACTCGCTAAAAATATAAAACAAAAAAACACATTTCCCCCCAAAAAACACAGACTATTCCTTTAGGAGGAAGTTATTTGTCAGGGATTAAGCTTTTACTCCACGGAATAAATGCTGTGACCCAGAAAATGTTTTGTCAATGCAAAACAGGCTCTTGGAGGTGAGAGCTAATCACTGAGAGCTCACTGAAGATTAGGAAGGTGAAGTGATGAAGTGTTTTAGTTTAGCACAAAGGCTCTCAGTGTTGTCCTGTCAGGATTTTTGTGATTTAAGTGTGCAGAGCAAAAAGTGAGTCATATTGGTGCCTGCGGAGTGTGTCCTTCAGGCATTTGTGTGTGTGTGTGTGTGTGTGTGTGTGTGTGTGTGTGTGTGTGTGTGTGTGTGTGCGTGCGCCACCATCTGTGGCCTGGTCACTCGCCCAGAGTTCTTTCAGCCAATGGCTCCTTTAAAGAATGATTGTTCGAGGCCAAGTTGAGAATTCACATAAAAGCAGGCGCACAAATATGTTATCATACTTTTGCATCAGGGCTCTCGAAAGTAAATAATAAAACTGAAAATTGTTTCCGCGACGTAAACTTGCAGGGATTGAAGCTGTTTTTCGGAGCGTGCATTTCCGACCCATTCTTCCATTTCCTCTTTTCCTGCCTCTCTCGGAATCTCTCGGAATCTAAAAGCAAGACGAAAGAGTTTCACCCAACTGTTCCTATCAGATGAGAGCAGATGAAAAGAGAGGAATATGTGCTTTTAAAAGGGCTGTCCCTTCATTTCCATTTCAGAGATACATTTCTCCTGACAGCTTTGAGGCTGTGGAAGTGTTTTGCTGAGGAACAGGCCCCGAAAATCACTGTAACGCTGTGTCGGCTCATAAATAGTTGAACGCTATAAACTTATCTTTTGACTGTTAAGGGCTGGGCATATTTCATTATGGGTGTGAGGAAAAGCTCACAGCACAGTAATGTGAAGAGGTTTCGCTGCTGAAAACGAGAACGGTCCCTGCGTTGTGTTGAGTTTGCTACAGTATGGTAATGACCATCTGTTGGTGGTGCAGCAGTGCGGTAAACTACCTCTTATAGTCAGACAAGATGAGACACACACGCACACAAATGTACAACTACTCGAATAAACCCAAACCTTCAAATGTGTACGACAATGACCTCTCTCCAGTCTAAGCAATGTGTGTGTGTGTGTGTGTGTGTGTGTGTGTTTGCACGGCTTGTGTACGATGCTCTGGGGTGAGTCAGTTTGGGGACAGCAGAGGATTGAGCTTCAGCATGAGGACAAGGAGGGTTATGAATTTACACTGTTGAGACCATAAAATGTTCAGATCACACATACTCTCTGTCTGGCCTGCACAAAGCACCCCTGTGGCCTAGAGGTTTATATATGACTTACCAAAGTAACGTTGGAAGAAAACACTTCGCCGCCACCATGGTCCAGAGTGAGAAACTGTACCTATTAGATAAACTATCACAACTGGTACAAACGTTCAATACATTTTACAAATGCTTTTTGAATGTTAAGTGGGTTTAATGGCTAATTGTCAAAAATGCTAAATTTCTGCAGATGTACCAAAAGCTAAATGTGGTGGTGTACTGATCGTTTATATTATACAATTTAATTATACCATTTATTTTGCAGTGTATTAAATTTTAAATGTTCCTGTTAAACCTTAAATGAAAAAGCAGTGATTACAATGATTCATCATAGTTTTCTCCTCGGTTATTCACCAATCATTATTTTTGAGAAACAGATTAAAAGTTTTAGATCCAGCTTCAAAATAACATCAATGAGTGTGACTGAATTAAAAACAGTTCCCTTTTCTGTCTTTTTTTGTTTTTACATTTTACACATAAATATATACACCTGATAAACTCAGAATTCAGATGCATTATTCTTTATTCCTCTGACATTTGAAATTTAAATTTAAAAACGCAGCTTGCTCTCAGCAGTTTGCCTGGTTCATCCGTACCAGAGGCAAATATCTTAAACTACAATGTGGTACTTTCACAGAGGTAGGTACCGATTAACAGCGTGAGCACGGCAGTGTTTCATCTAAATATGAATTTGAAGGATAAATATACCATGTGAGATATTCCCTTTAAGCACAAATAGAAAAAAGATTCAAAGGATTGAGGGTGTCGGCTGCACATTCAGATTTATTCTCTGGTTACTGCGTCGCACAGAACTTATCCATTGTCTGTGTCAATAAATATAAAGGATTTCTCTAAATATCTTTTTCTTCAGGAGCCACATTTCACATGATGATAAAAACATGTTTACGCTGCGGTCTGAACGTCACCGATGTGTCGGGAACAATGTGTTGCAACCTGTTTCATCAGATGCGGTCATGTGGTCTCCCTGTAGGCAGTGTACAGTACGAGCGTGCACCCATGTATATCTGATCATAAGAGAGAAAGATGTAGAGAGAGAAGAAGAATAAACCCCTGCAACATCATGTTGTTTGATCTAAAACACTTCCTGTGAACTGAAAGCATCTCACATCTTCCTCTACAGCCCGACGATGGAAGAGGCAGCTGCAGATTTATTACTTCGGTTGATGAAAACTGATGAGACAAATTTCTATAGTTTTCTTCACTAAAGCTTAGAAGCTTGGGCACGATTACTTGGTACTTTCCACTACTTAGAATGCATGCACATACAAAATCACACACACATACACACGTATGTGCACACTTGATAACACACACAGCCAGGCAACAACTGCACACTCCAATATACACACTATGTCATAGGTACTAGAACGGACAAACTACACAAACTGATATAACTATGTAACATTCTCTGGCTTCATATAGACTCACTAATTTGTGTTGTTATGTTGTGGGCTGGTGATGATTCACTGGCAGTTCCAGTTGTAAGGAGAGTTCTTGTGTTTTAGGAAAGTCGAACAAATCAAACCTATTACCACTCACTCCTTAAATGTCATTTCTTGAAGGACAAGCCTCAGATGCCCCGTTTATCAGGTTGACATTTATCTGTTCTATCAGGGCGTCACAAATCACATTTGAATGATGAATTTGTTTTATTAAGTGAAAACATAAGAGGTAAAATTTGGTCAGGTTTGGAACCAAAAACCCAAATTTTTCAGGGAAAAACAGTGTTTGGATCAAATTTGGATCATTTTGTTGATCCACCAATCCAACCTCTAATCTTTGTTAATAACCACATCACGACTCCCTCATTATATTCTGTTATAATTCCAAATGGTCGTAAGAGGGCTCTTCAGTATGTAGTGCTATGTTGTATGTCTGATTGGTTCATGGATGTGTGGTACATACGATGTGCACTTTATTTCATAATATTCTTGTATTTGTTATTAGTAGTTTACACCTTTACATCTGTTTCTACATGTGTTTGTTTTAGTTGATTCAATTAATGTGAAGCACATTAGTTTCTTTGAATGAAAAGTATTATATAATGTATGTGTGTGTTAGCTGAGAGCTTGACAATGTGACCAAGCTGTTCTTTTTTCCTGGGAACTGTAAATAAATATCATCTAGCTGTAGCTAGTTGGGGTCAGCACAAAGTAATGAACACAAAGCTGATCTATGGAGTTGGGTGGTGCAGTGCCCTGCAGTTGTATTTGTATTGATTGAAAGATCTGAAGACGGTACTTTGTGATTCATCTCTTCCCAATTTCACAGCTTTAACTTATCAAAGTACAAACACAGAGCATGAACCAGACGTTAGATCAGGGTTTATATTCAGCATATCTGTAGCAATTTTAGATTTCACCTCATGTAGTTCCTTGAGGAAGACTGCACCTCTCATTTTAAATGTCGCAGGGTTAAAAAGCTCCTGGTGATCTTCAGTGCACTGTTTACCTCATTCACAATAACACTCTCAGTCACCTCGTCATGGCTCCACTATGGTTTCTGAACAACTTCCAACTGAACAGCAGAGACGGACACAGGAAATGTGGGGAAAAGGTAAAGACAAGAAAAAAATTGGAGGCAGGTGTGAGACTAATTTCCCTCGATGGGCTGCGTACGTGCGCTGTGCACCTTGTGGTGGTGTTGAGTGATGAAGCCTGACTCTGGTTCACCTGTGATGGCCTTCTCACCAAGGTTCTGAGCACAGCGTCCCCCAGCTCTTCCTACAGTTCACACACACTACTGCCTTCATTAGAACCATTGTACATCCCAGGCACCAGCATCCCTCTATCTCCACTCCGTCCCCCCCTCCCATTCAAGATCCACAATTCCCATTATCATTATGAGCTCCACTTCTCCATTCAGCCTCTTTTTTCCTGAGCACCAGCTCCCACTTTAACCCGGGCAATTTATCACATCCTTCCCCACTGTCCACTTTAATGTCTTGCAGGAATGTACCTCTATGCCCCCTGGTGATTAACCCGTTGGTAAATTTACCCAAGTGATGAGAACCTACACATCAGAGTCAACCACATGAAATGAATAATTCAGAAGAGCAATATTTAGGGGATATGACGTTCGAGAGCAGATTTAATAATAAGCAGATAATCACAAATGAATTAGCATTAACCATACAGACTTGAATTCCTCAGGGTTATTTGGTGTTTGTACAAACAGAAGGTTATTTCATGTATGTATACCTTTCTCTTTGAAAAAAAAAGCAATACCACATATAATAACACACCATATCAAGGCCCAACTAGTAATTTCATCATTCTATTATTATGATGGTATTATTAAGTTTATGATGGGTTCCTAAAAAGATAAATTGTGTTTGCAAATCTCATATAACTAGAATGGCAGTGCCAAGGTCCAACAGTCCCACATTTAAATTCACTAGATCCAGATTTTTATTTAGATCTGCACCTCATTACACACACTCATACACATCAGTCCCCTTAATATGCTCAGTAATGTTATCAAGATCCATGAATTTTTCATTGGGAAACCAAGGAAAATATTGAAAGACCAAGAAAAAAAAGACCCTGTCATGCAATGTTAAAGAAAGTGGACCTGGACCCTGATCTGCTTCACACTAAAATTAAATTCAACATTTAGCGGGATTAAATAACCATGCATCCCACCCTGTCACATTCTTGGGGAAGTGTTATTTTAGTACAGACGATTTTTTTTTTCCAATGCTACATTTGCGTATGTGTTACCAGCCACAAAAACTTCTAATGACAAGGACAGAATCATGTCATGTCCATTATTCGCAGTTTCTAAATAAGCTGGTGTAGAATCTGAGGGTTTGTAATTACCCTTTAAAGACGGCAGCTATACCACTTCTGCATCTTCTGTGTTAACTGTGATGTCACACAAAGGACCAATACATTCATCACTGCTGATTGATGATTAATAATTCTAGACCTCGATGATCGATTCAGATCTGAACAGGTGAGATTCATTTCACTGATGTAATGTGTGCTATGCAGTCGGTTTATTTCTCTTTAAACTTATCCTACTTCAGTGTATCTGCTCAGATTGAGCATATGTGGGAGTTAGTGGTGTAAATGTGACTGGGGAATAAACCGAAGCGATCCTCTCACCCTGCATCAGTTCTCTAGCAGTAAACATTGTCGACTTCTCTCAGCTCTAGATAAGCACAATTATGCATACATAATCACTGGTGTTACACAACTAAGTGGGTTACTGGTACATGAATAATTTGTGTTCGTTGCTCAGCCTTCACCCTCAGAGTTTTCTCTTTGTCATTGTTTCGGTCTCATTTCACAACTTTTCTGCAGATTCTTATCTTTTAAACCGTTGTGTTATTGTTTTAAGAGCGACGATGTTGTTTTTGTTTCTTTGGTCACAGACTGAAATTGTATTTTCATTTGAGTTACAATCCTGCTGATGTTTATAAAATCAATCCCTGGTTCTGATTCTATTCATGCTCAGACATTTTTCAGCAAATGTGTTTACGTTTTGTGTTTACCTCTCTCTATGCATTAGTTCTCATTGTTAGCTGTGGAGACTGAGATTTTCAGATTGGACTCAATTTGCCTCCTCCACACGAGGGATTCACAGGAAATAATGAATGTTTGTAATCCAGCTTTACTCTTTTTAATCGTGTTGACATCAGTCTCACTGTTCACACATATACAGCTGCATCATGCATTTATTAAGTTACTGATATATGCAAACTGGACATTTTTTTCTGTTGCTGCGTCAAATTAGAAACATGCAGAACATGGGTGGTCACTAAGAACTCAGTGTATTTTACACTGAGCTAATTTCAGCTACAATCATTTATGAAAAATCTGCCTGTTAAACAAGAAAACAGTCATTTCCAGCTGATCTTCTTTTTTCGGGGAGTAATGGAACAAGAAGGAGCTGTTCGATCCTGAAAGTTTACGGATACTGACAAAACAGACAAAACGGTAGTATCACGGCAGTACCACCGTGATACTACCAATAGGTCAAGCCAGATTAAAATAGGACACGAGGAAGAACTTTAAAAATGGTGGAACTTTTTGAGGAGAGACTGCGAGTTGATAAGTTGGAACAGCGGCATTTAAAACATGGCCACTTTAGCCTCCTTCTTAACGTAATGTCAGTAACTGCAGGTCTCACGAGTTCTGAATTTTTGAATTTTTGGGTGAACTATCCCTTTAAGATGATCTGTAGACTGCACATCTTCATTAAAGCAAGATCACCGGATCATGTGGGCAGTTTTTATCAGGAGCTGACTCTCTAATTAAAGCGTGGGCTTGGCTGCTCTGCACAGATACACCAGTTGCTCCTGAGCTGCTTCATCAGTGTTTGTTGTATTGAACCGTTCTGTCAAATGAACCAGGGCTTAAATCGTAAGGATACGAAATCCCAAAAAACTCTGATTCTACTCATCAGTTCCTGAAAGCAAGCTTTAAGGCTGCCATACTTTATTCTGCCATGCTTGTCAATTATTTGTTACACACACATCAAGTGCCGTGCGTGCAAACACTGAAATGTGGACGTGCAGTTGTGAGTGTGTTTGTCTCTCTCATCTTTTTGGTCACTAATGAGATGTCCAACTGTGACAGTCTTCTTAAAAGGTGCTTCCTTTGTCATGGAGATGTGAGGGAGACAATTTTAGCAACTGAAAAAGACACGTGTCAGCAAGACAGACACACACACATACACACACACACACACACACACACACACACACACACATGCACAGAGACATCACATCATCTAGATCTGATTGTGCAGTATGAGGAGGAAGGAGCTGCCCCTCTCCCTTAGCAGTATGTAATTAGCAGTGCCATCTGTATGCTGTGGGCTGTCAGAGACTCAGGGGCGAGGACAGAGCAGGAGGAGCACGGCTGTCCATCCTCATTTACACTCAAATCATTACTTCGGCCTATTCATTCTCTTTTTTTTTTTTTTTTCATTACTCCTCTGCTCCTTTTCCTTGAAAATGGTCTCCCAGATTAAGCCATCAACTCCAACCCGCTCTATTTCCTGTGCGGTGCCGCGCCACCTCTCCGTCCTCTTTGAGCTCTATTCAACCTCTCAAATGTCAATTCACTGCTGCCGTTTACGCACCGTGCCACATTTGTCTCTTCTCGGCCTCTCGGTGTCATCCATCAAATCTTCATGCATGCGCTGATTTCACATCTTTCTCTGTCCGTTTTCTCCCGGTTGTCGTTTTGTCTCTCTCCTCTCTCTCTGTGTGTATATGTGTCTCTGTTATGTGCTCTCTCCATCTCTCTCTCTCTTTTTCTAGGCTCCAGGCAGAAGTGTTGGACTCTCAGAGGAAAAGTAAAGGTTTAAATGACGGGCTTGTTAACGGGGTCACTGATAATTCTGCTAATTAGCTGCCGTATCACCTTGAGCTGTGGTCCCAGCCGCTAGATAAGAGAGACTGTGAGTGAGTGAGCGAGGGTGTGAGAGAGACACCCTCAGATTCTGGCAGCATCGAAGAGCGAGCGACCAAAACTTGCTGTTTTGAAGCGATTTTTTAAAATCCGGAGCGGTGGATATAATTACATATAAAGATTAATAACAAATTCAATCTGATTGTGAGAAAAGTGTTCTCCTGTAAACTCGGCCCTGAAAAAAAATACAGAAAGCAATTGAATCACCTGTTAAAATTAAATTTAGGTTAAAAAAGTCAAGGTGAATGTTGCTTTCAAAAATAATTTTTATTCCAGATTGATTTAATGCCACATTGAAAACCCAGGCCCGCCCCGTGGCTGTTAATGTTATCGATACATTCATTTGAATGAGCAACAATTAGCAAGATTTGCTCAAATTGACAAACCCTGTCATCACGCCACAGGGCAACATCATCCCATAATTAACCTGTTAGACATCAATACACAGCAGACTGTATTCAAACTGAGAGGACATGATCCTTAATAGCAGCTGATCTCAAAGAGGATCCTCCCGTTGTACTATTGGCTGCTCAGGGAGTCACCAGACCTCCTATTGGTCCTCGCAAATTGTTAATGAGCTCCAGATGTCCACCTGACACAGCGGGATTATCGCGCTGTTTAATATTGATATCAGCCACACTAATTACAGCCTATTAATTATGGAATAAATAATTGAAATAAAAAACTATACTCCAGTTGGTGTAATTAAAGAAGGCTAATTAATGCATTAATTGATTTTATGTTAATTAAATTTCCCATGAAAGTAGAAGAATCTTGGGAGAATGACGCAAAGTGATGTACAGGCCCGTGTTAAGGGTCGATATGATTCGGCACGTTTGGAAATAAAATAACAGAAGGTTGCATAAACAAAGGAGGAAAAAGTTATAGAAGTGTGAGTGCTGAGGAAGCTCATGTCAACCGAGGCTCTTCTGAAGATGCACTTGTGTGGATACCCAACAACAAACTCTCTATTTCTTAGTTCTGCCTTGTGCTTTTTCCTAATTGGGGAGCACGCTAAAACCGGATGGTGCCTTTTCATCAGTTGGGCTCCGGAGAGCATCCTCTCCAACTTGGGGGATTTTATCTCAAAACCCAAAACACTGAAGTAGTAGAAAATGGTGGAAATGCACAAACGAGTGGTATGGAGCCACATATCTAAGGGCTAGATGAGCCTTTGTTCTAAAAAGAGAGAGAGAGGAGATGAAAAACCTTCATCGTCTGGGATCTGGGTCAGAGCTCGGCTGCTCAGAGTGGTGGGTTTCTTCGCTGCACACTGTAATGACTGTATCTGGATGGGCTATGAGACGAATCTCCCTGGCGGAGCATCACTGAGTAGATCAAGCACCCGCACACTCACAGTCTACTGTGATACGCAAACAGCAATCAGAATTAAAACATGCACACATGCACACGTAGTCGGGCCTGGTCATGATATGCTGCACTACAGAGCCAATGAGGCAAGGAGTCATATTAGGTTATGAGCCGGTGAGCGGGTCGATCGAGTCTCTGCTCCCATCGTCTGTTTCCCCCTAAAATACCACAACAGGGATTCTCAGAGTCATTTCTTCTCTCACCTCCCAATCAGAATCAGTCTCCATTACATCAGCAGCGTGGTGAGCTGGCCAATCCCAATCTCCACCCCAACACACACACACACACACACACTCCAGACTGCATCATGAGATTATGATTTCGCCTTTTGCAGGTCAATGCACTCATTTTTCCGAGCGCAGGACGAAAACACACACACACACTTAAATTCGCTAACCTAAACCAGCACATAAACACATGCAAGCATTTGAGACGTACACACAAAATCAACTGCTGCAGTATAACAGAAGCAACAGAGGCGTTTGATTGACAATAGCACAGCGACTCTAGATCTAATTTTCTCGGCTTGGTGGAGAGGAACAGCATCGGAGAACGCAGCAAATCGGGCTGTCAGTCAAAGTGGCTACCTGCCCCCTGCTCCGGCGCCGTTACGGAGCGTTCCCCGCAGCAGAGCCACGGCGGGAGAAACAGCAGCACAACAGGTAGAACCTTGCTGTTCAAGCAGAAAAGATTAATCCACAGTTCGTTATCACTAATATATTGTTTTAATTGAGCCAATCATTTGCAGCATTTCTAATGTGTTCAGGAAGACAGCGATAATTAGTGAATAGGAACAAACAAGGAGGCATTTATTCTTTCCTCTTCGCTGCCTGTGCATTCAGCGTGATCTGGTTCCACTCCTTTGTTTTTGAAAGAGCCTCTATTTCTATTTCTAGGAAGTGTGGCGTGTTGAATACGAATTTGTTACAATTTTTCAGCTAGAGTTTTTCGTGGAGTTGTCGTATCAAAGTCGACCCATTGCCGTCGATTATGATGTTTCACCCTGTTTTGTTTAGCATTGATTAACTAAATTAACTTGTGTGAAGAACCTAAAATGATGCGACTTTTCAGTCTCACCTCTGGTCTTCTGTGTTGCAAAGCCAAATAAAAGGGTGACCCTTAAAAACATAACCATAAGCACAACCAAATAAGAAAAACCTTCACAGCAGCAAAATAAATGTTTTATTCAGAAAATGTGTGTTTTTAAAACTTATTTTAATGTTAAGCTATCTCTTGTTGGGAGTGGAGCACACTCAGCAGACCAGCTTGATAGAAGGCATCTATAGCATGGCTAGCACAGTTTTTGCAGCACTGTGGTGAGCAGGGGACCAGTGTGATTACAGTGTTTGTTTTGAAACATGTCTCAGTGAGAAACAGGGAAGAAGATTTGTGTGTTGACATCACTGTCGAGTCGTGTCGACTGTAGCTGGAGCAAAATCGCTTTGGAAACGTTGGAGGACTGATGGTTTCACAGGGAGGGACTAACATGCACTCACATGCTCTAATGTGAACAAGCACTTGGACTAATTAGCTCCATCGAGGTGAGACGTCATTCTCTGGTCCGGACGCCAACTCCAATATGAATGTTTAAAATCTTTAAATCTTTAATTTAATTTAATCTAATTTGATTGTATTTAATTCTAAGAATTTCAAAGTGTCAAACTGCAAAGAATCAAGAAAGAATTTGAAATAAAGCAGGATATTTGAGAGGATGAGGACGATAGAGAACAAAACATGTTTTTTATTTACTCATGTGTTGATAATCAGCTTGTTGCTGGAAATAGGAACATTGTCTTTCCTTTTTCTTCCATGACATGAGGTTATCGACAGGCTTTAGGTTTGAATGGATCGTAGGTTAAGATTGTTGGTTGATTTCTAATCCAACAGACCCTTGGAGGGGGGTTAAATGAGGTGTATCAGATTCATTTAGCTGCTCGAATGAGAACTAAAGGAAGGAAAGAGGTGGTGCTGTGCGGCCTGAGGCAGACAAAATAAGATCTCAGCGCAAGGTATCTGCTACATCTCTGCTTTGCTGGCGGGAAAGAGTTTGGTGTCATATGTGCTGTTATCAGCAAAGTAGGCCTGCTTCCCCTATCTCTGATATCTCTGTTTCATCATCAGTATAAACAAAAGACCCTTTGAACAATAAAAAAAATGGCTGGCGGGCATGAATGGCCATCTCGCTCGTTTCTTCTCCCCTCATTCTCTTTCCCTTTCTTTCCTCTTGTCACAGTGAGGAGAGCGGGACAGGAAACGTAGCCACTCCACGCCGACAGCCCACACAGATTCTAATCTTTTCTCATTTATCCGTTCCTGTTTAAAGAGCCTTTGTCACGGGTGACCACAGGTGAAAGATGTCGGCTTCTCCGTTCTATCTTGTGTCCTTCTTTTCTCTTCTCCACTTTTATCATCTAATGAAAGGTGTGGACGGACTCTGCAGTCACCGCATGCTCTTCTTCTACAAACTAAACCTGCCGATGCAATCCCTGCCCGGATGCTTTATTATTAGAGCAGTTAATTTTAATAACATCGCTGCTATACGCGTGTTATATAAAGTGCACTGTGTCAAAGAGGGGGGAGGGGACATGAAATTATGTGAAAATACGGGATTATCATGCAAAGAAAAGATTTATTTTAGGTTGTTGTGAAACAAATGACCAAAATACATTAAAACAATATTAAAGTAAGATATTACAATCATCATCATAATTTTTTAATCCTAATTAATGGACAAATTGATACATTTGTGGGTCTATCTCCCAGCTTGCCTGTGGTTTGCTTAGCATTCTGGGAAATTCTTATTTCTTTGTTTACAGTGTGGGTCTAAGATTGGCCCCTAACACTTGGCCCTACTCCTCCGTCCCAACAAGTATTGGGGCAGCTTACCTTTACACTGGAACACGCAAAGCGAAGGGGAAGGGCTGAGGGGTAGAGAGAAGGGGTGAAATGGGATTGGGCCTAAAGCTGATAAGGAGCCAAAACACTTGTGTGGACAAAACGCAATTTCAAACTAAAACATAAGGATGTAGTCATGATTCTCTTCTACAGTAAGTTGTGCATGAAAGAAGCACCTTCCTCTGCGTGAACAGACGTCTCCTTGACTCCTGCTTTCATTAACCTCCCCGTGCTCTTCATCAGAGGGAGGCGTGCTTGCTACAATAATATCCTGGTGACGACACGTGGGTCAGGACCCCTCTGATCCTGAGAGGGGAGAATATCTCATTAAGAGAGAAAGCCTCTGGGACACTAAAGCAATTTGGTTTGCCCTCTGTTCTTAGGAACCAATTAAAACATTAGTCTAAACTATCGCAGCAGTCGCAGATGTTGATGCGCAGCCATGACAGTTGTGTGCGTAACGCTGAAAAGTCAAAACCACAGCGATGACTCCCGAGGCTACAACTGTAAATGGAGACAACTAGTCTGCATAATGCAAATTAAAACATTAAATTAAAAAAGCGATGCTCTGTAGTTATGATAATATATGTGACTTTTGAATCTCCTGTGTGTACATATGCCCTCTTATAGACAAACATGATATAATTAAAATATATCTGGAGTCTAAACCTCAATCAAAACAAACGTCTGAATGTTTTCTCCTGCAGAGTTTTAACTATATTTTCCTTCCCATGATTTGATTCCAGGTTATTAAACTGTGCTTCCAGGCCAGCTGTGAAAGTTTCAACAGCTTCATTCTGTGCTAATGAAGCAGAGCCGGTCTTTTTAACCAAATCTCAGTCTATGAAATTTCTGGATAATGCATGTGGAGCCCAGTCCTCAATCTCTGATTTCTATCTCAGCTTAACAATTATATGCAAACAACCCACAGATTCCAGTCGTTGGGGAGAAAGGGGAAAGTTCAAAGCAGGATCATCCATAGATCAGTCCATCCCTCCATTAGCTGTGCCGCTTATCCTCTAGGGGGGGCAGGGTTCTGGAGCCAATGCCTGCTGACATTGGGCGAGAGGAGGGGTACATCCTGAACAGCTCACCAGTCAATCACAGGAGGATCATCCATAGATCAACACTGACCACACTATCAAAAACATGTTTTTATCTTCTGTCCTCTCTAACATTTACTAACGTCTAACACTCACTGTACTCCGTGTGCTAAGTGTGCACAAAGGATCTTTCCACTCGTCTTTTCAGTGACAGCAAAGATCGCTCGTCATTCTCCAAAATCTCTCAGAAAAATCTGATTACTCATGAATATGCCTCCGGTGGTGAGTGTATGCTCCGCTGCTGTGCCTTTCACATGCGATAATCAGAGGCGGATCTGTCTTTCCCTGGAAAATTATGAGAGGATACAGAGTCCTTGAGTCAACTCAACTACCAAACCACAGGGACGTCTCTTTTTCTTATGTCAAAACAATATTTACAACCATTCAGGACGCTGTGACAGAATGCAGCAAAGAGAAAACATTTAGCATCGCCTCTGACCGTGTGCTCCCTCCCAGGTGATGTGATTGACAGTGGATGAGTGCAGATATGCTGAGTCCACTGAGCCTCTCCCTGAGTGATGTCACCGTGAGGTCATGTGATGACAGTCTAGTGTGGTGGGTCACCACCCCCTGACCCCTGAGCTGAATAAACAGAGGAGATTCACGATGAATGCTGCAACTCACTGGAGTGAATGACAGACAGAATGTGGAGTTACTGGGTTATCCCTGCACCCAAGGCTGCCTACGAGAGCTACAAAATAAGAGCGCCCCAGTGGTACTGAACATTAAACACTTCATCAAACACATAAATTCAGCCAAGAGGCTACGAGCTGAGCTAACCACAGCGTTTTTTTAAAATCTGCACTGTAACATTTTTTCTGTAAATAGATGAGGTCCCATTATCCATGCAGTTAAACAGGCTGATCGGCGCTCTGGAGGTCACTGGTCCAATCACCCTCAACCTCGAGGGAGAGTGTCAGTTGGACGCAGGCCAGTGCTCAGAGACAGGCTGGCATTTCACCCATTGCACCCGACATCAGTGCCAAATGTGTGGCTTTATGCAAGACCCTCAACAGCTACAGATCAGTGCTCCAGACATGGTGCTTTTTGGCTGACCCCTTTTACTGTGACCCCGCACCGGAGGATACTGATATGTGCATGTGATTGTGTTATGTCTTGGTGGTAACTACAAAAGACATTTTCTACTGAAATGAATTTCATCTACAACTAGAGCAGCACTCAGTCCAGCACAAACCTCCACCGAAGCCCAACAGTCGCCTTGACTTCAATAAGTCTTTCCAGACTCATACAAGGTCACCGTGACCTTTGACCTTAAAAATCTTATCAATTCATCCATGAGTACAAGTGACTATCTGTACAAAATTTGAAGAAATTCCCCTTTGGTGCTCTTGAGATATTGCGTTCACAGGAATGGGACAGACAGACGGACAACATAATGCCTCCAGCCACTGACTGTAGCCGGCTTGGAGGCATAAAAGCTTTGCTGTACAATGTTTACCATGTTCACCATCTTAGTTCATTTGCAAACACAATGTTCAGCCGAGGCTGGCGGGGCTGTGGTTTAGGGAGGTGATTATTTCTGCAGGACTTTGCAGGTACTCATGATCCAAATTAGCAGATGGTGGAGTTTGATGAAAAGTTACTGGGATCGTCAAAGTGAAATTTATCCTGAGGGGGGCGAGAATGTTTGTTCTGCCACAGCCCAGATTCAGTGAGGTAGCTACAAAGAGACCACACAGGATTTAAAGCGATTCAAGCTTTTAACTGAGACTAAGATAAAAGCAACATAATGGAATAATCTGAAGTCAGTGGTGGATATATGGTAAATTGCTGAAATAACACAAAACCAAAATGGGTGATGATGGTGAGAGATAGGGAGAGAAGTCCGTTGTCTCCAACAATCTCAGTAACTGAATATAAAATAATCCTGCTGATGTTTTCACGAGTGTGTTTTCTTTACCCTGGAATGGGCCTTTATATTTAAAAACTTTATATTTACATCGGGAGCGGGTCCTCTCTACTGACGCCGCCATGTTTTTTTACAGTAGCCCAACCTGGACAAACTAAACATCTTCTGAGTTTTAATGACAACTGAAGGTTACCACAGGTTCTCTCTCATGTTTGGAAGGTCGAGGTGAGGGGTTATTCACCTGCAACATGCAACTTCACCACACTTCACTAAATTCTTCACACTGAACCTTCAAATCTTGATTAAAGTGATGTAATAACAGATTAATCAATCGGCCGTCCAGCGTAGCCATCCTGTTAGCATGAGTATAGACAATTGTGTATTCTGTTTACATTTAAAAATGGCATTAAATTGCTTCTTAGTAACTTTGTTGTTCCATCGAATGACTTCTATTTCCTGCATTAAAACCGTAATTGGTTTTAATCAGGAAATCGGTTGTGTAACTGATACAGGCACACACACAGACGGAGAGAGAAAATCCCCAAGCAAACACACACGTTCAAAGACACATGCACACGGACACATAATACGATCCCTCTTGGCAATCTATGACCCAAATCCTCTATGAACCCCTCCCTCTTGGCTCCTCCACTTGTGTTTTCTCTTTGTCTGTCTTTCTGGCAGTGAATTGGGAACTCATACATACAGTTACATGAACAGGGACACACACATTTCTCAACCAAACAATGAACATTTCCTACACCTCTCCGAGCAGAAATCCCTGTTGTTGCGAAAATAGATCCTCAATTTTCCACATGTAAAGAAAATGTCCTCTCGTCTATGTGCAGAGGGATGGAGGACAAAAAGAGCAGCGTCCCTCTCTGTGTGTTCCTGATTAATCATAATAGTGTGAGATAAAGACCTTTCTTACCCAAGCAGTCTACTCTCCAGTTGAGTGATTTCCCCTCTTCTCTTTCAGAAGCATCTCAACCTTTGCACCTCGGAGTCAACGGCTGCCTCCCCATGTGAAATAAGAACAGGTGTCCAGGAGGGAGAGAGGCTGCCGGGGCTACAGAGGGTTAAATGCTGGCTCTGACCCCGGCTGATCACCCCGCTGGGTGTATAATGCCATGCACAGACCAAGGTCCTGAGGAGACACACACGGCTCTGCATTGAGAATATAAACTAGTCGACATCTCAGTGAGATTACGGGGGAAAGCGGAGGGAAGGAATTTCAGAGAAAGTCTTCTGAGAGTTGCCATATGCTCAGTAAACCCTTTAACACCTGCACTCTTTACCATACAAGCCATCACAGGAGGATGTTCGCAGAATGAACAGACACCTCCATCCTTCAGAACTTTCCATTTTCTTCACCTGCACAAGATGTATATTAAATGCATCCTCAAACTTTAGAAAGGAAGATGTATTTCTTCCTCTTTTTCTTGAAAAATGAAATTGTTTATTTGCTCAGGGAATACGTATGAGTAGAAGAGGAAAAGTACCAATACAACTATGTAAAAGTACTCCATTACACATCCTACATTCAAAATCTTGTACAGAAGTATTATCAGCAATGTTCAGAGCACTCAATCTGCAGATAAATGATCAGACAGTATATTATTATATATGAAATCATGGGATTATTCACACTGATGTACAGTAGCTGTTGCAGCTGGACGTGCAATTACTTTGAACTAATTAGGTTCACAACCTAGAGGTCAGCCATTTCTAAAGGGTCACATGACAAAATGTGAGATGATTAATAGGAAAGAGGAAAAACGAGAATATTCTCTGCCACATACACAAATGTTCACTTTTCTCTGAACTTCGCTTTTTTGGTGAAACATTTTCAGGGCATTTTCTACAGTTAACGCCTAAAACAGTTTAAAGACATCTTAGCCACATCTGGGTTGGGAACCGCTGGATTCATCTTTAATGATGTGTTCTATAAGTTTGATAGTTAAAAAAAATCTTGATCTGTGAAGAGAGTACAAAGTGCAGTGTGTCCCTTTAAAATGTGATGAAGCATTATGTCTTTTTATTCATTCTTCTTAGATACGGCACATATGTAAATGATAGTTCTGCTACTTGTAACAGAATACTGGATGTGCGCCTCTTAATTGATTGCCCAGAACAATCCCCCCCGCACACAATAGGTCACAGCAGATCTCAGCATCCACAGAACAGCAGAAAGGTCAAACTGATCCAACACAAAGACTCACAAACAATCAGCAGCAACAACAAGCCTCTAATCAGCTGCTCTGCAAATTACTCCATTACATGAGAAACTCAGGAGAAGTCAGGAGACGAGCAGCGGGGAGATAATACACCTCCGCACGCTGTTGCACGGTAACTAATATCCACTCTGGACTGGCAATGATGAATGGGATTCCTGGGCTATGTGGAGGTGTATTGAGCACGAGGTGAGAGAGAGAAGGATGCGCAGAATGGCAGAAGGCAGTGGGGTGATTAAACAAAAGTTGCATGAATGGTCCCTGTGATAGTTATTTCAAACATGTATTGTTGCTCTGGTGCTCACCAGTGTTTCAATGAGGGGGTCTTATTATTCTCATGGCA
The DNA here is from genome assembly GCF_024713975.1 of Paralichthys olivaceus. Taxonomy (NCBI): domain Eukaryota; kingdom Metazoa; phylum Chordata; class Actinopteri; order Pleuronectiformes; family Paralichthyidae; genus Paralichthys; species Paralichthys olivaceus. The sequence continues at coordinate 6,730,781 of NC_091102.1, read as the reverse complement.
GATATTCAGACACGCCAGCAGAGGGAGGGAATTCTTTGTTTCCCCCAGACAGTCCTTTCATGCCCGGCTTTAGTATTAAGTTTTTCTTTGTGCTTACAACAAAGCCGTTGTTTTATATATTCACTCAGTAGCGAGCAATGTTTTTATCACTCATCTTAATTAAACTCAGCCATGAAATTCTGCACAGGGTCTAGAGATTAATGCAGCTACCAAGAGTTGGAACACCTGCATTATATGTGCAGGCCTCACTGTGTGATAAAGTGCGATATAAATTGTTTAATCATTGACACAGCAAGCCGGTGGTAAACTGTTGCAGAGGCAATTTTCAGAGGGGAAATATTGCATTTCTTATTTCACTACTTTTTTAAATCAGTATACTCACCAGCCTGTAGCTTGAGCTTTTCTGGTGAGGGCCTGTTAGCTGCTCATCAGTCAGAGGGCTGTGGCTTTTGGGCCCCAACCCTCTGGAATAGTTTACCTGAGGAAACCTGACTTGAAACATAGCTGTCTGAAGTCATTTCTCAAAACCAGGGCCATTGCTTTTTTCAATTTTAGAGGTTTGGCTGATATAGAGACATTAAAATGTCTGAATTAATCTGTATTGCTTCTTTACTATACCTTTGTTTTTATAGTTTGATGGAATGATGTGGTTTGGCATTTCTTTTGTATGGAGGTCCGGTGAAACACTCCTGTTCGAACATAACAATTATCAAATTGTTTTTTAAGTGTTTAAAGCTTTTATTCTTTCTTTTTCCATTTTTAAATGATGTTGTATTTTACCATTTGCTGCCTTTGGTTTCAAAAGCTGTTGAATTGTTTTCCTGTTTTTATTTTACTTCTTGTTGAAGCACTTTATAACAGCAGTTTTAAAAGATGCCGTGTAAATAAAATCAAATAAAGTTTATAAAAAGAATTATGATAAGTGTATAAAATACAATTTATACTATACAACTTTTTGGTCACTTTTATTTCTGAGGGCCATTTGTCAGGTTTTAAATGTTTGTGAGTTGTTATCAGATCCAACAGTGATTTTACTTTTTACCTTTGATTGATTTCATGTCTCAGCTGAGAACTAGACACATTCACTAATATATAATAATAATATTAAATATACAGTTGCAACTATAGATTAATTATCAGTTAAACTGTGGATTAGTTTGTATTTGTATTTAGCTTAATGTCTATAAAGGTTCCAAAGTGACATATTCAAATTTTGTCTGACCAATAATCAAAAACTGAAATATGTTTTATTTGCAATAACATAAAATGAGAAAAGCAGCTCACTTTACATTTTAGAAGGTTAAACCAGATTGATTAATACACGTCTCGAAGCGATTCTTGAAACTGTTGCTGATTCATTTCCTGTATGTTGACTCCTGAACTAATTGACTAATCATTTTTAGCTACAAAATAACACCACACTGTTTGTTAATAAGAGCACAGCGTTGGTTTCTATCGCAGCCCTGGGAGACATAAAGCGAGGCACCATCCGATACCTCCAGCAAGTGAGTAATACAGTGTACAGTAGGATGGTAAATGAAAGTACAAATGTTGGTGTTTTACAGGGAAGATATAGAAGCTGTCGTGTGGAGCGCTGCATATTTCAGACGTGTGCCTGACACACTTCTGTCTGCTTAAAGTAAAGCTCTTTTCATTTTGACCTCATGGCTATTCTAAGGATGTGAGAGCACCTTCTCAGATCTATAAATGGGAGCCTCATAATGAGTATGATGACACCCAGCAGAAATACTCCTCTGTTTCATCAGGGAACTCACACAATCTGATTTGTTCTGTTCTTCTGTGGCAGATGCACCATAAGGAACGTCCTTTGTGCAAAAGGGCCGTTAAATCACCGTTGGTAAGATCTGGGAAATTGATGTGGGAGCGTCAGCCTTTGAGCCCTACGTAACAAAGAAGTAGATTTCCAAAGCTGTGTTAGGCCGTTATGTTGCATCTTTCAACTCTACTGACGAGAAGGTTGAATCATTTTCTGCCTTGTGATTGAGGGGAAGGGTCTTAAGTGTTTACCTGAATCCCAACCAGCTACAAAGGTGTTGCTCTCCAGCTCAGTCTGACCTCTGACCCCTGATCACAGGGAGGAGAGAATAAAAGCATTCACCACGAGAGAAATCAAACTGTTCCCTTGTTGCTTTTTAACAATTATATGTGCTGTGGTGATGTGTGATGTTGCTGCCCATATAAAAACAGTGACAGTGGTATGCATATTATATATATATATAACAAATCGTAGGAGAGGCAATCATTATGGGGTAGAGTGACCCCTGACTGTGTTATACTATTATTATATTAGTTCTTAAATTAATTAAAAGAAATAAAAAAAGTGAAAAAATTAGGAATTGCAAATATGCACATGCTATTATTGATGCTGAAAAAAAGAACAGTGGCCTCTAACTGAAAACTAACTGCTGACCCCTGACATGTGACACAAAATAATCAAATAGTGGAATATTCTCACAATCAACTACACAATTTTTTTTTTTAAATAGTAAAAGTACAGTATTTTGCCTAAATGTAGTGGGGTAAAATTATACAGCAGGTAATTATTTTTCACCTCTGCGTGATGAAGCTTCCCAGTTAACAATTAAATGAAACAAGAGAGGGGGCAGTTATTATGAATGTATTATCCTTCCTCTGTAATCTAAAATTAATATACATGAAGAAAAAAATAATTATCTACAAAAGGCAAATCAAAATAGAAAATTATGTTTTCATTTCAAAGCCCGGAGGACACTGTGTCCATTATCACTTGAATAAATGAGCTGCAGTTATTGATAGACTTGGCTTCAGTGGATGAGAATCAGAGTGTGTTTTATTTTCATCAGAGCAGTTTGTGCATGGAGGGAGGTTATGATGATTAATATTAGCTCTGCACGAGCCTGAGTGATGAAGCTTGGGAAACAGAGAGACAAGGACGGGACACCGATGCTCTGCTGCATGTCTGTGTGGGTCAAGCCAACAGCCACACAGGTTGTGACAGAGGGTGAATGTAAATGGGGAAATAGGCCCCTGTGGAGTTTTGTTATCCAGGATCCTCTGCTGTCAAATACTGTGAAACTGCTCTCAGACATGCACTGAACTCCGAGTGAGATCATCCAGACTTTCTGTGGACTCTCTCCACCTGGCCCCTCGAGTTTAAAGTCAGCAGAAAGTCTGTTGATGACATTTCTGGATGAAAAAGAAAACAAATATTCTTTGATAAGATTTCAGAAAGAGTTTGTGGTGATACGAGCAAACACCAGTGATAATGTGCTGTAAATAAAAACCTGGGCCTGCTGCTCTGCCCTTCACCTGAATCCTGCAGTCTGGACCTAATTCTCTACAGTTCCTCCTCAGGTTATGTCTGAAAACAGTTTATGATGCACCAAGAATAATGTTGTGTGCTACTGATTATTTATATAGTGCACAAAGTCATATCCACAGGTTTAAAAACACACAAAAAGCCGAAGGTGGTGGCTGAAGTGGAAATTTTGGTGCACCAATGAAGACAAGATTAAATAAAGTCCATTGGAAGGAGTTTTTTGTGGGATAAGTAATGAAACAGCAGGATTAGACCACCTGTGGCAAATTCAATAGACTGGATGTAGTTTAGAAAGGCAACCATCCAAGGAACTCTCTGTCGTCTCTCTCTGTGCTCGCTGAGAAAATGATGGCAAGGCACAGATCAGGGCGAGGGTTTCAAACCAAACCATCCCCGGAGCATAGTGGACTTTTTATGATGAACGTGCAAACATTTTAATAATTTAGCTGCTGTCCCACCTCATCCTTTTTCTCTGCTCTTCATTATCATGCAGGTCTCAGGATATTGTTGTTGTTTACAAACTCTAAACTGATAAATACGACATGTTTTGTTAACGGCGTCCAATATTATTTTATAATGCACAGTTTTACTAATAAAAGTATTTCTATATTTTTACTCAGCGTACTTCTTCTACCACTCACCACAGGAACAAAACAGTGGTCAGATTAATTAAGTGCAAGTGATTTGCACAGAAATCTTTTCATCCACTAAATTACAAAACTAATTAACTGTAGTTAATTATTGATTAATTATTAACTAAACGCTGCTAGATCTGAGCATTGCTACATAATTATACTAACAAAACTGCAGACTTCAGGAAAATGATTTTTATCATGTACAGCAGAAGAGAAACATTAAAGTCGCTATAGGTAGAATTGTTTTGATTACAGCATATTTCAAACATTGCCTTCAGTTTTATGGAGAAAACAACTGTAATTTCTGAATTGACAATTGGAGCTCTCTTTGTGTTGCATTCATATTCATAATTCTCTGTAGATAATGATACGACTAAATATTTCTCTGTTGTTCTTTTCAAATATAAATTTACTGCATTGTTACAAACAGGAACTAGAAAGGAGAATGTCTCAGTTCAGGGACAACATCCCTCGGAGGACGTGGCCCGTAAAGACCGCCTCCCCCCGTGGGCTGCGTGCACCATGAAGGCCAAACCGAAATGAGACAGTCTGGTCTACAGAGGATTTTCACCAGCTCACCCCGCTGGACATGAGAGTTCTTGATGCCCCTTGTTTTAACATGTGCACCGTTAGCTGTTCGGTTGAGATGAAACATGACACTCGAACACTGGAAGTCTTGACGCTTGTCTGTGCCTTTGAAAAATGGTTCGCCACTGAAGCGTAATGGGCGTTGGGATAGATTGGGCCTGGGAAGGATCCAACTTTCATTTTTTCTTTCATGGATGGAAGGATGGACTTGCTGGCCGCTTTTGAAGGAGCCTTCGTAATGGGGCAACCTGGTCGCACAATCAGTCTTCAAAAGCAGCCTGCGAAGGATGCAGCCCCTGAATTTAGACACCTTTACCTCTGTCATCCTCTTCTTTCATGTCTTCCTCTCTAGGTCCTTGCTTTTTAACGCCTCCCCCTTTTTCACTCGACATTCCTCCCTCAGTGTCTCTCCATTGGTTGGTTTCTTGTGTTTGGATCTAGGACAGCTGAGAATTGGGTCACTCAGGATCTCTGGTGCCTCGGGCCTGCGTGGACACCACATCAGAAGTTTCATCCTCGTTGTGTCTCGCCCAAGTTTGTCAACAATGACTCAGCAGAATGGACGGGAATGTACAGCCAAGTGTCAAGGTGAGACTGTTATAAAAGACAGCTGTCCCGCATAATTCTCTGTTCTTTCTCGCTATTTAAATCAATAGCATGGCAGCGGGCCAAGTCCAAAGGTGATTACAGTGGTTTCAAGTAACAGCCAATTTACTACTGTCTGCATCTGCTTTATATAAAATGAAAACATAAATATATAAAGTGTTTATTCAGAGTCATTGATTCATTATTGGATATTTTTAGCAACACTTGCTTGGCTTTATGGGAAGACAATATGGGCCTTCAGGTGCTTTGGTCCTGACTGAAATATCTCAACAGCCATTTGGTGAATTGCCATGGAATTTTGTAATGGGATTGGGATTTATCAGTATAACATGAGGTCAAATTTTTAATTTGTCCAATTATTTCATGACTTTCCTAAAAAGGCATTTCGGAGAAAGCATATTTCCACCAAGACCGCGTCTCACCTTGTTTAAGAAGATCTTGGATTTGCACGTTGATCTGGATCCCCTCCAAAATGTGATGGGTTTTCCTCGGGTCATGCCACACAGCCTCCAAAAAAAAACAATCAGTGCAAATCAGTTGAGTAGTTTTTGTGTCACCCTGCTGAGAGAAAGACGGACAAACAATCACAGGTGGAAACATAAACTCACAAACTTTAAATGGAGGGTTATGGAGGACTTATTGCGAAGGTCTCCAGGAAGCATCTGTCGAGAAAATCAAGTTTCTTCTGTTTACTTTCAATTACAGTTGTCATGGTAACCCTGTTTTCTTTTGCAGTGACATCCTCAAAGGTCACGCTGTAGTTTCACGTGCCCTGCAGTAATTTAGTGTCATTACCACCATCACAGCTAACGAGTCACACCAAGGGTCACGTCTTGTTTCATTGTTTACATTTGACTCCGATAGTTTTGGTTTCAGTTCAGGGAGCGCACCAAAGAATTCTGTATCACGTGTTCGTCTACAAGTGAATGTCTGATGTCGGCGTGTTCTCATGGTCTTTCTGTTAGAATGGAGAAAATCAATGAAAACTTTCATTATTGTTTTTGACACTGTTTGAGATTGAGTGAGACCACCTCTCGTCCAGAATAAATGTTGGTCTATTAGTCTGGACTGTTTTTGTTCAGACCAAACGGAACAAAACAAAGGTCCCGAACAAACCAAGTAGATGTCAAAGCATCTTTAGTCAAAGTTATTCATGAGATACCTGACCATATAAACACCATATGAAATATGTCCAGTGTGCGTATGGTGTGTTCCTGTTTTTATTTCATGGTGAAACTGTCTTGAAGGTATAATGCTGAAAGAGACTGAAATCATACAGTCATGAAAAACAACGCTGGCACGATGAAATGAAAGTGTTCGTCATGATGGATTAGTTTTAGAGTCTGTGAGCATTTCTTTAAACTGTACATAAAAATAATGTGTTGTTGAAAATGAGTCACAACACTAGGGAATATAAAACAGTTTATTTTATATTGCCTGAAGAGCAGACTTACGGATGTGATGTGTTTGTCCAAACCGCTGTAAATGACCATATTGAGGCTATATACAGTCCTTTTATCGCCTGTCGTGACCGTTTGCCTTTTCAAAGTAACCCGGAATTCTTGAAATGCACTTTGCTGAAGCAGAGCAGTGTTGCCATGAACCTCCCTACATGTTTCGTCACATTTTATATCGAGCTTCGCCTGCAGGCACGAAGCAGCTCGAAAAGAAATCACTGCTGTTCGGTAACGTGGAAAGATACAGGGAGGTAAAGTTCTTGTGTTATAATGAATTGTTGCATTCTTTACAGTTATCCTCATAATGCTGCTCCGTTCTGTGCTCGCTCCATCACACAGGCCGCCAACAGATTGCGGACCGTGGCCAAGGAGACAGTGAAGCAGTGATGTCAGAGAGCACCGAGGCACATGTGCTCCCACAGATGTGCCGGTAATTATGGGGGAATGAATAGTGATGTTTTAAGAGGAGATCAGGGGCAATTACAGTGATTTAAAGCAATGGAGCCCGGCCCTGAACACACACCTTCTAATTACCAGGCACCATCTCAGATCTCACAGCCAGCGCTACGCATTTGTCATGTTTGCAGAATCAAAGTCTGCTGGGTGATATTTATCTTTCAATTAAAAAAAAAATAAAAAAAGCCCCTGATTCTGCTGGTGCACGATAGCGTGTCAGCTCTGCGTTGTGTTTGTTTCTCCCGCCGCTGTTGTTGTCGTCGTTAATGACTTTGAAAGAGCTTGGTGATATATTTAGCTGCTAATCAGACAAAATTAATTTGAAGTCGTTTGGAAATTTTGTTGCATTCCAATAGCTTGCGGGAATGCGTTGGATGGGCGCGTGCGAGAGAGGGGTATCCACAAGAGGCCACAACAGGGATATAATTTCATTTGATTGCCACACTCATCAAGTCTAAATGAAGATTAATGAACGCATGATGGAGGATTGAAAATAATAATATTCCTGTTGTCTTTAGGGCTCTAATTTGTTTGAGAACATGCTGTCACGCTACAGAAGGTTTATTGGCATTTGCTAATGGACTGCTCATTGTAATGGAGACGGGGAGGAGGGGCATCTGTATACACTACTAAGTCCACTAGCGATGAGGAGTCGAGAGTAGAAAGTGGTGCCGCATTCAGATGTATGTGTTTTATAAAGGCTATTTGAGGAGACTGTGATGAAGAGAAACTTCAACATAAGACTGTGTGAGCAGGAATGAGTCAGTGTGTGAGGAGGGGGCGGCCAATTCCCTAAATAACTTGTTCATTGATCGCAGCAAGTAGATGCAGTATTGATAGTGTTGTTCGCCCAAAGGACCCAGATCCACTAATAATTAATTGCAATAGAATAAGGAGGCCGGGCGTCTATACTGCATTGCAGCTCTGCACAGTGCATTGAAGATTCAGTATATAACACTGCATGTGCAACACTGTGAAGAGAGGAACGTAATGCAATTAGGAATGATTTAAGTGAGGATTCTACCAAAGTGCTCAACATCTTTTCAGATTTTGATTCTATATTTTGTTTTCTTTAACAATATCCACTCATACACTGAGGCCTTGCTAACATTTGTATTGCTATGTGCACAGGACATGGTTAAGATTAGAGTTTAATATCTAAAAGAATCAACAGTTACATAACCACGTAACTGGGATCTTTTCTAAACCTCATATTAAGGTAAGCTTTATTTTGCCTAAATCCGACTGCAAATGGGACTTGGGATCCAAATCCAATCCTCTGCTGCAGCGTCAGACTTTGAGATTCAAGATCGTAACAGTGTGCTCCCTCGAAAACACACGTTTCCACTGTCGGACAACACGTTGTCTGCTCCTCTGGAAAGAGCAGGGCTGCACAGTCAGTAGAAACCAAGCTAAGCAAAAAGCCATGCCAGCTGACCAGAGAGTAAATTGGCCTTTACTGAAAGTGAGTGGTGAGAGTTGGCTGTGACAAACTGTGAGTAGATGCAGAGATTAAGAACTAAATGGGACATTCAGTGAGTTTTTTACAGGATATTGGTTTAGTGTCCTAACACTGTTATCTTTTTCACGTTAGTTTAGCTGCTTCTATCTACTAAAACTGTCAGTGTTCCGATAGTGATGTCAAAGTGATGGAGGCCATTGCAAATTAAAGGAGCAGCCAGTATAACTGCACTATAGTGTGGATTTAGAAATTGGCTTATTATGATGTATTATTTATTCTTGATTAGGCTTATAAAGATTAAGATATTCTCATATGTAAAATTGTAGAATAATACCAATATACAGGGAATAGCAAAACTGAGAACACATCTGGTCCAGATCAGTGAAATGTAAAATAATTAGAAATCCTGAATATTTAAAAACATTTTCTTACTTTTTTGCCAAAGTAGCACATTAGCAGTTATTAGTATGAACCTGTTAACCAGTGCTGCAGCTGTGTTTCTGATTATGTTCGGCAGAATGTTGATGCTCTTCAACCCTCTGCCAACTTCATAAAGTCTCTCAATCTGTTTTCATGTGTTTTCAGGTCATTTTGTTTCCATCTGGAGACATTAGAACATTAGAAACGGTCCAGAACAAAACTGAATCATCTGAGGTGTTCACAGATTATTTTATAACTCTGGTCATGGAATTATCCTCCAGTGGGAATTACAGGTGCAAAGGTTCTGTATTATTGCATTGAGGTTGTACTTTCAATGCTTCCATATTTTTAGAGTTGTCTATTTAACCTGCATGTTTAGTTATACGATATCGGAGAGTAGTCAGAGAGTTAAAACAAAAGTATTTAGTATTCATTTCTATGCATCAGAGTTAAATAGTGACATGAATTCAAACAATAATCTCTGGCTTTAAAAGGCAAACTGTATAAAAGGCATTAGGTTTGATCTTATATTTATTGTATTTACTTTGCTGTGTGGTACAGCAGTGTGTGTGTTTGCTCTGCTCTCCACCCACACAATATGTTAAAGGTGATCTCTTCTGTAGATGACAAACACACATGTATAGAATATTTACCTCAGCGTGAACCTCACTATACTTTACTGCAATCGATACTGCATGTGTATTCTTTATCTCCATTATTTTTAGTGTAAACGTTCAATACACCATTTTAAAGCTGTATTTGAGATCCTGAATTCTAACTGAGGGTCATTCACGGAGATAAGGCTCCGTATAATGGGCAACAATCATTGTTTCCCACGTCACATTTATTTAGAGCAAGTGACATTCATTGTTTGTAAGTGGCACAGCTCAATAACACCATGCTCGTGCGTATGAGTTATTAATAACAGTGTTCTCTTGATACTCTCACCGCGGCTGCGGCTACATCTTATTCTAACATTGTCCGAATGGAAAGTACAGCCGCCTGAGGTTTATGAGTTCTGTCACAGTCGGGGCTGGGAGATCACGTCCAACACGCAGCTCAGATGAAAAGTGTGATTCGAGAGGAAGGAGATGACATCCCTATTATTTCCTTAGTCATCAGGTATCCACTCTAATACCTTCTGTCTGTCCTTCATCCCATCTCCACCCTCCTCACCCTCGCTGTGTGTTTAAAAATGTGAGCCTACCTCGATTTCTATTCTATTAACTTTTAAGCTAAAATCATTTGTCATACAAGAGAGAGACAGGACCCAGCGTGCGGAGCCTATCTGCTCGGAGTGCTGTGTACTGTGCAGTGTTATTCTCATCCTGCTTCAGTCGAAGGTTTATTCAGGTGGACTCACACATGGTTACATTCACAATTATGCACAAATAACATGATTTCTATTGCTCCCTGGGGGATAACGTGTGGGTGGACCGTCACCCAATAAGGTGAGAGGAAGAGAAACAAGAGCATTCTGATGAAGGCATGATGTGTTCATCACATTGTACATGTTACACCGCTGTCCTGGTTAAATGTGTCAGTGCATTCACACACCAAACTGAATGACAGGAGGCCTGTTATGGTTCGGCAGGTTTTTTGTTTTACGTACAAGGTTTGAAAAGCCCAAAATCCTCTGGAAATCCTCCGGCCTCTTCAGTAGTCTGGCCAATCGTGCATGATGCACGCCTATAACAAGTCCCCTGACAAAGCCCCGCAAAGTGAGAGGTGAGGCCGACATGTCGTACTCACACTGGAAGCAGTTGACCAATCACAGCAGAGCCGGCCAGCTGGCCAATCAGAGCAGACTGGGCTTTATCAGGAGAAGGGCCATTTAAGAGAATTTCAGACAGAAGCTGAAAATAGGAGCAGCAGCAAGGATAAGATTGTGTTTTCTGAATAAGTAAACATGTAAACATATTAAGGCAATAACCCCAATTAAAATTATGAATATGAGCAGAATATGTTAGAGCAGAATTAGGTCCATAAAATGAAAAAAGCCAATAGAATAAAAATTAAATGTATGTACATAATATACATCTTTCACTGTAGTGGTTTGTATAAAAATGTTATTAAGTAAAGTGCAGAGTCACAGGATGATTACACAAGCAAGTAAAACATTTGCACTTAGATATAAGGACGTGTTGTGATGTGCAGATGATGCAATATTGTGCATTATTTTACGTTAATAATGTATCTTTAAATCATATTTGACCATAAATCTCCGATCCGAATGAAAATTCATGTCCTTGAGACCACAGCTACTGAGACTCTGCCTTCAGTTTGAACTTGTGCAGGTTTGAGGCCAACAGTCGACTTTCTAAAAGGCCACAGGAGTTCATCAATGTCCACAGCAACATTAAGCACAAGTACTCCTCCACGTCGCCATCCTAAAGGACATGATCAGTCTCAAGCTTGCTAATGAAATGTCACAGCACTGTGTGAGGGCAGCAACTCTTTTGGATACGTCTCTATGGGCACTTACTTCCACTCTTCATTATTCTATTCCCTTCTACCCTTGATTTCCTTCCTTCCCTTGTTGTCTCTCGCCTTCACACATTGCTGCATTGCCTTTGTGCAGCACTTCAAGCCCAATCATCTGACCACACAGAACAAATAGTTGCAAGCCCTGATTCATAATGAAAAGGCCTTTTTCATCCATTAGTGAGAAATCTGAGTCATGCATGAAAATGTGTGATGACCCACCTTCAGGGAACCAACACGCTTTCTTAACCACGAGCTACAGCTTCACACGAGCACAATTAATGTTCTTGTCGACGCTCACACCTCAGGACCGGCGATGTGCGATCAGCCCGAGGACAGAACAACAGCATACATCAAACCTACAAGCATTTTCAGTAACAAGGTATTGATTTGGATCCTTGCCCAATAGAATGATGGTATGTGTCTGTTTGGTTTGGCCGACTAAAAAATGTGATTCCTTTTTTTCTTTTTGTACTACTCCCTTCCCTGTCTGTCGCTTCTCATCCATCTCAGAGCGTCTCCTCCGGTGTGAAGGGGAACCTGGGAGAGTGGCAGTGGCATCTGAGACATGGCATGGAGATAAGGATAAGGGTTAGAGTGCTCAGCAGACAGTGTCTGTCTCTAAACCCCTCGGCCAGATGGTCAATGTCTGCCGGGGAGATGGTCGATCCCCCAGGGTCACAGGAGCAAATTCAAACACACACTGAATAAGTATTCTACTATACTGCTATACTATAAATATATACACTTCAGCATTTCCCCCATGTGGGTATTTTTATTCCAAATTATATTAATAATTAAATATTTAAAGTACAAAAATTGTTTGGTGAACTGTTAAAATATCAGCGGATTGAAGCTGCTCCATTGGGCGAGCTAAGGTAATGAAGCTCTGCAACAGTCAAAGGCATAAAGACGTCATGTGTTTCTGTCGCCATATGCGGTTCTGTTGTCAGTCCTGTCCTTGGCAAACACTGTAACATGTAACGTAGCAACCATGGAGCGCAAGGCCAGGAAACTGAGAAAGTCTGTGTTCAGTGAAATCTGCCCAAGACTCCCTTCTCTTCTAGGGGGAGATGTAACGGTCTGTGAGCCCCCTAGATCCACAGACAGATGGAGACTCTCATCTTTCCCTCCTCCTCCTCCTCTCACCATTCTCCCAGGCGGAGCCGCTCATGCTGCCCCAGGGAACATATGTGCTGGTTCTAGGAGCAAAATCTCATATGAGGGCCAACTTTGAGATCTGGCATATTTCCCGAGGGGCTGTTTATTGTTCTATTGGACCTTCTGTTTTTGATGGACAGGCTTGGATTGGATGCCCATGTAAGACAGGGCACACTGAGACCTCTGCTGCCGTGCCAACTTCAGCAAAAGTGTTTGGGCAACAGAAACTAAAGATTAAAACACAATCTAACACAACAAAGAGAAAAGGCTGCGAGCAGTGAAGATACCGTCTGTCAGGAGGTGAGGCAACACTGTTCAGACCTGGTGACCATGATGCAAGTTGTTGGCCCTTTCACGTTGCTGTTGAAAACCAATTAACTCACCAGTAATCACTTCACTTTTATAACGGCCGGGGATAATAACATGTAATCTACATAAAGGTAGTGGGCTATTAAATGGCACGACCTCTGCCACGCTACAATCCGCTCCTCATTTATTTCTCTAAAGAAGAAAGAATAAAGAGCTCAAGTGAAAGATTAATGTTAGAGGAAATTATGAAGTTGACATCTTTGACTTCTGGGTTTTATAAAGGAGGTTCCTTCCGCTATATTCTCTTTCTATTTTAAAATGTCTAATGAAACTAAGATAGATGGTCTTGTGTTGTACATGCAGTTTTCATAAACGTTAAACTGCGATGGACTGTCTTCGCTCTAGCGCCAATTAGTATTTTCAATATTCAGTGCTAATCTTGTTACCGTAACGACGCTACGGCAAATTAATCAATAAATGTAATTTATTTCATCAATTATCTTTACATGTGCGTAACCATCAATTATAATCACTGACAAAGGACAAAGAGAATAAATAGACAACAGAATGTCTGTGATCGAAATGAAATTCAAACCCTCAGGAAATCAAAAGGTTCAGTGTCCATAAGGAAAGAGGAGAAGATCTGAGAAACTTCAGCATCTGTGTTATTTAAACACATTTGCTACCATTGAACTAAGAATGCTGCGACCTGATAATTCATGAGCTGGTACAACGAGCAAATTATTTTTGGATCCTAATCTTAACCACTCATTACTTATGACATAGATGCCCTATAAAGTTCATTCCACATTGGCTGTTCTGACACCTGTGGCTGTGGTTCGTGGCAGGCTGCGAATTTGTTTCAGTCCAAGTGAAAATGTGTAATTCATGAGCTGCTCAGAGTTCTTCAGAAACACGGAGATCTTCAGAAGTTGCCTTTCCGTTCCAACCAATCAGGGAGAAGGATGCCGTGGGAAATTTTCCGACATCAGAAGAATAATTCCTGCTGAACTTCGCTTTCACTTAATTCATGGTAATCTGGGCTGTATCTGCTGTATGATGAGCCAAATCATTAAAATATGTTATTTCATATTGTGGAAGGGGAAAAAAAACATCTACTTAGCAAAAGCGTCCAAGAACAAATGTGACCTTTCATTGTGTTTTAATGGAACAGTGCATCATTTAGTCATCACTGTGGAATTCATGTTGCTGTAGGACTGAGGGAACAGTAACTCTACTGATCTTGAAACATGACATTGAAAAGCATCTTCAAACTGTGGAGGGAAACAGCAGCCACTCAAACGTCAGCTGATCAACGCCTGCTAATAAACATGAAGGAGGAACAGATTCTGACATGTTTTCTATTTATGTTCATGTTGTTGATAAATTTGTTGGTAGTCACAGTTTTAGAAAATGTCTCTAACTGGAGAAAAACTATGTATCAAATATTAAAGGAAAATGAGGACAAATATGTTTTTAAATATTTTTATGTCTCAGTTTTTTCTCGAATATTTTGTCTGTGATTCACAGAAGTGACCGTAATGTTAAATATGCATTGAGTCATTGAAGTGTGAATTTGTATCTTGAGATCATATTTCATAGTTTGTTATAAACTATATATCATTATTCAATTGTGTTATATTCAGGTGGTAAAAGGAAGTTATGTTTTCATCTGCATTTGTTTATTTGTTAGCGGAGTTGAGCAAAATCTACTCAACCGATTTCCATTAAACTTTGTGGAGGGGTGGAGGATTACTCAAAGCAGAACCCATCAAATTTTCACGCGACTCCAGGAATTACTTTTACCGTGTTCAACATTGTGAGATTCAGCGTTTTATTATAAACCATCAACTTATTCATGGATCTTGGTTGATCAAAATTACGAGGGGATTACAATGTTTAGGGGAGTGGTTTCCATGACTGTTTCAATTTGATGCTGATCCAAATAAAAATCTGGATCTAGTGAATTTAAATGTTTCATAAGCAGACTGTTGGGCCTCGGGCAGAGAGAACCATTCTACTTGAAATGGAATAAAAAAAGCTGTTCAGATTTAACAGATGTTTATGTTAAAATAAGCAAAAACTCTATTAGTACGTTATTTTTCATGTATACAGGGGCTTGAAAGATTTGGCTGCTGTGTAAGTAAGTAAATGCAATTATATACATTTAAAATCTTTAATAGTGGAGGTATCTTCATCAGTATAAGAACAAATAAGATGTAATGTGAGATCCTGTGTTGTGGTTGCGTTGATGAAGTGCGTATGGAGCCTCGACAGTTTGAGAGAAACCCTGAGTGTGAACAAAGGGCGGACCTGGGGTGATTATAGATTATACGAGTCATCGTGGTTCATGACGGAGTGTGATGCTAAGAGGGGAGCACGGAAAATTACCACACAGTAAATTAACTCGGCGGAGTGTGATTAAAAATAATTTTTTCTAAACTAATTTGCACTTACTGTAGCATAAAATTAAGGTTGCATTGGAACAGTTGGTTCAATTTTCAGAGGACCATCAGGACTTTCGAAATTTTAATGAGGATCCAAATTGCCTCTTTCTGTCCCATCCATATTATTTATTTGTGACAACCCAATGTTGGGTCTATCTGTTAAAGAGCCACAATAGTTTGGTAGAAAACAGGAACTATAATAGGCTTCTAGTTGCTACCGTCAATGACCTTTGTTATGATTTTTTTTATTATTATTCCTGATGGAAATAATTGAAAAAAAAGTCATTAGAATGTGGCCCAGTCCCTCTGCTCATCAGTCTCATGATGTCAAGAGAATCACTCTGTTTGAGGGCAGAGGTGACGGGTCAGCAAGGGGTTAAATGGTTGACCTTTCAACTCTCCACTCCATTTACAACCGCAGAGGGCAAATATAATTAGTAGCACTTTGTTTAGAAATCAAACCACTTCATCATCCGTCCCCACTTACTTAATCTTCTCAACTGGTCAGATGGCGTTTCAGAGAAGGAGAGTAAAAAAATCCATATTGAAGGGAATGTAATCTTAATGAATATGCATCTAATCACCTATGGGAAATGGTTCTTTGGCAGAACAATTCTCAGCTATCACAAGTTTTTCGGGGATGAAATAGTCTGTCACTCTGTTTCAGCACTTCAGCCTGGCACTCTGTGTGTGTGCGGTACCTTTCCCTCGTGTGGCTGACACAAGGATTAGCCTACTTGAAGAGGACGAGAGTGGATCTTTATGAGCTCTTCACGATAAGGCAGGGAGACGTTCGGGTGACGGGTGTTCTAACCCGACCTCCTCATGGTCACTGTGTGGAAGAGAAATGTTAGAAGATGACAGCAGAGAGAGCAAGCAGAATATAATCATCCTTTACCTCAACATGGCTTCCGTCCAGCGCGGTGGCTGCATGGTCTCCATGGACGGTCACAGTCTGTCTGAAATGACAGAATAAGAGGCCGTGACTGACTTTGATTTGTTACAGGAGAGCTGAGAGCCTGTCCGCCCGCCTGCGCAGTGTCTCTGTCCATATCAACAGTGCCTTGTGATTAGAACACAGTGGTGTTTAGTCTGGATCTATGGGCTCAAATTAGGGTCAAAAAGATGTTGAGCTTGTAAAGTGATGTTGACTGAGTTTTTAGTTGTAACTCAACCTTTGTTAACCTGTGAAATAAATCTCTGTAAGAAAGATCTTCTGTACATGTAGCAAAGACCGAAAATATACCAACATTTATAACCTCTAAGTGAATTAATCTTGCTCATGTGTGCTGATTCGGTTAATACTTTACCCCATGCGTGCAATCACAAACTGTCAGGTTTCTGTTACGTTCATTTTGTAGCAGCGGCCCGGGAACCTTGTTCTGTGCCATCTGCTGCATTTACTTGCTCTTTAGTCCTGAACTGATCTGATCTGATCTGCTCTCACTTTACATGTTAACAATAAGCACTCAGAAGTTATTAGGACACATACAGGACTTGAAGTTCACTTTGTGTTTGTTTGATTCGCTCGAGATTTTATGAGACACATACAGTATTTAAAAAAACATTAGGTGCGCACACAGTTCACCTGCTACACAAAACACGAGATGTAACGTGATGCGCACAGCCATCAGGGTTCAAGTGACCAGAACGATCTGGATTCATGATCTGTTTTTAACCTTTAGTGAGGCGCTTTCCACTGTCTTTTAATATATACCCTTACAGTATATTATTAATATTATTATTTCATTCAACAATTCAACATTTACAATCTTTTAGCCCTATGTTTGGTCTCCACCACAACACGGTATCTGTCACGTTAGCTTGTAAATGCAGCACATGTTCTGGACAGGGTGCGCAGCAGAAAGGTCATGAACCATAAAACCAGAAATAAAATTTGTCACAGAGCTTCTTCATCTTCTAACCACAACCTGTACAGCAGCTCCTGTCTCAAATAAAAATAACATTCTTCACTTGTTACTGATTGATCGGGGCAAAAACAAAACAGAGACATTAGCTAATACGACCATAATGTCCAACTGAATGAATGAAGTGAAACAAAGTGGCCATACGGTCCGATGATCTGGTTAGTGAGGGCACTCAGCTAAACCACAAACATCAGTGTGTGATGATAAAAACTCATCTCTCCACATTCACGTCATGTAATGGTTTTTATAGATTTCCAGACAGTAACCTACACCATGGCTGTGGTGGATAAATGTTTTAAAGACCTGACTGCAGGCATACGTGAAGGCAGGTTGGTGCAGTGTAGATATTTCATTAAGAAATAAAAAGGCTTACAGACGCTCCAGCTGGCAGGTTGGCAGATGCAAAGAGACATTCTGAAAAGACTCAAAGCACAAGGAAACGCAGGGAAACTGAACAGACAAACTTATGAGTGAGAGGAAACTCGGGGAATAAATCCGCACAGCAGGCGGAGGTAATGAGACACAGGTGAAACACATGTGGGGCGGAGAGAGTAATCGCAAAACAGCGAAAACAACAGCAGACACATGAAGGGGAAATATGAAATAAAAGCAGGAATACATCAGCCAATACACACGGCCAACCTAAGCTCAGGTCTTTGTCAAGGCTTCTCTGTCACCGGGCTGAAAATCTTGCAGTAGGATCAAAAGTAGTTGATCTCTGGTTCTGTGGCTGTGAGTAACCTTGTGCGTACAGTGAGCGAGGCAGGAGGGCATGTTTCTGCCTCAGGCTGGACACCTGTAGTTGAAAGAGCTGTCTTAAAGGGATGGATATGAAAGACCCGCGCTACCAAGAGGAACTATTAAAGCAAGTGTGTCAGAGGCAGCAGGCTGCTCCGAAAGAAGCTGTCCACTGAAACTTGTTTTTATGGTTCTGATGGTTCAGCTGGTTTCATATTATCTTATTAATGCAGGTTTCAAATAACTATCTCCTTTCTCCCGACCTTCCTTAAATTTTCTTAAGAAATCAACGTGTATTTCAAATATTTTTTCTCTCAAAGATGATTTCTGTCATTTTGGGGTATTCTGTATTCACTTACAGCAGCTTAATCCCCCGATCATTACTGCACAGACTCCAAATGCGTTTGTATCTGGAATATTTTTGGCTTAATTTCTGAATAGCAGTGGATACATGTCTTCCACTTTGATATTGTCCATGGTTGCAATAAATGGTCACTTAAATAAATCTTGAACATCAGTGATCATGTTTATCATGTGCAGTCTGGTTTGGACATCCATCAGGGTCCTTATGGAGACTAAAGGTTCCAGTACAGTCCTGTACAGTAAACCAGAGCCTTGCCCCTGTCGCACTGTGGTCACTCCGTAGGCCACCCAGCTACAGGCTTGGCTGATCTCAGCTTCTCTCCTCTGTGGCTAAAGCTTTTCCACCAAAAGTACATTTTTAATGACACACTTTGTTATGTGGGTCCATTGGGGGCCCTTAGTGGCTGTGCTTTAATAAAGAAAGTCTCACTGCCTGCTCCCTTCGGAGAAAGCTTCATTAAACCCGGTGACGGAGAAAAAAAAAGATCTTTGAAGTCCCAGATTTGAGCCTATCCAAACTTTATATTTCTCTGTCCATCTGTCTGTCGGTTGTTTTATGAGTTTATTTTTTAATGTAACGTCAATGGGTGCAATAAACAAACAAGATATTTTGAAGGACAGATGATGTGACCCCCTAAGGGCCACTTCATAACCGTAATGGAGTGAGTGTGTGATCCTTGGGGAACAGTGTCTGGAGCAGAGAGAGAAGGAAAAAATGCACCATCAGTCTTCATCAATAATCATTCATCGTCATCTTATAATATCCAATCTCACAGAACCGAGAGATGCATGATAATGTTTTCAAAGCTGAACTGAAGCCAAAACTTCACCAAGCTTTTAGATTGTGTCCACGATTCATCTTCAACACAAATTTAACCTATCGTGAGTCTGTAAGTTATTAAAGTAAGAATTAAACCCAAACGCACCAGAAAAATAAGCACTTGAACCTTTATCAGTGTGATAGATCTACATAAAATGAGAGAAAACATCTTTAATAATAATTTCTTTGAACTGTACTATGACTTTTTTAAGTCCACGTCCAGTTCACAAACACAGAGGAGCCAGGATTTATGACTAATACTGAGGCCAGCCACCAGGAGGCAAACAATTTTTCTTCACTTTTGGAGAGCCGTTGTGTCATCAAACATTACATACAGTCTATGTTTAGTATTAACCTCCAAGTTTTACTAGTAGAAACTAAACTCCACCATTTGAACCCTTTGTAAGTGTTATAATATTTGTCACAAGCCGATCTGACAACTCTATGAAATAATGAGTTTGTGGATGAGTGGATGAGTTCATACTCTGAAGAAACCATCCAAGACCTGCAGGAAGTTCATTGCGTGCTGCCATGGAAACAAGTAGGCTTTCGATCGGTCAGTGGGGGTGTTTTAAGTGAAGTAAATGGGAAAAGTGCCAATTGAAAGACAAACTATAGCCTGAACTTTACAGTCGACCAGTCTGCTAAACATAAAACATTGTTTGATCCTTTTTCTCCAAAATCAGTGATATATGTGATTAAGCCACTGAGACTGACCATAGATGGTTTATGTCACTAGGTGAGTAGCTCACAACATTAAATACAGGTTGCACTACCTGTTTTTAATGGCGAATTAAGTCAAGTGGAGCTGCAGGTAATTGTTCTCTAATGCTTCAAAGACTTGTACTTGTTCCCTGCTAGAATGAACACCTGCCTCTTGGCTCGGTGCTGTAATAATAATAATAATAATAATAATAAGAAGAAGAAGAAGAAGAAGAAGAAGAAGAAGGGGAGAAAGGATTGCAGCTGTGCTACAGTTGTATTTAGTCTGTGAATTTAAAAATAACTTCCACAACTGCACAACTGCCTTTGATTTCTGAAATTGATTAGACGGGTTATCGGAAGTATCTCCCTCCTCTTCTCCCATCTCAGTTCTCTATCAGGGAAATAATTACAGAACAGACTGATGACAAAACTAAATGGATGCTATTAGTAAGCTGCTGGAAAAAATGTCATTGTGTCAGGACCGGACAAGTGAGTGGTCTAAGTGAGTCAGATCTTGAGCTGCTTTCAGACATGAACCTGAGACTGGATATTATCCTGAAATTATCTGGAGAGAACAAATGTACAAGTCTTTCTCCAGAGTTTGAGCGTGTCAGAATGTCTGAGAGAGCCCATGTGAGAATACAGCATGAAATTGTCCGGAGAATATTCACAGCAGGCAAGTGGGTGTTGATTACATTTCTAACACAGAACTGAAAATAATAAGAATGCAAATCTCTCTGAATGAAAAGACAACGAGATTTTTAGGCAATAAGGGCCAATACCAGTGTCGATGTGCTGGAAACAAAAACATAGGATTTCAGCAGTGGAATTCATTATGTCCTGCCTCACTTTACTCAGGCACAACCCCTCGTCTGAACACACCAGAGATTTCACTGCTGTTGACGTGTGTTGCCACATGTCCGACTCTGAGAATCTCCTGCTGCATTCATTATATGAAAAAGACAAAATCCTGTTAATGTCCGGAACAAATTGCACAGATTTCCTTTTTGTAATTCATGTCTATTATGTTAGAGAATAACAGCTCAGTCCAAATGTTACATAGTCGACTTCCTTGTGCTGGTGTTTGATTAGAACATTGGCATATTCAGTTCCTATAATAGGCGTCACGTGGCACAAGCATGCTTGCGTGTGCTGCACAGGCACAGCTCTGTGTACCCACACACTTACAACCATCATGTATCAAGACATGTGTACTCAGATAATACCAACATCACTGTGCTTCATTCTTCTCCCAACAGAAGTTCCAGGTTCCAGTTACCCCTCTAGGGAAAGGTCTCATACACACTCAAATGTCACAGGTCAAAGTTCACCAAGGGTGACCTCCACACGACGCCATACCTCGAAGGGAATGTTTTACTCGTCCTCTCGCTCGCACGGAACGGAAGTGAGTAGGAGAACTTCTAAATTTATTGCTGTGAAACCTGGTGGAAGGATGTGGTATGAGTCAGGGAAGAACCTATTAAATGTTGGTGTCGATCTACATGGATCATTGGGCAGATCCAGGAATTTTTCAAAATTGCATCAATTTCTCAGAGAATAATTCAATTTGGTGCAGATCCAATTAAAAACCCGGATCTGGTGAATTTAAGTGTGGTTTCATAAGGGGGTTGTTGGGCTTGGTGGAGGTAATCCATTCCAGTTCCTCCTGTGTCTGTTTGCCACAACTTGTTTGTGTTTCATAAGAGTCAATGATCCCTCCGCATGTGCCACATGGATGAAAGCAGCTTTCTTTCTCATGTATCACTCTGTAACCTGCGCTCTGCTCTTGGACTTAGTTCTGTTTTAACAAGCTTGTTCTGAAATGAGTAGCGGAGAGTTGTGGGTTGGACTATTTCTTGGCGAGGCACAGTAACTTTACTGCACACATGGCCAAGAAATAATCTGGCACAAATCCACCCATGGAACTCAAGTGTTGTTTTTACACTTCAGTTCAAACAAAATACCACATGTTAATTACTGAACTTTAGAGATGTTGGTGTAAGTGTATTCCTCAAAAAAACGTATTTTAATTCTGACTTGTTTCATGATACATCTGACAGGGACGGAAAATTGAGGATTCTTCAGTTGCTGCTTGTGAGCTCTTGTTCAATAACTCAAAAATTAATGTTCAACCACCTCCAGCAGCAGTTCTTACACAAACCCAATAATTCTACCGCAGCTTTTATCCAGTCCATTTATTGCCCCTCTCATTTCCCTCTCCTCCACCTGCAGTTACCTCTCTTCACTTATTTATTATCCATCTCAAATCATTCAACCAATCAGCCCAACCATAATTTAAGCATTTAACCAATCATTTGCTTCTCTCTGAAACTGTACCTTAACCAACGGTGAAGAAAGAGTAATGGAAAAAAGGGTGTTTAAGCGTTATTAAGTAAATCTCTAAGTGTTGTGTGCACAATAGAACAAAATATGTGAGGAGCAACAAGACTTGAAATTGACGGGTGTAGATGCACCATGACCCTCTGACAATTAGGGTCCATGTGTCCTGGTTGAAACAGATTAGACAGTATGGAGAATAGCGTACACACAGGTACTGGGACTTCCACAAAACATATCATATATTTGACCTAAACACTTTTTAACCATGCATTGGATGGTTCTATCTTATTAAATATGAATAAAGCAGGAATGTTACTCTGGAGTTCATGCGCAGCAGAAAAAGAGGAGCTCACCAAAGTTTGCTATTCAACTAACGTAATGGAAACAGAACATGCAGGCGGACAACGTTGTGCCTCTCCTGACACGGTATATGTTAAATCCACATTTCCCATTTCAAACCTGTAACTCATGTTTTACATGAATAGTAGCATGCATACGTAGTTTTTAAAAAAATGTGGTATAACCTTTTCTCATTGCCAGTAGAGGAGTTTGCCTTCCTGTTTTTTCTTCTGGATGCATCGTGTTCTACGCCACAATCGCACCAAAAACTGAGAACATTGCACACCTCACTGTTTTCCGAACTGGTGTCTCGTTTTGAATTTGAATCCATTTCCACTGCAGACAAAAGTCAGATGTCAAAAGGTCGGTTTTTTGACCAGTGGAAAGGGGGCTTCATATTACCGATGGAGTCTGTATGCCTGCGGTGGTAAAAAGAATGAAGCGTCATCATGGTTGAAGATTTGGATGGATGTAACGAAGAGCTGTATTTTTGAAGAATTTACTAAGCACCCTCTGGACAGCTGATTGTGAATTTAGCAAAACGTTAACGCTATGCAGGACACAGCGAGTGGCTCATCATCATAACTCATCTACCCATCGCTTCAACTTCTCTGCATCACCCTTCAGCTACTGAAACCTCCGAGTTACTGTCAGGGCAAATAGTCTTTTTACTTCAAATAATTCAATTTTAATCTTCAGTCTGCCTCCCCTAGTCGAATTGTAGATGTTATACAACAGCATCCAGACTGTGCAACAGACCGTGTCCATTTTCTTTCCAGGTTGAGTTTCCCAGGTAATTGTGCTGCTCAGTGTTTACACTTCCCACTTCCCGTGCGTCGGCTTTTGTGTTTGCGTGATGCACAAGCAGAACCAGAAGCAGGTCAGGAGTGAAATCAGCCATCAGGTTGTTGGTGCGATGGAAAATAGACGATTTTTAATTCATGCTGCTGATGAATAAGTGATCGGCTCCAGTGTTGGGGGCCAGGCTTTAAGGCACGGGACATATGGGCAATGAGGAGGGGCACAGATGCTCCTCAGGGCCAGAGGGCTGATAGGCAAACTTAAGAGGGACACAAAGAGGGGAGAAGAGACATCGGGGCAAGCATGAGAGATGAAGACAAAATGTAAAATGAGAGGAGAGACGTGTTTACCCTGCCTCAAAAGCAAACTCCGGTCCCACTGTGCAGAACTAACCCCCTAAATCAGTCCCCGAACCCAGCGTCTGAAGTGCCAGTTCTCCGCAGGGGCCTAAAGAGATGCTGCTTTAAGAAGTTTGACTCTGAGAATTAGGTCCTGTCCTAGTCTGACCTCCAACAAAAGTAAACGGCTCAAACAAGAGAACTTCGACACCCATGCGAGTGACAAGACTAATCTCTCATGGAAGTGAACCTGAGATATTGGCACAAACATACCGGAAAGGGCAACACGCAGATACTGTTAATAAAACTTCCCTTTCCCCCACTAAAAAATCCTTTTAAAAACGTTCATAATCGCACACATGCAGCAGACACACACACACACACACACACACACAAATGTACACATTCTGCAGAGCTTGAAGCACTGAGAGGATCTCAGCTCCATCTACTGGTGACACTTTGAATAATCTGCCACACTGCATGTGGCCGAGGGGAAATAAACACCAACAGAGTTCCCTAAAATCATTTTCTCCACAGTCTTTGCCAAGCCTCCGTCTTTCCATTTATTCCCTCTTCAAGCCAAGAAACTAATCTGACATGATTAGTTACAGTTTGCCAGTGCAGCACTACAGTATCTTTTATCATCCACAAAGACCTTCTATTACAACACAGGAGGACGGAGGTAGTTTCAAATTAGATTTGATCCAAAATTTGATATCAGGCATTGCACATGGTGATGCCTGTTTACAAAAGATTATTGAAAACACAAAATGAATCATACTTTGTGTAAGAGAGTCGTCATTGGCTTACACAAGGTTTCTTTAGAGGTGTATGATACCAAACTTCATGTGACTTTCTTGTCCCAGCATCAATATATGTATGCTTGCATGGGAATCTTAAATTCGTCTCTTTAGTTTACCATTTATGGGGCGCAATTTTGATTTTGTCCTTATATAAATGTGAAGGGGTACTCCACAGAGTTAGTATTGCATTTCCATAATGTTTCACACTTTGACTTTCAAGAGACATTAAAATGGTTAAAACTGAAGCTATAAAGCCTGAAATATCCAGATTTTTAGCATCACATATAATTCAAGCCTGAAAAACACTGGATAGGTACATCATAGAAGTCGACAAGGTCTTTAGTTAGAGCCTCCGTGTCTAGTTGAATGAGAACTAAAGGAAAAACTTTAATAAAAATTGACTTTATTAGAAATTGACTGCTCCCACTGATAATGGTAATAGCTTTTACAACTAAAAAAGATTAAACATAAGACTTGAGTCCAAGTTGAGGTTTGCTCATTCATTATACAAAATACTATGATTTAACGCTATACAAATCAAATGTAATTTATTTGAATTCACGATTATTTATTCATTTTTGTTTTGTTTTGTCAGACTAGAACTGAAACTAGAAGTTCTGTACAGATTGTGTGTGTGTGTGTGTGTGTGTGTGTGTGTGTGTGTGTGTGTGTGTGTGTGTGTGTGTGTGTGTGTGTGTGTGTTTGTGTAAAATGAATGATTAGTAAAATTGGCATTTGTCCCTTTGAAAAAAAACAAATCAATCACAAAATATAAAATCACTGTGGGATCAATCAGGGATTTTTAGCTTGATCCCAAAATACACTGACTGTTGATGGAGCTCCTTCGACATGGAGATGAGAAAATGTCATCTGAGGTCTGTAGCAAGACTCTAATGTAGTAAACGAACAGCAGTGCTGCAGTCGCCCAGGGAGGCTTGAGTTGCAATCTCAATTATTTTGACTACACTATGTAGATGTGGCACCATTTCTGGAGAGATTCTGCTGGCAGTGTGCTTCTCCTATTCTTATCACCGCCGACAGCAGAACAACAGCATAATAAAATCTATTGTGCAGCTACTTGTAAAATTCTCCTCCCGACGGGAAGAGCTTGTGGGACATTTCCAGAGATTAACTTTTTCTAAGTTGACACAGAGGAAAATCTTGCATGACACTCAACATACAATGTAAAGGGTTTCAGATAACATTCAGGGAATATTTACATAGGTAAAGTGGGGACTAGATAACCGCCCCTCTGAATCAGCATATAGTTGTTAATAGTCTGTATGTGTGCGCATGGGACCAGGTTCTCTCATCTGACTAAAATTACAGACAAATACATCAGTTTGTTATCGGTGGAAACAGCTGCTCAAGAGCTGCTTGTTAACTGGTAATCAGCTGAGGACCTGCAGCGAATGGCGACAAAACAAATCTACCTCTCAGGAAGATCTTTTCAGAAAACCACGACCTGGTCTCTCACAGTCTACTATCTCCACCTAGATCAGAAAATGAATTGCCGCTGTACATGTAAAGGATTCCCCCGCTTTCACCAACAGTCCTTCACACTGCATTGTTGAACAAAGCGTAGCCCACAGCAACACAATGGTCTTCTTTATCCTGCCTGAATACAGGGCAACACAACACAGCAGGGTTGGATAGTGTTGTTCATGCTGAGGAAGTTGTGTATATGTGTGTGTGTGCATATGAGAATCAATCTTTTCCTTTTCTGACGAGGGGAACATGATGTACTGGAGGAGCAGAGATTTCCTTGATAACATCACACTCTGCAGCATCACACACACAAATGCAAAGTTACAGAGGGTGGTAATGAGAGGCTGATAGCTTCTCTAAGGATGTGATCCGACCTAATTTGCATCATGCTAATTCCCTGTGGTGACTGCACCTACAAGACAACCATATTAATGTTAAGTGTGTGTCTGTGGTCTCATTCAAGAAGAGTGTGTGTCGCTCTGAGGGAAAGAAAGATAACACCGCACTGTCAAGAAAGAGGGAGAAATAAAAAAGAGAAGGAGAGCGTGGAAAAAAAGATTTGATTCAATGATACTAATCTCTTCGATATCCACAGTGACGTTCTGCGAAACGTCCAAATTATTCTTTTCGTCTTTTATTCATGACCTGTGGGAAATCCTGACTTTACCCTCTCACCGCTTTGCTCTATAGTCAAACTCGATCTGCATCCCTCTCTCTCTGCACCTCTCCTGCATTCTCCTCATTCTTTCATATTTCATCTTATCATCCCCATGTGTGATACCTCACTGAGCTCATGCATTCAGGAGTGATGGCTTATTAACATAAAGTACATGATGTAGGAGCAGTATTGGGGGATTGTGGCAAAAGAAGCAGCCCTGAGAGCATTGGCATGTATGTTTTTCCTTAATTACTGGTGATTATGCTTTGATGTAAGTCGTGTCCACTTGACAAATTGATTATGACAACTAAATGGATTCCTGCTGTTACATCATAAAATGACAATTAGCTTAATTAGCTTAGTTTGTGCCCTGTCGTATAATAAACTAAAGTTAAATATGGAATTTTTGGTTGTTTATAAGAGAAATTAGTGAGAAAATAGTAAATGTTGCTTTAAAAACTCCACCTCTTTTTATTTTCTCAGGAGAACCAAGAAAAAAGCAATCCAGCTAGCAGCTCTGCAGAATCGTAAAACCTCCGTCGTTTCTAATCTGCTTTAGTGGGTCATCGCGCATGATGTAAAATCAATAGCCCTGCGATGCGTAGCTCAGAGACTGTATGAAATAAATTGTAGCCGTGGTGTTTTCCGGACTAAAAGCATCGTGGTGGCATGTCCACCTGGGTGTCATGTTTGCATCACTGCTAATTGTAGCTGGAGCCATCTTGCTTCATACCAAGGGCCAAAGGTTTCACAGAGAGGGACTCACGGACACGACTCACGAACATGAACGTGCAGTCAGACCAGGACCAAAACAAAGGACAAAGAAGATTGGGTTACGACAAAACCGCATTTTCTATTAAGGACTCTATTACTCCACTGTATCTCACAGAGCTACTGCACGACATGATGTAGAGGTTTTCTCGGATAGAATATCCTCTGGCTATGTTCCTATTGATTCCAAAAAGTTATCAAATGAACACGCTCAATGTTTCATAACTGCATTTTTATGTGTGAATACTCTGAGCTCTTTTGTTTGTTCAGTGCCTCAAGGTCTTGCAGTCAAATAAACCACACTATGGTCAATAGTACACAAGAGTAAACAGAAGTTTAGAAACTCAAAAATGTCTTAAATACAAAGACTGCAAAAGTTAAGAGTTAAGAGTCATTTAAGAAAATGTACGTGTACATTTTTCTAATTACGGTGATCATCTATGTTTTCTTTTAAATTAAAAGCTGTTTTGAACCAAGTTGAAGTTTTAATATATGACTTTGCTGATGATGTCAAGAAACTTTTTCAACTCAAGGGAAATTTAGAAGCTGTGTCGGAGCTTTCGATCACATCACATCTTATTGAGAAGATGGAGTTAGTGGTAAAGAATATTCTCACAATCTTTACTCAAGTTTAAGTACAAATTCAGAAATGTAAAAAATAATATTACAGGTTAACTCCTGCGTTCAAAATCTCAAATAAACGTAAAGACATATTATCAGCAAATGAGATGTTAAGTCTTTAAGTATTTGTTCTGTATGATATAATATTATGTATTACATTATTAAACTGTTAAGGCATCAATATGTAACATTTTACTTCTGTGGCTGGTTGAGCTGGAGCTACAACTCCAATGTATCCCAACCTATGGTTACAAATGGTCACAACATAAATCTGAGGGTCATGACATGATTAGTGAGTTCTGCAACAGATATTCATTTTTTGACTTATTTAGGCCTCAAATATTTACATGGAACATAAAAGTTCAAATGTCTCTCTGCTGCAAGTATAAACGATTCATAGATCTTAATGTTGAAAATGTGAGATGGAACGCTGCTTTTTGTAGGTGATCACAAACCATAAAGATTAAGAACAGGAGTAATCTTAAACATTAGATTGTATTTTATAGCTTAATCATATGTTCTTAATATAAAAGTAACTGGATGGTATATAATAGATATAATGATAGAAGTTCCTCTTTGTGGACAAATATACTATTGAAGAGGAAAAGTAAAGTCTTTTATTAATGCTGTTGAATTAGCACCAGGCTCCTATGACAGATACTGTATCTTTCCTGCTGCAATTCATAGATGAACAGTTTCCCAACATAACATAAATTCATTGGTCTGCAACAATGGACTGAATCAAATTTGTGCAAATGTCAACTCTCTGTTGTTGACTAACAATCGATGGAAGCAGACGTTTGAGGCATTTGGTCTTTTCGAGGCCTAAGTTTAATTCAATAATATTCACACTGAGTTCCTCAGCAATTGCTATTGATGGCTGCTAAGACCCCGAGCTCTCACAGACTGCTCAGTAGATTTGTTGCTTCAGGAGGGCTTCAAATATCACTGGAGCTTGTTTCACAATTTCTATTGGAGACTGTTCTTGATTTGACAGTGGAGGTGTTTGGATTATTGGATTGTGGTTTCCTCAACACAGTATAATATCCACATGAAATACACAAAAGCCTCCTTCTTCTCAAATTAATAATGAATTGGGGTTCAAATTAATTCACATGAAGCTTTAGAAAAAAACAAAATAATTGCAAGACTGAATAAATTCCATGACATGGTTTGCATTTGACACATTTAGAAATAATGGTTAATAACCAGGTGGCTCTTTGTTTTGATAGTGTGTGGGAGGCTGGTTATAGGGGGCCTTGATGAAGCATTATACTGTCGTCATCTTTTGTATTTGTCATTAAGGATTATTTTGGCGTCGCAAATTGCCTTAGAAATGGATGTCCGTCCAGTATCAATCAATCTATCTATTCTTTTCTCAGTTTTTTATTTATATTATATAATATAATAATAATTATTTTATAATGTTTGAAGCACTTACGGTCAGACTAAGACTAGACTTCTCTTGATTGGACCTAAACGTGCCTTTCATCAAGGTCCATGAATTATTCCCTGTGAAATCAGTACTTTAACTCATAATGTTAAAGAGAGTGATTAAAAATTCTTCCCATGATCCTACCAAAAATTGATTGGTTCTTCCCTGAACCAATCCTCCCACCAAGTTTTGTGAAAATATGTCCAGTAGTTATTGTGTAATCTTGCTTTCGATCAACACACAAACCAACTAACAAAAAAAACTGACGGGTGAAAACATAACCTCCTTGGCCGAGGTAATAACACCACATCCACCCTCTGCAGAGGCAGCAACCAATTCATGAGCAACATGAAGCCTCAACTCATTTAGCCAACAAGGTGTTGGTTCATTTTCCATCTGTCCTGGTCCTTCCTCTGCTGGGTCACACAGCGTCACACTGGCAGCAATGTCCCAGTTGACAGGTGCATTATCCAGAAGTCCCCTCTCACCTTGTTTTGTGTCTCTGTGTCCCCTCAGTGATGAATGTGTTGAAGCAAAAATATGTACGTGTCGCTAAGCTCCCACCTGTGTGCATGGACCTCTGCCTTTTAATGCTGTGACTCTCCACGTACTGTAATCAGAGAGGGGACGAGGTGTCATGTCATTCAGCCCACACAGTTGTCTCTGCTCTCCACAGCGTCAACAAGCTGTGTCCATACACTCTCAAATACACGTGGGAGCTGATATCCTGTCCCATCTGCTGGAAATAAAAGGTGTGAATAAGAAGACACGTCGCATCTGACATTAAAATATAAGATCCCTGAAGAACAAAGGTCAGTTTTGATAACAACTGTACCAGATTGCTCAAAGATCTGACAGCACTCTGATTCGGCTTCTTTCTTTTATTGTGAAGAAAAGCTTACTGTCAGATACATGACCTCAAAATTTCAATTACAATTTGACAACTCTGCGATCAGCTCATATAATGTGGGTAAATGTTACTGTGGCAGTGTAGGAGCATCTGTGAATCAGGAGTGGAGGTGTTACTGTTATGAAGGGCCGTTTACATTAGTTGCACACGTTTTGCACATTTTGGCATTATGAGGCTCATTCGGTACGAAATTGGTAAATGCCCCAAAATGTAATAACTGTGAATAGTTTTTGAAACAACATTTAGATAAAAAATAAGACAGAGAATATATATACGAACATAAAACATAAATACATTTTAAATTTGTGTATTTTTATTCAGATATTTGAGAAAAAAGGGAACTGGTTTGGCAGCTCATTAAATTGACGTCAACTTTATTACCTCTGTCAGGGAGGTTATATTTTCACCCCCCTCTGTTTTTGTTTAAGAAAGATTACACAAAAACAACTTAACGGATCACCACAAAACTTGGTGGAAAGATGTGGTAGGGAGAAAGAAAGAACCTATCACATTTTGGATCCAGATCAGGGGGAAAACAAATGGACATTGTCACTTTCTTTAACATTGTGAGAAAGGGGCTTTTTGACATTTTCACCATTTTCTAGGGAATAATTCAAGGATGAAAAGAAAATCCAGCACATTTAAGGAACTGATATCTATTTGCATGTGAAATTTGGTGCAGCTTGATTGAATTTAATGTGACTAATGGGCCTTGGTGGAGGTATATATGCTCTACTGCTCTACTTCTAGTTACATTTATTTTTAAGGGACCATGTACAAAAACCATGAAAGTCATTCATGAAGGAAAGTTTTTAAATAAAAGGGACCGAAATCAAGGAGCAGAACCGGAAATATATTTTATTTATTCCAAACATTCTTCTTGCCAAAACCTGGTGGCTACATTACAGATAATGCATCTCACCTGCCAACAGTTAATTCAAAGGCTGAAGTGTTAGGTGGCAGCTAATGTAGCCTCGAGCCTCATGCAGAAATATGGAGATGAGTAGTAACGTCTGGTAAACTCACGTCTTTCCGACTCCACAGTTTTTGATTTTTGACTTCAGACCCTGCTGTCATCACTTTATCACATCTTCTACCTCACCCCTCTGGAGCTTTATAAGGCTTTATCACTTTTTTTATATGATGTAACACACATCAAGAACTGTAAAGTGAATCAGGCGTCTCTAATCTCAAAGAAGAAATACTTTACTTCCAACTAAACACATGCAGTCACTGGGCAGATTAACCCATGTTCTAAAAGGGTCCAAAATCCTGGCACTTGTTTACATCAGCAACATTTCAGCAGTGGAAACACATGACAACATCTCATGAAGCTCATCATCCTCTCTGCTTTGTGACAGAGTTAAACTCGTTGTCTAAAAGCAACAGCACTGACCTAATGGTGTTTTGAAATGCCAGCACTTTAATTTGAAGATTCAGCTGGATGTCATGGGCTGTACCCTCCGAGCTGTTGTCTCCTCTCCGGCACGCTGTACAGTGTGTGGCCTTAAAACTTCCATCAGGTGAGGCATGACCCATGTGGTTGGACAGTTGGTGAGGCTGACAGTAACTGGGACCTTTGCCACAACAATCCCTGCGCTGAGATAACTTCTGTCCTACCTCTAAACCCCTGACACTTCGACAGGAAAGAAGTCACACGTTAATCCCATCTGTGACAACAGACGTGTGTACAAACATGACCTAAACTGATGCTAACAGACAGAACTCTTCTGTCACATATAAATATACCACGACAAAGGAAGTCCAATATGAGTCTATGCTCTCGGTTCACATATAATGAACAAATGTGGGTTTTGCTACAGTGGTTAGCACAATAGGTTGTTGTTGGTTCAAATCCCAGGTTGGCAAGAGCCTTTCTGTTTGGAGTTTGCATGTTCTCCCCGTGTCTACGTGAGTTTTCTCTGGGAACTCCTGCTTCCTCCCACAGTTTAGAGATATGCAGAATGGGGTCATGTTGATTTGAGACTCTAATCTGATTGTATGATTGTGAGACTAAATGGTTGTTTGTTACGATACACTGGCGATAGTATAGTAGTGTACAAGGCCTCTCGCCTGATGGAGGAATTGATGGACAGAATGTACAGACAGACAGATGGATAGATGGATGGATGTTGGGCCTGCGATACTGGTGACCTGTCCAGGGTGTACCCTGCCTCTTTCCCAGTGTCAAATTAAGCTCCGGCTCCTCAACGGGATAAACTGATGATGATTTTTTTGCCAATCTAAAATATTTCCAACCTTAATGTCTTTGTTTTTTCACCATTACAACAGAACACGCACGAAAAAGCCTCAAAAAACCAACTAACATGACAAGAAGCGACAGCAACAAATGAATATTTGCCAAGTGTTTATAATGCAGCGCATCTCCATGCAGGTCAGGCTCAGCCAGCTGCTCATGAATACAGTTGTAACTTGTGAGGGAAGTTGTGTGTGATGAAGTTTAAGAAAGCTCAAGGTCACTTCCTGTTTATTTGCGCTCGGTCACATATTGGCTGTCAGACCATTAAATAACTGGCTGACCCCTCCGCTCTGGCTGTGGCACGCTAACATGACAGTTACTGTATTTCATTTCATATTCATTTGAATCATCATTTTGTTCTTTGACTCTGTTGTTAACTTAATGCATAACTCCCCTTGGGTTGTCCACTAATTAGACGAGGTCACTGCACAATTAAAGTAAAAGAATCTTTTGATAATCTATGGACTAAAAGTGTGACGTAAAAAGGCATCTATCAAAGCAGTTTTAAATTGCCTGTAATCTGGGATATGTTTTTTGGGGAAAAGGCAGACAATAGTGCTGTTATAGCAAGGAAAAAACGAATGAACATAAACTGAAATGTATGTGAGGCACTGATAAGATTTTAGATGAAGAAGATGGTTTACCTAACGGTCTACTTGAAAACGCATAAGAATAGGTAGGAAACAGACAATTTTGTGGATGTGTTGTAATTAGCACTGAACTTCTTCTAAGCCATAATTAGGCGGTGTCCATCCTCGCTCGCTCATCCACCCTCTCGTTCTCTTGTTCAACAGAAGGAAAAAATACACTCACTAAAAGAATCCTTAAGATCATTAAAATGAGAAAGTGGAAGAACAGCTGCTTACAACAAAATAAACACATTAACACCGATGCTCTGCAGTGTGCAATCACAGGAGCCTGAAGAGACAGCTGTCCGCCTTTAATTACAATGACGCTTATTTTCTCTCTCGCTCTCCTTCAGCTTTTTCTCAAGTTTCCAGTTATTGACAGTAGTTAGATCTTTTGGCGTCTTATATCTTTTTCCTGTGTTGCTACCCAAACATAATTGTGACACTTTAATCCATATAAGATTATTTTTTGTTAGTTGTGACAACAAACACTTCTCTTGTGGCTTTCTGTTGGAAAAACAGTCAGTTAGTTTAGCTTAGTATAAGGACTGGAAACAATGGGCAACAAGCAACTTGTCTCTGTCCAAAGGTAAAAGCTAGTAATTTCCCATTCTTAGAAACTTGTAACTTCAGTGGAATTCGGTAGATTGCATACTTCCACCCCATCTTGCAATGTCAGAATTTAATGGGTTCTTCTTTGCTAATGTCCACTCACCAAGTTTTGTAAAAATTCTGTTGTTTCTGTGTAATCTTGCTGTTATAAATCTTCTAAATTAACTTTCAGCAAAAAAGTGAAATCAAAATGGTGGAAAAACTCCTTGAAAAAATACAAGTGAAGATTAAGGATGAAATAGAACATCAGGACAGAGATATTCTAAATTTATATTTTTATTCTACATCAGCAAATGCACACAATCGCAATTTTCTCCCACAATCACAAAAAAAGCACTTTGGTGTCATTTCCAAACCTTTCTTTTTTGATATCTCCTTGAGTGTTTGGCTAAGATTATTTTTTTAACATTATGAACCATTCTTCAAACTTTGCCCTTTCAATATGCGCTTATTATTTTGCACAAGTGTTGTTTCTGTAACCACAGGAGAAAACAAGATTTAACAAATGTAATAAGTCTCCCTGAGGTTTAGCATTTTGTTTCTAGTAAAAATGCAGCCAAACATTGTGGGAAGGAGACACGAGGAAGAGGCATGTGTTTTATAGGAATGATGCTTAATTACATTCAAAGCTGCCATTTAGCGTCCATTGTCCTGCCTGAATGTTGGCAGACCTCTGCACAATGTGTTGACTGCATCCTTCCTTTCTCCTTCTTGATTTGTTTTTCTTCCCACATTTTAGAGTTACCCAGCATAACCATCGGCAACCCTTTATAATTTCCCCCAGTAATCAGTCAGTTTTCTTTTTTTTCATGGCAAAGCTTTAATCAAACATCTCATAGCCTCTACCAGCCAGAAATGTGTTGTTCCGACTGAAACACAAAAAAGCATGCAATTACTCCCAGAGGATCTGTCCCTCCTCTCCGCTACAGCTGCAGAAAAGAGGGCACAATTCCAAACACGTCCTCCTCCGTTCTCTCCACTTTCCTCTCTTCTGTGTGTTGGAAAATGAGATCACCCAGTCCAGGCCATAATGACAGAGGACGTAAAGTTTTTTGTTTTTTTTTTGGAAACATGTAGAAACACTTAGTAAAACAGTAGGTTGCTGCTATCGTCTTCTGTGGGAACCTCACCTTAAGATAAATATAAAAGGTTTATCCTGTAATTTCTTTTGCCATTTGTAAAAAGGTAAACATCTGATGTTTATAATCTAAATATGTATAATTAAATGTCAGAGAGAAGAAAAGTAGCTGAGGTAAAGTGATGTGTCTGCATTCCTTTGCATAATAAGAAAATCTCTTGTAGCAGGTCTAACGTGTGGAGATGAGTCGACGCTGAACTAGTTTTTTTTAATGTTTATTGCTCCAAAACCACAATATTACTTATCCAACATGATCCATTGATTCTGAAGTCTTGAGAGGACATTATCTATTGAATAGATAATTGGCACCATGACACAATATGTGAAAATGTGCTTACTGGAAGAATAGTTTCTAACCTAAATTGCTCTCTTTCCTAAAACATGTCCTCATTTCAACACCAAATACAACAGGGAACACATTCAGGCTTTGATCAGGCACAGGATGGAAACAACCTTGCTCAGAAAAAGTCTAAAACTGTAACTTCTTTTGTGCCAAACTAAATTATATGGAGGCAGGCGAAGTATTTATCATAGATTGTGACTCTTAAACAGGTCATCGTCATTAATGAGGTTCTATTTAGGCGTGTTTAGAAACCCTGGGCACACAGCTTTCTTTTTGCTTTTAAATATTGGAGAGGCTCTAGCTTTTCCCAAGCAACCATGACGTTAAATGTCCAATTAAGAGTTCTCGTGGTGGAGACAAAAACAGACTTGCAGCATTAGCAGCATTGTATGTGTGTGAGTCAGAGCTTATATCACACAGTACTGTGCAAATGCAACCACCCATTGCCTTTAAAACAGCAATGGTTCTCCTGGGTACACTTTGGCAGGTAGGCCAAGGATCTTTGAGATCTTTCCACGGTTCCTCTGTGGATTGAGCCTCAGTATCATATAAAATTGTTAACTAGAGAACTTTATATTCATCGCTTAAAGTTGTCCAATGCGCTACTTCTGTAGAGTTTACATTAGATTTGCCAAGCAACCATGACATCAAATGTCTCATTAGGAGATATTTCTCTTGCACATCTTATAATGAGGTGCAGAATTTGCAGCATTGTATATGTGTGAGTCAGATTCTTTATCATACGGGGTGTTTTATTTATTCATATTGTGCCAACTTCTGTGAACACTGGTTTGTTTTCAGTTATTTTTGTTCTTTAAATTTAAATTTTGAAAAATAGACGGTTTTAATGTTCTGTGTTATTGTGTTATTATTTAAGTAAAAATTGCGTTCATTGCTTTAGATTATCTATAACTTAATGTTGATGGACGCTGTTGGAGGGGCCCGCTGGGAATCGTATTGATCATGTGTAAAATAAATTGTTAACAAGAAAACTTTATTTTCAGTAAATTAAATGATACTTTACGTCACTTTTTTTTTTTTTACAGATTTTATTCAATTTAGAATATTCACGGTGGAGCAAAGCCTCCTGGGACTTGGAGTTCACGGCTCTCGTGGTGTTCGTCAACGTGCTGCTCTTGAACGCACCCTGTCGGGCTCTCCCTGATTGGACAGCCAGCGGGTGAGGAGGAAAATGGGGGACGACCTGGGAGACGAGTGGTGGCAACACGAGGGTAATTCATTCGTCTCATTCAGCTCCGTTATCGCTGCGTGTTCCGTGTTTTTAAAGCCTCGCGGTCCGGGAGGTTTATTTCGCTGCATCACGATCAGCTGGTTCCGGACGTTAGCATGTAGCCTGCTAGAGAAATGATGAGCTGTAGCTAACTGTGAGCTAACGTTTGTTAGCCACCTCTGCCTGTGGCTCGTTGGGAAGTTTCATGTCTGTGTGTTACCATGGAGATAACTATGTAACATACAGTACCAGGAAGTGTGTGTGTGTGTGTGTGTGTGTGTGTGTGTGTTTCTTACCTGTGACCTGCAGACAAAGCTGGAGTCTGTCACACGTGTTGTTATGAGCAGAAGATGTGTAACACGTGTGTGTGTGTGTGTGTGTGTGTGTGTGTGTGTGTGTGTGTTAGCTTCACTGTAACGTCACCTCTCGCTCCTCTGAACGTCACAGTTAACTGTTTCTCATCCACACACTCAGCTGTCAGCTTTGATCCTGGTGTGTTTCACCTTCATCTCCACTCAACAACAGGACGAAGTTTCCTGTGGATGCTCCACACGGCATCATGCACGCTCCACACCAACAGGGGGCGCTCCTGTTCTTCAAGGACTGCTGACCTGTGCATGTTGGACAGTGAAGTGTGTTTTAAAGGTTCAGTGTGAAATGGATCAACTGGCAGAGATTGAATATAAAATAATCAGAGTGATGTTTTCACTAGTGTGTTTCATCCAAATTGTATGAATTGTTGTTTTCTTTACCTTAGAATGGCCCCTTTGTATTTAAATACTTTATATTTACATCGAGCGGGTCCTCTCTACGGAGGCCGCCATGTTTTTTACAGTAGCCCAGACTGGACAAACTAAACATCTTTTGAGTTTTTATGTCAACTGAAGCTACCACAGGTTCTCCCTCATGTTTGGAGGGGGGGGGTGTTCAGCTCTTACATGCCACTTTACTAAATTCTACACACTGAACCTTTAAAGCGGTATTATAATGAAGCGCTTATATTAGGCATATGTAGACGTATTGTTTTTACCTGTGCGTGATACACATGTAGCTCAGGACTTGTGCACATACATTCAGTTGGCAGTGTATAAACCCTCAACTGTGCACATCAATATATCATGTGAAAAAATATTTGCATTTTATTTCACTTTCACTGAAAGTGAATTAAGGTAATTTTCTATTTTGCAATGCTTTGGTAACACAGAACACAAACAGTATATTAGAATAATAATGAAATACAACATGGAGTTCATTCGGGATCACACAACTTTTTTTCAGGGTTTTAATAATTTTTGTTCAGTCAATGTCATAATCAATCTTTGACAAATACATATTAGAGCTTTTTGATTAAATGTAAAGAAAATCTAATTTCTCCAAAAACATGCATATTTCTAACTGCAAGTCTATGTTTTTAACCTTTAAAAGTTATTGCAGCATGGCATGACTAGTATACATTTGATTTTTTAACGTATATAGCACTTGCAATGCTCAAAGACACTTTACGTAGGTAAAACAGAGAAATCAAATAACTAGGAATACCTCTTACTGCTTATACTACTTCTATTGTGCATTATCTGCAAAAAGTCACAATTCTTTCATCTTTTGATCATTAACCTTTTTATTTTTTAACATCTAGCTGTAGTGCTACACATGATGTAGTTGCAGGCATGTTGCACAGTGTTTTCCTTGTATGCACTGTGGCATGTTTTCTGTTTTTCTGTCCCGTATTGAGAGCTGTGCTGCTTCTCCTATTAGTGTCACACCCTTTGATCGTTGGAATCCTTGTTGGACCAGGCTTCTGCAGCGACCCCAGAGGAATCTGAGTCAAGAAAAGAGGCGTAACAATTTGTTATGTTCATCAGATGTTCATTCTCACAGTGCAGATCTATCACTGATTTCTTTTGTTAAAGCATTTGTTGATTGTGTGAAGATGCTGTAGTGTTGTGCTTTCTAAAGAGGAACAGGTCTTGTTTCAATAGGCCTGGTACACCATGCTTAACGAACCCAAAGTGCAATGAGACATCATCATGTGCATCTTCATTACTGATTTTGTGGTCCATAATGGGAGCAGATTTTACTTGAATGATCGATATCAATTCTTAAAACCCCAAGATCGATCTTTGCATTTCAATTTCAAGGACCATCTCGATTTTGTATTATTAACTAACTCTGGCTGTGAAGTACTGAATCCTGATATCACATCCTCAAAAGGAATTGAGTGAAAAGACTGCACGCTGATGTGATCCCTATTGGTGTTTGTTTAAGAGGTAATATGTCTGGCTGCATTCATGTTAGGCCTTGGAAGTAAAGTGGACCGTGTGTCCCTGCTGGGGAGCTAACACTAGCTAACGGCTGTCTACAGAGATCAGGCTGATGTCTTGTCAACACAAACAGTGCAGATGAATTAGTGAGCAGACTCTCAGTTTCTGCTCTGTCTGTGATAATTAAAGTGGATGTGCTGTACTTTGGTGAAGCTTCTGCTGCTGACAGGCTGCGTTGCTGTATGGGATAGTGCTTATTTTTCAAACTATTCATATTAATGACATTTTTGTAACTGGTGCAAGTTCCTTCATTATTCTTGCTCCACGGTTTTGCACAAGTTGGCTGAAGAAATATTGATTGTTTAGCATTTGCCAAGTAAAATATATCCTTGGCCCACAGTTTTATAATTGGGAAATGTGTTTCCATTTAGGCAGGAAACAACAGTGTTGCTCACTTGTTGAATGTTGAAAAAAATGTAAGTTCTGAGAATAAGTCCTTAAAAGTGCTCAATCCAACATTGGTATTGATCTGATGTAAGTGAATCATCAATAATCGAAACAAATAAAGCAAATTCAAAGCAACTTGGTAGATCTGTGCTTATATCCACCCCCATTCAGGATTCACACAAATGAAGTATAATTAGTGGGTGCATGTTTCTTAGTTTGTCAAAAAACTGTAATTACAAGCCACATACATCCATTCCAAGCTCTAACTGGGTCATCTGTATATGTTTCATCATGTAGAAGGAATGTATTAACAACATTCTGGACTCAAATCTTTATGAGATCACTTAAAACCCATGTACATTTTGTACTAGGAGATTTGAGCAGCTGTTTCTCTTTCTACGTTGGCCCCTCTCTACCCTGACTGACATCCCGTCCGTACTCACATTTGTATCACAGAGATGCTTGACAGAAATAAGGCTCTGATGATGACTTAAAACTGACAAGACAGGAAAGGAGAGCAGACGTCTGTTCGATGGGATTGACTTTGAAGTTTTTAGAATGAATGAGGCAGAGAATTGTGAGAAGCAGTGTAACGTTTATGCTGATGTGTCTTGTGGCTAAATGCCCACAATAATAACGAGTCTAATGAGAGCCTCTTGACTTTGAAGTTTTAAGAATGAAGCGTCGACTTTTTAGAAGCTGTATAATGTTTATGGTGAATGTGTCTTGTGGCTAAGTGCTCACAATAATGATAAAGCTTCCAATTACAGCCTCTGTCGGCTCCGAATTGTCATGAAATGAATCGTCTGGTTTCCATTTTGCCAGTGGATGATGTCAGGGTACTAAATGTTTCTCAAGGTTTGTAATCATATACTGCAGTGTTGGCTCTCTGCCATGAGCCCCCTTAACTGTCAGCTGGTTACTTATTTAGATGGCAACTCATTACAACTTTGGCAGCAAGATAGAAATTAAATATTAATGCTATTTACCACCCAATTATCTCAGTCCATTTATTTCTGTCACACTATGTAACCATATATTTTGTGGAGTTGACCTTTAAAAGTTTGATAGATGCATGTTGTGTTGACTTAAAGGTTCAGTGTGTAGAATTTACATCTAGTGGTGAAGTTGCATGTTAGAGCTGAATACCCCTCACCCCACCCCCCCTTTAAAACATGACAGAGAACCTGTGGCAGCCTTCAGTTGTCATAAAAACTCAAAAGGTGTTTCGGTTGTCCAGTCTGGGCTACTGTAAAAAACATGATGGCCTCCATATAGAGGACTCACTCGACGTAATTATAGATATTTAAATATAAAGGTTTAACCTCATTTTCTAGAGGTTATGAGAGTTATCTGTTATTTTAGAAGTTGGAAACATTCAGATATATTTCTCTAAAATGGATTCTTTATACTGCTCTCATTACCCCTGCTCGCCTTCAGTGATGCACATTCATATTCTTGTTTCAAAAATAATTTGCTCCATTATATTTGTCAGCTGCATCCTTCCTACCTTAAATATTCTTTTTCACCTGCCTGTGATAAAGTGCAATTTTATCAAGCAAAGGTTAAACATACATTTTTGCAAGTGTATTGTGTGTTTGTATTGGATTATCATTTAAGTGACTGAACACTGGCCATTTTCACAAATGTTCATAAAGTAAGCAAATCAACTCAACTATTTGTGTATCACGTATTTATGCATTTGGAGGTGTGGCCTGTGTTGAATGTTTAACCTGCTGTGGCAGAATAAGTGGCAAACTAAATATTTATTTTTAGGTAAAAGTGAAAAAGACTCTTTTTATTTGCATAGCAACCATTGATATTAAATCCCTCTTAATACTGTTCAAGTTGAATAAGTAAAAACAACATAAATGATTTTAATGAACAGAAAAAAACATTATGAAAAACACAAAATTATGAGAAGTACATCATGCATTTGATTGCAATGATATCTCAATTAGCTCTTGTATAGGTACTAGACACATGACAAACAATAAAGGGTTTTAAACACTAAATACTAAAAACTAATACTAAAAACAGGTTTTTATCAAATGCTTCTTTTATATTGTCAGTGATACTAAATACAACAAATTCTTGGTTATCAATGAAAGGAGGATGTGGTTATAGTTGTCTAGTCCAGGAATATAATTAAAAAACCTGTATGTTGTATTTTCACCTAGTCACAAAGGCCACTTACTGTATTATTATTTGAGGAATGTGAGGCTGGAGAGCTAGCAGGGGATATAGTGATGCTACTTGCAATCTTTCCAGCACCTTTGACATGACAGCCATTGGTGAGTACTTGAGTCCTTTGCTCATGTCGAACATAGTAGGCTCCATCAGGTTGTGGGAGGCTGTGGGTCGTACCGTTGAGAGACTGGATATATGGGCTCCCCAGATGGATATGTATCTTGTTATCCTCCGTGGTGATGACACTGGGACTCATGTCGACGCTATCGGACTTCTGATGTTGCCAGCCGTTCTGCCACTCTGGGCTCTTGCAAAAAACAGCCTGATTTGCAGCTTCCATTGGCTCTGGAGAACAGGTCCTGACTGTTACGATCTGAATAGGAGAGCCGCTGAGGTCGGGTGTTACAGAGCGTGATGAATTTGGAGTTAACACTCGAGTTATGGTTGTGCCGTGAAGCGGGGAAAAGGTGCGGTCAGGGCTTGATGGGGGGGTTTTAGTATTGACCGCAGGCAAACCGGAGTTCTGGATGATGGTTATTCTCTGCTTGGGTGAGGCTCCACTTGTTGGAATGACAGCCGTGCTGGTGTAGGATGGAGCTGTGTCTCCAGTGGGGCTGCTAATCTCGAGTGTGGCTGTGTTGAGTATATGATGTGGTGTTACCTTGATGTGCAAGGGCTGCCCTCGTGTGTGTGTTAACATCATCACCTCCCCATTAACTGTTTGGTGCATATCTATGCCGTTGCCAGAATGGCTGCTGTATTGGCATATGTTGTTATTTGCACTGTTCAAGCTGTTGAGGTTGCTGACAAGAGCGCTTCTTCTGTTTATGACTTGTGCATTGTGGTTTGGGTCCTTATCATCATTTTCTTCATCTACTTTCTCACTGTGCTCGCTATAGTCAGGAGGCAGGCTGTCTGCTGGCTCAGTTTGTACTTCTTTGGTGTTCTGATGGAAGTCTGAAAAGAGTTTTCTGTTAGTACCAGGTGTCAGATTCTTGATTCGTTTATATCTGTCCAGCTCACTACTTAGTTCCTTCATCTCTCTGGCCAGCTCTCTGTTCCTGGCTTCTTGCTGGGTCAACTTCCTCTGCAGTGAGGAGTGATCTGTCTGCACCCTGCAGATTGATGCCTCAGTCCCCATCAGCTTCTGGAGTTTCTCCTTCAGTGAATCTACTTCTCTGGCTAATAGTCTGGACTTAACCTGTTCCTTCTGAAGACGACAAAGCAGAAGGTGTTCCTGGTTGACATCCTGCTTCTCTGCCTGCTCGTACCTGGAAAGCTCCCTCTTTGCCTCCTCTAGTTCCTCTGTTAGAGTCCCAGACCTCCTCTGTTCATCCTTGAACCTCTTTTCCAGGGACTCAAAGTCCTCTTCCACCTTCAACAGTTCACCCTCCAACACCTCCTTGTCCCGGAGTCTCGTTCGCAGCCAGTCTAGCTCCTGGGTCAGTTCTTTGACTTGGTTGTCCTCTGTTTGGCAGTGATGGTTTGTGTTGTTTGGAATAGAGCTGTGTGTGTACTTCTCCTCTTTTTCCTTCCGATTTTCCAAAACCTGCAATCTTCTCTTCATTATGGTTACTTTATTCTGTAGCTCTATGTTCCTTCCCTCTTCTGTTTTTAGTCTGTCTTGAAGCTCATCTTTTTCCTTTGCTATGTCCTTAAGCGTTTCCTCTAAATCTGCTTGAGACCTCAGTGCCTGCTGCTTCTCCTCTCTTAGTCTGTCTGTCGTTGTTGCCATAACGCTTTGCTCGTTTCTATTGCCCTCCTTTCTGTTGAGTTTTTCCTCAGCCTGCCGTAGCCTCTCAGCCATGGTCTTCCTGTCTTCAACCAAAGCCACAGTGAGTGACCTGAGCTGGGCCAGGTCCTGTCTTATCGTTGCCTCACTCTTTTCCATTTGTCCTTCAACAGCCTCAAGCTCTCTCACTTTGACTTTCAAATTATCAAGCTCACTCGACAGTGTCCTGCTAACCTCTCTCTCTCGCTCCAAGCTGCACTTCAGAATACTACGGTCCTGTTTGCTCTTAATTAAAGCCTCCTCGATCCTGTCCAATCC
Source organism: Paralichthys olivaceus (assembly GCF_024713975.1). NCBI lineage: Eukaryota > Metazoa > Chordata > Actinopteri > Pleuronectiformes > Paralichthyidae > Paralichthys > Paralichthys olivaceus. The sequence continues at coordinate 6,687,218 of NC_091102.1, read as the reverse complement.
GCCGATTCTGCCATTCAGGTTATCCACCTCAACTTTCAGGCTACGGCCGTGGCTGATCTCCCTCGCTAGTCTGCGGTCCAGGTCACGACATTGGTCCCCCATGCGTATCAGCTCCTCGTCCTTCCCCTCCATTTCCACTACTCTTCTCCTTAGTACCTCCACCTCTGACAGCAGACTTGGGGTCGTCATGGTGATCTGGTTTTGGCTGAAGATGGAAGCTTGGTTGTAGCGCTTCACCTCTGGATGCAGAGATTTGACCTCTTTCTTTGCACCAGAGTAAGCAGTACCCACGTCCTGCTTGATGTAGTCAGTGGTGGCCGTCAGTTCTTTGACACAATGCCTCTGTTCCTCCAGCAGCTCACTCAGACACTGTTGCTCCTCCACAACCAGCAGTGCAAAAGCCTTCAGCTCTGTCAGATCCTCTTTCAGGGCAGATACTTCTCTTTCATTTTTCTCCTCCTTTATTCCTTGGTATTCTCTTTCCTTTTCAATCAGTAGCTTGAGTCTGTAAAGAAAAAAGGAAATTACACTGGTGTCAAACAGAAAGTTGTGGCTAGTTTTATTGGGTAATTTACTCTACTTTCAATCTTCCTACGCCTCTGATGTTTATGCTAAACCTCTTGGTCAGATCTTTCAAACACAAATTGTTCCCTTAATTATGTATTTCCAGCATAAACATTTATTTCCATTATAGGAAAAATTCAAATAACTTTGTTCTCCCTATATCAACGTCTAGAGAAGCCAACAATAGTTATTTTTCTTGTGTGTGTGTGTGTGTGTGTGTGTGTGCACGCCTACCTTTAATCCCCTAAAACATGTATATGTGTCCATGTACTCCCATGTGTTTCTGTTTTCTCCATGCAGCGTTCTGTGTGATGTTTTGACTAGCATGGCAGATGGTCCCTTGGTGGGGAGTGTTTGTTAATTAAGAAGTTCGTCTACTCTTGAGTACCCTCGACACTGCAGACCAATCACCCTCCCTCTGTGCACTTCGCATGCTACCCCATTTCCAGCTACGTGAGGCAGGAATTCCCCCCTGATCCATAAGTAATTACAGACTGGCTACATTTACGAGGTGCTGTCACTCCTCACATTTCCACAGATGCACACCAGCAATGTACAAATGTATTTAATACACACTATTCACATTTTTGTCATGTTAATGCAAGGAAGGGGCACTTGAAAGTTATTTCTCACCATTACATTTTTACTATTTAGAATCTCTCCTCAAAACTTTCTGCCAGTGTTGCATACTGAGTCACCAAGTTACTTCCAACAATTAGGTGTATTTGCGTTCACATGTTCAAAGTCCACATATGATGTTTACCTTGTAGATTGAAAAGAGAGATGTGGAGAGTTATTTGTGGATAAGATTTGTAGGAGAGATGATGTTAAGTGTAAAATCTAAATGCACATTTGTATTAAGTGTTTTTAAGAGTTAACATGATCTTTGAATTGAACTTTTGGGAATCTGTTCCTATGAAATACATTTCACTCTTCAACAACAGTGTGTGTAAGATGTGATGTTCTGGATGACAGGTCTGGAAAAATAAAGTAAATTGCTCTAATGCAAATTGCTCGAGGAAGAATTTGAGTTAGAAATAAAGGCTGTAAGTTTTAAGAGCAAAAGTTTCAGAGGGAGACTTAAATTATTGTATTTCTATGAGTGTTCCTTTTACTTGGGTCGATTTAATCTATGGAGAATTACCCAAAGGTTACCTTATGTGGAACAGCTCATCATGTACCTACAAAGTTTTCTTAGTCATTAATGTTTCTAATTGCACATTTGCACTTTTCCAATGTTTGCAAGTTTTTGATCGTTCCTACCTGTGCTGTGTAGTTGGCCTCCTGTCCTTTAAAATCCTCAGAGAATAAATTCTCTCTCAGCTTTCACCTCTCCCTTTCCCGGAGATCCCAGTGATGTGGACATTCCATCCAGAAAACCAAACATTATGAGAAGTGCTCTGCACACTGAGTCTCACTCGCAGTCAGTGGCGCCCATTACATCATCAGCAAGTCCTTATATGGAACTCTACAGGCTCTACCGCTCTGTGTGTGTGTGTTTGTACTGGAGTTAAGCCCATTCCAGATGAGGTCATTGTGTAGCCATGCCAAAGAGGCTAATGGGAAGGTGTGTGTGTGTGTGTGTGTGTGTGTGTGTGTGTGTGTGTGTGTGTGTGTGTGTGTGTGTGTGTGTGTGTGTGTGTGTGTGTGTGTGTGTGTCTGTGTGTGTGTCTGTGTGTGTGTGTGTAAATTAATGCTTCAATCACAATTCGGACTCAAATGACAAACACTCTGTTTGCAGTAGGATTAGCTCACGCAAACATGTTAACCATGCTACATAAGTACCAAACCTAATTTAGCATGCCCTGCTCATCTAATAGCATGCAAACTGCATAACAAGTGTGTGTACATGTTCTCATATGTTTTAAGGAGAGACATGTTTTGTGAGTTGCTTTGCCTGGGGCCTGATAACCTGACTGGGAGATGACTTCATGAGTTCATCGGCTCTCAATTACATCCACATGTTCTTTCGCTCTCTCGCGCTCTCTCTCACCCTCACCCACACCTCTCTCTATCTTGTTCTCATTTATTTATTGCTATCTTCTTTTTTTTTTGCTTCAATGTATGGAGTGCAAGTTTTTTTGTGCGATTTTCATCTTTCCCATAGCATTATCAATATCTTTTGTATCTCTGTTTTTTCTTTTTTCTTTTTTTACACTTTGTTTTCAGTGGAGCAGGGAGGAATGCCAGATGATACTCTTGTTATTCTCACTGATAATCTTGTCTGTTACAACAAGAATGACAAAAATCCTATTAGAAAAATAAACTATATTTTATCTTGCTAGGTGATAGCACTACTTTGGTTGCAGGACAAAATAAACTCCTAGTTCTGCGTGTGACGCATGTTCCACTCTGAGAACACTGTGTAGCACTGTGCCTCCTAGTTCCAGCTTTCCCTGCAAAATGTACTGCTGGTGGTATTTCTTTCTGTCAAGCAAACCCATCCAGTCCCCAATTAAAGGAGAACCATTTCCCCTGTGTCATGTTGTCATCACAAAAGAATTTGCAAAGCAGCCTAAACTTCACTTTTTGGACATTTATGTTCACAAGCCTCAATATATAAAGTTACAGTTTGTGCCAGATACACAAGTTAATGATGCAAGGCCTCTGGTCTGTGCTTTGTTGGCATTCTCTTTAATCCATTAATTGATTCAGCACAGCACTGGCTGCCTGTTTTAAAGTCAGAGATTATTGCGTTAACATTTCATCTCAACTTTCCTTTGGTCTGTGATGGTTATGTCTTGATTTTGAATAAAGTTAAATGTTGTAGTTGGGCTGTTGCTATGGAAATCTAGTGTTTTGTCAAAACTGTTGTAGAGATTCTAATTCAACTTTTGCAGGCTGTAATTTGTGGTTCTGTTGAATTTTATTGCATTATACTGGACCATGTTTCTAATATTTAGTCCCCACTAATGATATAAATTGATTAATTTAGGATTTATGCATGCTGCTTTGTAGGATTTATTTTTAATCTAAGTGTTCTTAGTAAAATGGCAATACTCCGAGGCTTACACCTATCTGAAGTAAAGAGGTTGAAGTGCAACTGGTGACTCAGTAGACTGCAGGGGTTAGTAACACAACACAAACAATAATTACAACATTAGATAAAATGGCCTCCTCAGGCACACTGCCAGATGTTGTGGTCTATTGCATGATACTGATTCTAGAGAACCAGTATCTTGTATTTTCTTTTTTCTTTTGTGAAATTTGACATTAAGGTGAAACATCAAAATGCAGAAAGTTAGCACCTCAGTTCCACTGCATTGCTTCCAAACATGAAGCAATACGTAATCCGTCCCAACCTGATTCATAGGCTTTGTTCCAAACCAATCCATACTTTTTTGTCATTATGAGCTATATAAACGTTCTTTCTTTATACACTAGCTGTGAAAAGCAGCCCAAAGACTTTCATTGCTCTTGTTTTCCATTTATTCAGTGTTCAAGTGCTGTTGTGGTTTGTAAACTGCTCTTAAACTGAAGCCTGCTAATGCTTGGAGATGAAGATAGGCTGTTAAAATCCTCTCCACCTTAAACATTAAGAAATTGATCTTGCCAGCCTTTATCCAAAACCACTTGCAAATTCATGATCAGCCACAGGTCCCAGAAGCGAAGGAGGGTGTGGTTATTTATATAAATAACCTGTATAATTATTCTGCCTTGACTCTGAAGACTCTTTTGTAGAAAAAGTCTTGTAAGATGAGAGATTTCTGTTGCTGTGGAATGTGAGAGAGAGAAAAAAATCCTCATTCCTCGCAATTTCTATCTACAGACCAACTCCCAAACCAGAATTCATGAGGTCCCTTAGAGGAGGGGCTGGCATCTGCACCGCTTGTCCTCAATTACAAGCATGATCCAATCCCTCAGAGGCATTTCCAAGAAAACCCTCAGACATTGCCAATATGTAAAATTCCCACTATATGAGAGGAGCAATCTCTCTTCTTTGTCATATCTCCTATTTTCAACCAGGGGTATAATTTTAAGATATTGAGCTTTTCTAGCTGCTGCCTTTGATAAGTCGTCCAGTTGTACTAATCACTGCCGTACTGGGTCATAGAAAAGGCTCCAGAAGATGGAGAAGAAAGGGAGCTCCTTATACACTATGTGCTGGTTTTCTTTTCTTTATTTGTTGGCATTTAATAAAATTAAAGAAATTACCAAAATGACCTCATATGCTCAGGCTAGCAAAGAAATGGGCCCAGCAACTTGTAATCAGCAGTTCTGCTCTAAAGCAAAATGGTGCCAGACGCCTATGGTAAATTATGGATATCTTCTCTCAACACATTATTGGCTGATCGGGCAGATGGTGGATATGTTTCAGTGTTAGGGGTGGATAAAACAGCTGTGAGTTTCCAAGATGACACCGCCAAGTTTACTTGTCCGCTTGCTTTGAGCAAAGTCTCCAAAATCTTTCCTCCATCATGTTAAAACAAGCCAGAGTTGAAAGCTTGTTAGCATGCTAGCAGCATGACTGTTGATGGCAGTGTGGGAATGTCTCTGGTCTGGCACTGTAATCCAGTCTAAAATAACTGTTTTATTTTATGGATTTGTATCAATTGTACAGACATTAATGTTCCCAAGAAAATAATTTAGATTTGATTAAACTTTTATGATCTGCTTACTTTTGTTCTAGCACCACCAGCTGGTTGACATTTTATTGTGATGTCATTACCACTATTTGATCAATTTCCATTAAATACGTATTAGGCATTCATAGTCAGCAGAGGATGAAATCTAATGATGTTGGCAATCCCCTGACTTTTAGTCCCCTCCGACTATGAGGTAGGTGTTTGTGGTTTTGAGTGAAATGTCTCAACAATTATTCGATGGATTGCCATTTAAATTGAATACAAATGGATTCCCCCCCTCTAAGATGAACTTTATTAACATTGGTGAGTCCTTGATTTTTTTTTTTTTACAAACCAGGTCAAAAATAAAAAGGACATGCAAACGTAATGAAAGTATTCCCATCAGCTTCATGTGTACTTGTGTTTAGTCCGAATTATCAACTGTTAAGATGCTAAAACACTAAAATGAAATGTGAAACATAATAGACATTGTCCCTGATCAACTTCAGAATGTTAGCATGCTCACTCTAGCATTTAGCTCCAAACATTGCTGTGCCTAAAACCAGGCTCACAGCTGTTATTATTGCTTTAGATGCTTAGTCTTGTAAAATAATCTTTTGTAGATCACATGCATTCCTTTCTTTCACATTATTGATGACATACTATATTGATGAGAAGGCCACATCTGGGGGTGAAAACATGATGGAGTTAAAAAGTGGTTTGCGGGTGTAGCACGGAGTCTGTGAAGTGTTTGTGATTTAGAACACAAGTGGACAGATGAGAGCATGGATGTCTTTTGTGTGTTGAACATGTGTGTGCAGTTAATGCTAAGATGTCGTCAGCCTATTGACAGACCATAGGAAACACATGCAAGCATAGAGCATGTTCAGATAGCTGAGGTTGGAACAATCAGATTGCTGCATAGTGATGTGCAGTGGTAATCATCCTCTGACACGCAACAGGGATCATACTATGGCATAAAGTGATTGTATGCCGTGACTGGAATTAACTATATACTTCACAGCTAACACAGGTCATCTGCTGTGCACATGGCACCTTGTGGAATTTATCTTTGAGCAAATAAAAAGAAAAGTGACCTGCACACAGGCATTATTTCAAACAAAACATTTTGGTAAGCAGCCAAACACTATTACATCGCAGAAACTATGGAAGGATGAGAAAGATTGCAGTTAAAATCCATTCACTATGAGACTTGTTGTCCCAATGTTATTTTGTGTGGTGCACAGTGTAATCACTCACAAAAATGTGATGAATTACCTCAGGACATAGTGCTCACTTCAACAGTAATTAGAGTTGTGTGATATGCCTGAATTTTCATATCCTGATCATTTTCATTTCCTCATGATCCATTACACCTGCCTTTTCACTGATCTGTAAATTTGGAGCCATGTATTTGCAGATTTTAATTTGAAACAGGAGCTGTTACCTCCTTCCTTCATCATGATTATTTGCCGTATGGTGCAATGCACCCAATAACCACTTGTAACGTCTGAATCTGGGCTTTTGAGTTCCCCACTGTAGTGTTGTGGTTCTTAACCGCAGACTTTCTGCATACTGTTTGACATAATTCTTGTTTAGGTGGTAAAAGAGGTTGGTGGTGGTCTGTTATGGTAACCATTATGCAAAACAATAAGTAAAAGTGTGGTTTTCTGGTACAGGTCAGACTATTCATACCCAAATCACATCCATGTGACCCTCTTATACGTATGAGCACCTTGTTTGCCTTGAAGAGTGGGATTTGGAGCACAACGAAATAAGCAATAGGGCGTAATATGAAATTGAGCGTATTTGTTTCACCTTTCTTCGTAGCCTTTTAGAAACCTTGGGGGAAACCCTTTTCGATGAAATTGTGTTAATGTGATGTTCTGAAGGCACATAAAGGAGAGCAGGCATTAAGATGAAAACCCTCTGTGTTTGAGCAGTTAGGAATGTACGAGCCACACAGGGTGCACGCCACACCACAGAAATGCTGTCTACTTGTGTATTAATCTTCATTAGGTTAAGATGAACCACAAAGCCTTTATGTGTGCATGTTTAGGGTTTCCACATTGTATTTGAATGGTCAGAATTCTAGTAAACTTAATCGCTTTACTGGCATGACTATTTTGGTCTGAAGTTGTGTGTGTGGATCAGTAAAGCGTTGGCACTCAGATGCAGACAACTAGTCTCCTCCCAAGGCTGCAAGCCCAGTGTGGATCCAGTCTCTGTACAGCTAGATTAAAGAGTGGACTGTAGCGGTCCATGAGCCGAGACAACCAGGAACTTCGACACAACAGCCCTGTTGTAGGCCTCAAATTGCATATGAGAACCAGTGGCCACCTTCATATTAGACTCAGCTGTACTCCAGAGACTGAGTCCACATCTAAAAGTGCTCTCTATTTGGGAACCACCAGCAAACCCTCAGCCCATTTACTTAGTTTAGAAGAGGGCTTTATCCTTTGCTGCGTGGTATTGTTGAAATTGGCAGGAAGGTGCCAATTTAGACTACATGTAATTGCATGTGAGTGCATGTTTATGTGTTTACAAGGGCGAGTGAACAGAGCCAGGCTGGCCGCAAGGTCTAACCCAGTCCAGGATGTAATGGACTGTGTCTGAGTGGAATAAGTCTAAGTACAGTCTTGAGGTCACATTCACTGTCTGGTATAAATGCAGCAGCCAACAGTGCCTTCTCTGTCACTCAGCCATAAAGAGCATTACAGACCAACATAGACTAAAAGAATCTAAGCCTCCACAAGTGTACATCACAGAGCTCAGATCTGGTTTGTTCCAGTGCTGAAATACTTTAATCCCATAGCCTCTTCTACTCTAGCTGTAAATCCTGAACACTTATACATTAGGAGGGATTCTGAAAGGCATGGCTGGATATTTCTTCAATGCAGTCCACCAATTTAGTCAATGAAGTTATTTCTCTGGTATTCATAAGAGCCGGTAGGGTCTTGTGCACCAACCTTTCTCTGTCCTCCTCAAGTAGAGTTGTAAGGCAGTTGCTCCTATTGATAAAAGCCCTGTGGCTTCTCTCCTGCTTCTCTAGCCTGTTTAGGGCACCACTGTGAGAGCGGCACACCTCTGCAAGCTGTTCCAGCATCAGTTTGGATGAACGCTTCTGGGCTTCCAACAACTGGTTGACCTGAGGGATAATAGGAAAAAAAACATGCAGGTTGTCAGATGTGAAGAAGATTTTAGTGTACCTTGAGCAGGAGAAGGGTTGTTCAAGGTGAGGAAGTGTTTACACGTAAATATGGCAACTGAAGCCTTACATAATTAGCCCAATACCTGGTTCATGAATCTGTACAGTGTAGGCTGCCGCTGCACATCACATGTTCTTTTTAAAAGATTAATTACCAAAGATGTATATCCTCATGCAGATAGTTTGGGGTGTGTTGAGCCTTTGAATACCGTTGTTATAGATGGTATTTCACTGAAACAAGGCCCTAGTTACTCAGGAAAATTTTATTCCCGTTAAGAAATACTCATCACAAAACCTGATGACAGGAATGTCGATGTAGATTAATAGAAAACAAGCAAAAGCAATGCTACAGTTGACAGATCCATTATCATTTGCAAAGAACAGATCCAGAGCATGTAACACCTGTAGTGCAAAAATAGCAAATTTGTGCAATGATGCAGAAGTATTAGATACTCTTTTGTCAGACAGTAATGCATTCATCTCATTAAATTTGATTAACCGCTCCATATGGTGCTCCATATTACTTTTGTTCTGTTGGTACCTTAGCAATTGGTATTTCATACACATCCTTCAGGTGGTCCTGCTGGGCTTGGAGGGAGTCTCTCTGCAGGGCTCGGAGCACCTTGTCCGGTCCGCTGAAACCATAGTGGGCCCCCACTAGAGCCAAATCTGTCATCTCTGATTTCAACACAGTGATTACCTCATCTCTGGCCTTGTGTGACAAGTAGAATAATTACTTAAGCGTAAATATGCTATGGAAGCTGTTTTTACAATCACAATCTGAATTTGTGCAGTTTATTTGCAATGTGAACAAATCATCCTACCTGCAGTTCACCCTCCAGGATACTGAGTAGAAACAACAAGTCATCTCGGGACAGGTCTTCTCTTTTGTGTCTGCCCCCCCTCCACTTCCTCTTGTCTCGCATGTTGTCACTCTGGATGGTGATTTTGGGGGGCTGTACGGGTTGGAAGAAATGCTCGGACCAAGAATCCATTTCGCTGCCTTTACCAAAGTGGGTGCATGTCTTCGGGCCCGCCTAGAAAGAACTGGAGATTTAGAAAAGATTGGAGCTGTCAGCTGAAGAGAAATGAAAAGAAATGAAAAGAGAAATGTTGTGCTTCTGATCAAGGAGGTTAAACAAGGTCATGAATTGTATCCTTACAGCACAAGTGGTTATTATGTGGCTTTAATATGCGACAGTCTGATGCAGATTATATAAACCATTCAAAGCTAATCCAAAGTCAGGAGGCATCTTGTCATAGCACTTAGTGTTGCTGAAACGGATAAGTGTGCGCCTGGCATTACTTTATATGAGGCTTATGTCATGTCATAGTCTTGGCACAGTTACAGCAATCACTGTCCGCTTGGCAGACAAAAGTACAAATAGTTGCCAAAATGTAGGAGGTTGATTACTGACCACATAAGTAAGAGCTTAATATTTGTGTACCATTTGTGTGTGTGTGTGTGTGTGTGTGTGTGTTATTGAAGCAAATCACACCAGCTAAACAGTGTTAGCTTTCCAGCTTTCTCTAACTCGATGTTTGCAACACAGATTTGGAGTGAGAAAGCAAGCAGGTTCATATTAGTGAAAGATGATGTCATCTCTCACTGTTCTTCAGCTCAGCCTCTCTCGTCCAAGCTCTCACAGAAGCCAGGAACGCCTCTAATTCCCAAGGTCTTGGTCAAGTTTTTTAAGATTGTTTACTACCCGCACTTTAATTTTCCTGCCCTGTGGAAGTTGAGAAATGCAACTGGGTGATGTGGTAACATCGAGGGTTGTGTTTTTAGTGCAGTTAAGATCATTAAGATCTCCTCAGAAGTTTTTATTGTTGCTTGTGAGAAATTCTGTTTCTGAACAGCAAAGCAGCCAAAGAGACAGTCCCTGTCATCCAGGCCTGAAGCAGATCAAAATGCAGACGAGCTGTGAGTTGATAATCTTTGGCACATTGTATCTGTGTTGGCCAGTGGTCTGGTCCGTTTTCTGTGGACATTAGTGTATATTCTTTTTATCTCTACCCATTCAGTGCTGTTGCTAATGTGGGAAGTCAGGCCAAGACACGTGCCACTCTTAATTTGGCTTTCAAATGACACTGATAGGGTCTGACCAACTTAAAATTGTCTGTCAAGTACAAACACTTACATGTACACACACACATGCAGATGACATGACGATGTTCTTTCTTTGGTGTGTTCACATTGTCTAGACAAGCACATGTATGCTGATGTGGAAGCACCCTCCCACATAATGCCAGGCATGTGAAAATACCTCCTTAAGTTAACAGATGGCTCAGATGGAGCCAGAAGCAGTCTTAATAATGGTTGCCAGGGTTGCCCCACCGAGGACTGTCCACTGGCAGGCAGGCTGGCTGCCGCACATGTGGCTGGCTGCCTCTGTTTATTTGCACCTCCCATGGCTGCATCCCTCCTGTTTACACAAAAGGGCACTGGAAAGCCATGTTGCTAACGCTACCACCATCAGCCAGAAACAAACATCTATGACTCATTGTTTGATAATCTAAACAAAGAACACATTTACTAGCGGTGGCCGTTCTTAACATAAGCAGTGGTGAAAATGATTGTGTTCTGTTATGATCAAAGAGTTGATGAAACAGAATCCAGTCTTTTGGACAGTTACCTCAAGTAAATCGGCTGCACACACTCTCTTTATTGGCTCTGGCTCCAATTGGCAGTGATGGAAACACTCTAAAGTATAAAACACTCTATCGTCTTTATTTATTTAAGACTAATTTGTCACATAAATAGCCATAAACTTTTGTGTGCTTTATTTCTTACAACGGGGGAACGATGTGCAACTGTGCACTATTTTTCTCTTCGTATCGTGCAAGATGTAACATTCATTGATTGCCGATGTGTTCGGTTGCATTTGTGATGTTGAAGGTGACTCATTGTGGGGGGGGGGGGGGAACTGGCAGAGAAAAGAGTCAATCCCTTCAGGTGTACTTACACATTTTGGTGTTAGGAGGCATTTCGATATCTTTTTTTACAATAGACAATCCGATATTTACCCACACGTCACACTGAAAAAATCTCTCTCTAGTTCTCTTTTGTCATTTGTTACACTATTTAAACATTCACTAAACAACCCCAGTGTCTTTCTCAAGAGTCTGTCTGAAAATATGTGTCACTATCCTGTGTTTTTAACAATGTCACGTCCCTCCACTCTCTATCACGGTCAGATTTTCCCTCTGTCTGTTTGGAACAACTGTAAACACATATGATTTACAACATGTTCAGTCAGGTTGTAGGAAGTGGTTCTTAGAGACCATAAACCGACTTCTTCTCTACCAAGCGATACCATGCATTCTGCTCTGTATGCTTTGGAGCACAGAGGCTCTGCTCTGGAGTGAATAAAACAGTTCAAAACTGTGTCAAAAGTGGCTTTGTTTTTTACTCTGAACGCCTCCCCCCTCCAGTAGGAGCAGACAACCTGGCCTGTGGCCCCCACATAATTCTAGTTTGAGACCCCCTGCTCTAGCTATCCATTCCCAGCATGCAGCTCATATCCACTTTGTATCCACCTGTCATGGGAGGCTGGTTCAGTTTGTGCCCTGGAGTCATCTTTGGCCTCCAGTTTCCAGGGTCAGATTGGCACAGCACCTAGTAATTCATCTGTATGGCTGATGTATGTTTTGGCAGGAGTGCAGTACTGCAGGCATGGTTGGTAAGAGTGTTTTAACAGAGAAATGATACATTTAGCAAGCCAGCTACAGAGAGGGGGGGGGTGTTGAACAGGCTATAAATTCATTTATTCACCAGCAATCCCGCTGCGCTTTATGATTATAAGTGTGGTTAAACAGAAAGGCTTCTCTCACTGATGACTTTAGCATGAACAGAAGCATTAGATGAACTGTCCCATCACTTTAAATATTACAGTGAAGGGTTATATCAATCCAACAAATGGCAAGAAATGCTTTGTTTAAAGCCAAACTTCATGTGTTGAACTGCACCGACTTACATTTCCTGTGTCATTGGGGTTTAATAACGGTATTTTAGGAATCATTACCAATTTGTTTGATGGGCCTAATAGAAGGTGTTCAATATTTGACTTTGGTCCCATTTTCCTTGTATCATCATTGAAAGGTTTAAAGAACCAGCTGGGAATGTGTTTCAGCTGTCTGTGCTGCTAAGTGCCCGAGGCTTGCAAAACTTTTGGGTTAATGAAAGAGAACAAACATTTTCTTATGATATAGATTTATTTAAAGGCTTCATTTATAATCTGAGCGTTTTGGCTCCACTTGTAGTCAAATATTTATAAGATCTATGTAGAAAGAGAACGCTGTAGTGCCATCACACAGCTGTCAGGCCTTAAGTGATCTTTGAAGTCTATAATATCCTGGTGTTGGCTGGACTAAAACTGAAAGAAGTAGTGAGGGTACGTTTTAAAGGTTTGAACAGGATGGAGTGATGCAGTTTTGTACTGTTGGGGGCAGGGTTGTAATTGACACATCAAAAATTATGTTTTACTTTTGAAAACTATATATAATAAATGTTTTTTTTTGTTTGTTTTACCTTCAGTTTGTTTGGTAATTTGTGTTTAACTAAATTCTTGTATGTTTTAATGAACTCAAACATATCCGTACTAAGTAAAACAACAACCGTCTGGAAGTGTGTTGTAATGAAATATGGTCTGTATTGTTGAACTCTGCTGTAAGCTGTGTACTGTACAGCAGGACTGTGGCAAGAAAGTGCTCATTGAATAATGAAGAAGTGAAATTCTAACACTTACCATTAATTTAGTCGACACTGGGGTCTGTGAACGAGCTTGTACATGCACCTTTCACACAGTAACCCCTCTTCTCACTCTGATATCATATGCTAGATTCCATGTGTATTACATCAGTCTTACATTGATGATTGATAGAGAATGAAGGATGACCACGGTGTTATTAATATCATCCATGTGTGAGAGAGGAATAGATGCAAAGATAAGGATTAGCCCGTTGCACAAAAAGTAAATCGGACAGGAGACAGATCTGTAATGCTAATAGGACAAGTGGTGCCTGATTGTTTAAGCTGTAGTTTGGCTGCCTTAACTACTTAAACAATACCCACATTACATAAGTTCCAATATGCTATCAAGGTGAGAAGAGGGTTTCCTAGTTTGGTCCTTGTGAAAGCTTAAAAGCTTGAGTTATGACTTTGTACATGACCTTGTGTCTGTGATTAGCATCTTGTGCGAGGACATCAGGAGCTGCTATCACAGTCTGCCAGGGAGGATTGGCCTTACTTCAACAGATGAATGTCAGAGTGGACCAATATAAATTAGGGGATACCACAAAGATCTATCAACCAAAAGACCAGAAAATGAAGGGTGTCACCGAGAAACGGCAATTAAACTTGTTTTGTGACTGACCAGTCTTATAAGGATGAATTCCTCTGAGGCAACGATTCAAAGGTCAAACCACTGATAATTTAATCAACCCAACTCCCAGCTTTTACTGTAAGAGGAGTATCAGCTGAGATAGTCTTTTCTTTTAGATCACTATTTAACCAAGTATTACAGTCATACAAAACCATTCATAAATGGGGACTAGGTCTACGCTGTCCTCGAAAATCAAACCTGATTTTGTGATTCTCAAGTAGAGGTCAGCTTTAAATGTAATTATGTCAGATTGTGTGTGTATAGCTGTTCCTGTCAGTGTTACTACATAATATTTAAACTATTTTGTGTGCATTGTTTGAGAGTATTAAAACATGGGGGGTAATTATCCAGTTTCCATAATTTATCAGGGATTAAGCCTGTGAATCATTGACTGTCTGTCTGTGCATCCAATACTCCTCCTGCTGGTGATGCTCCATCCCTGCATCCTTTGTCATGTCTAAACTTTAAGCATTTTTTAAGTATTTATATATTCAAACAACACCAGCCAACAGTTAGAGGTTAGGATGTTGGAAGCTAGTTGGATTTGTAACCATTTCATTTAAATTTTTAATCTTTATTGTTTCCTATTGCAGGGACAGCGCACAATTAAAAGTAATTGTACCAGAGTCGGCTGGTAGATAATTTGCATCTGTTATCCCTGGGCAGGTAGACAAAACACAAGGCACAACAGCAAATATGTGACATAAAACAGCACCACACATAAAAGTGCATAGACAAATATATTCTTTATGATAAACACAGGGCCGTCATTTGTAGTGACAGATTTGTACAGACTAAAGCTGATTTTAAACATCGCAGAGATTCCAGAGCTCTAATATTTGTAGAACAATGGCTGTCTCTCTGAAGTTTGGTACCCAGTCATTGTTATCAAATGCTGTAGTCCTACTACTGGCACAGTCATTTCCAGGGGAGCCCAGGCATCCTCTAGCAATTTTCAACTTCAGAAATGCATCAGAGTATAATTGGAAGTTGTCAAATCTGAGGAAATATCATTATTCAGGATGTTGCAGTGATGATGTTTCTTTGCCTTTTATTCCTGTTCTTTTAAAAAAAATTATAATATGAGCAGACAGTCCCTGACCAGGGACTGGTATTGTGTTATGCTTCTCTTCCAGTCATTTCAATACTGCGCCTGATTTTGTGCTTGCAGCATTAAGTCCCCATTGATTTAATAACACATGCTCAAATTGTTGCTTATAGAAGCAGAAGCTGCAAACCTCCAAAACCATAATGTGCTATACCCACACCACTCCCAAGACATGTCTTGAGATGAGTTATTGATTGTTGAAACAAGTGCTGAATTGGCCTGCTGACAATTGATTTAATGGAAAGTATCATTAGAGGAAAAATACAACAACATAACCACCACACAGTATCTTTTGGCACTGGCATGCCTGAACATAATTAGGACATCTTGGTTTTTTGCAGGATGATAAAAGGTGTAATTGGTTTGTCTTTCCCCTCAGCACAGGCCCGTGTGTTATCTTTAATCAGACTAATAGTTTAAACTGCAGCAGTGATTAAGAGCTTTTCTGAGGTCGTGGCCGACAATGTTTTAAGCAGCCGCGCTGGCAAATCGCCAGTTTACATGAGTGAGGCCATCATCCTTGAAAACTGAGAACCAAATCTGAGAGCCTTTGTGTGGGACTGAAACATTCATCTGTTTCCTGGTTCCAGTTAGTGGATCCTCATTAAATCCAGTCACCCCCATTGACCGTCCATTAAAAGCAGTCACCTCTATTGATCATCCATTAAAGATGAATGGGAAGCCCCATTTCCCTGCATGTGATTTCTCTCAACTGCCTTTGACTTTCATTGATCTCTGGTTATCTGAGCTGTAAGCTCATTGCCCCATATGCGGTTGAAAGGATACACTTTTCCTCCTCCACCATTTAGATCAACTGTGGCATGGAGGATATTGGGAATCAGTGTTGGGGGAGTGGTGAAGATATTAGCTTTCTCATGGGTCATCGACTGCTCTCTCCAGACTACACTTTGGACATATCTTGGTTTCCTCACTGCTGTTATACTTATTGGAGTTAGACTGTCTTTGTTCAATCAGCATCATTAGGGTTGGGTATTGTTTGAGATTTAGTTCTGATTCTAATTTTTATTGATTCTGATTTTCAATTACAATTTATCAAATATAAAAAGGGGTCAAATATTTGGATAACTTAAATATCTAGATGTGGAATAGCTAGAGTTAAGGTGTAACCTCACTTGCAGCTAATTAACACCCTGCATTTACATCACTTAGCCTCATTATCACTGTCTCTGTCAAAGCACTGCCAGAATTTTTTACTATTTGCCCCAGTCCATCTTTCAAACTGCTGCTCTGACGTTCATCTTGCATGTTAAGCACTGGCTCGTATCAGAAAACAGGTGCTGTTACTTTGATGCACGATGTAGACAGACATTCAGATGAATACAAAGCTCCTGGAAGGTAGACACTTCCTTGCAGACATATGTAGACTTTGTTTTCATATCATATAAACATCTTTTAGGAAACAAAAAGCAGAACCAAATTTAAACTTTTTATAGTTGACTACTGATTGTCCTTAATTTAGGTTTATATTTCCTAAGATATTGCATTTGACAACAATGTGTACATGCACTATTAAACATGAAATGAACTTTGTCCAAGCATGTTTGTTCTCACAACAGTTTAGTCGCATGTTTCCAGCTATAATGAGGCTTGACATTGGACCTTTTCATCCCTGCGAGCACATCCCACAAACCTGGCACACTGGCTCGCCTGTCTTGTACTTCAACAAAAATTGTTTGTCCATTTGCTGTGGAAAATGTGACAATCTGCATTTTTTCGCAGAAGAAATGTAATTGCTTCCATGAGAATATTTTGGTGTTTATGAATTCCGTCAGGGGGCTTGATCAAACAGTCCAGCTGCCCCCGGAGGCTGTCCCCCGACCCTGACATAGAAGAAGGCCACAGCAAATTAACAAGACACTATTGCTATTGCTGTTTAATATTGCTGTTCTGACATCCACAGGGCGCAAGCGTTCCCTGAATGTTCTGACGAGTATGAAAATGAGGCAAATCTTCTGCTGTGGCCTTCACAGTCTCTTGAACTCAACCAAATTGAAGACCTATGTAAAATTATGGACTGGCATGATTGACGACACTACTGTAAGGAAATGATGTAAACTGCAGTTCATCCCTCCTCCTTCATTTGTGACACATCCTAAAAATGATGGGATGTTTTGCTTCAGAGATGATGTACAGACGTTCAGACCCATAAGTCCTTTAAGACTTATCATTGGCCGGAGAATCATCCTCAGCTCCATTTGCTTATCAGTAGACATATGTTCCCCTTTGAGTGCATTTTCTGAGGCTTTAAGAAGTCAGGTGCTAATTGTGAACAGACTGAATTTTCAGATTATACTTAAAATAAATGTGGGCCTCAGACTTCAGAAAAGTTAGATCTCCCCTAATAAATGTTGTGTTTTGACAGCATTTACAAAGATAAAGAAAATCTCCAGGAATTATTAGTCAATTACACTGATACTCAAAATCTCCCTTAGCTCTAGTACCTGTCCATGTGTGTTGTTTTGGTTTAATATAGCACGATTTTTCTCTCCACTCCAGGAGAATAAAGTAGATATACAAATTATAAATGTATTTATTATTACTTGTCATAGGCAGTAAAGAGGCCTAGTTTGGTGGAAACAGACAGTAAATTAAAAAGATGGATTTTTTTATTTCCACCGAGTGTAACATATATCATTTTCCATAGTTATTTTGGTCTCCAGGTCCTCGAATGGCCATCTGCTCCCCCTCTACAGAGGTTTTTATGTGTAAATGTTAAGGCAGTGATGATCCACAGGGGACACCACCTCCGAAATTGGTGACACGGACTTAATCTATGTCAACATACTGGATGTGCTTTCTTTTTATTAAGCCTGTGCACACATTGATGAATTATCCGAACAGCCCATTCCCTGCAATAAACCAACTCAAAATAAATGCTGAATCAGCAGCTCATCACCCTCAGGGTGTTGCTGATCGGTTCCTTCACGTGTGTCGAGGTTTTTCTTTGTGCTATTGGTGAGAAATGAGTTTTAATACTTAACGTCAGTGCAGCTGCCCTGTCAGCACCTTCCAGTCATCTGACAGTTGGGTTAATTTCTTGAGTATTTCACAGCTCATTGAACACAGAGCAGCAGTGACAGGTGATTTCAGTTTGTGCTGTCAATGCAGGCACATACATTCTGCCTCTAGATGCAAATCACATTACAAAGGTGAATTAATTGTTAGATTTTTTTCTTATAAGCAAAATATTTTAATCTGCTGATCATCACAAAAAAAGCTTTATTATAATACTATCGGATAAATGCTGTCAAATATGTTCTAATTGGTTCATAGTTGAAATACGTAAAGATTAATACAAGGTTGTTCTTATGTCCTCGTTAATTAGTGAACAAAGTGAAACCAAAGCCAGACTAGGATGACCATTATCTAACCAGCGAGGGGAAAACACTGACCTGATGCAGATAGGTTGGCAGCTCTCTGGTCATCTCTAGGCTTGGTCTTGTCTTTGATTAGTCCTCCTCACCTCTGTAATTAATCTTTTCCTTTAGTCCTCTCTTCTTTTGTCACCTTTTTATCCCCACTTTCCCTCCAACAGTCCAGAATTAAAAAAAAAAAAGAGAAGTAAGGGATGAGGAGCAGAAGAAAGAGAGAGCGACTGGTGAATGGTTGGCTTGGTCCATTAATATAAGGGGTGGTCTTTCAGCACGAGGGGTGTATGCTTGGACAGTTGACTGTAACAAACACGAATAAAATGTCTAGGAGTGAGGGATGAAGAGGGAAGGGGGAGTGGTTATTGAATTTGAGAAAGATTAAGACCTGAGGGAGAATGAGAGCGGAAGACAGGCCGAAGATCCCCCATTCATCTTTCTGTTACTTGGCTGTTGACTGTAATGACACCAAAGGAGAAGAGAACAGTAGACGGGTGTGATAAGAAGGATTGGATGATGGAGGGATAGGAAATTGGAGGACAAGGCAGAAAATCTGAGGTTTGATGTGACTTTAGGGAGTTCTCTCGACCTGGAGCAGCAATGTTCAAGTGTTTTTGTAACTGTGTTAAACAGACTGGACATGAAAATCGATGTCTGGAAAGTGAAGCCAATGTGAAGTGCTTGAAACGTGTTGTCTCAAATGACCAGCAGAGGGCTGTTTCTGAAGAAGTCAATAATCAAATGATGTCTCACTTGATATATAACATCATTGTCTTCAGGGCTTTATGGTCTCAATTGCTCGTGTTGTTTCTTCTTAACAGCTAAAACCTTCCAATGGGTGCAGGCCGAAGGTGAGGGTGGGTGTGCGGTGTCCTCTACCTCCTTTTCCACTTCACCTTCTAGTTTCAAAATGGCAGTTCACAAACCAATGGAAGCTATCACGCTGAGTTAGCATGGTTACCCCCAATGTTAGCCTTGTATTCACATTAAATCATGTTGGGTTTGATTTTGATGGAACTTCCAACTAGACGTGGCTTGCTGCCATTTTGCCAACAGTTTTCTAGCACTTGTGTTTTTTATTTCAAACATCCTAAATTTGTTACAAATGTCAGTCGCAATGTTCCAGAGTCTAAGGTAATGGAGCCTTTTGGGAGAAGGTCCAACCAGAAAACTTTGGCAGTGTTGCTTATAAAATACTCAGAATGATTGACTGACCATGAAAATAGTCACAGATCCATTTTCGGTTAACTAATCACTTCATAAACTCATCCTTGCAGTTCAAATTGTTGCTGTCAGAAATGTCCTGTATCTTTAACTCACAATTACAGTTTGGAGCTTGATGAAAGATTTTCCAGTTTAGTTGCTCATTACTGAAACAGTCTAAACAATATGATGTAAAAGCAGCATCAGCCACATGGAGCTTTTTGATGTTGTGTTTTGGCTTGTCAGTGCAACAACCTCTAATCAGTTATGATAGAAAACAGTTTCTAGTGCTTTTATCTCTTATCACTTTTTGATCCTTTGGCCTTTTCTCCAATCAGTAACATTACAACAGTCATTTACCTGATGTGATGCGACTGATTGATATCTAAACTCCACACTCAAACTTCTCACAGATGATTTATAGCCTTCGTCCACTGAAATAGAAGGAGTCAATGTCGGCCTGTTAGTTCTTTGATATTGAAAAATCACAGGACGAAGTCAAATTACAGTTTTTTTGCTGTGCATATTGAGGCCAAGGCAGTGCAATAAAACCTGCAGATTTATTGCAGGGTTCATTCTGGCATCTGTTTTTAAAGTATTTTGAACAAGCATGTGTATATATCAAAAGGTCTGAGCATGACATCATAGCATGAAACCAGAGGTATGCGCTGAGAAGTGGTAGCAGTGGGGAGGCTAAATATAACCAGATGCTTTGAGCTCTGCTGCATTGTTGTTATCTCAAGTCACATTTGTGTATTTCTGTTTTCCTGTCGTGACTGAAATGTGTACTGGACAAACAGTCTGAGACGTGATGTGCAAACACTAAATCTGTGGTTTAGGGCCAAACTATGGAAACAGATTCTAACTCGGAAAGCTTGTATCATAAGAGGAGTTTGTCTGTTTCCCAGATGTCATGGTGGTCAGGCATTTCTCTTACAGGCAAAGAGGCTGATCTGAAATATGTTCTTTTCTCTGAATTGCCTCATACTAACATTATAACCGTCACTACTCTAGCACCAATAGATTAAACTTTAACTCCATGAGTCCAGATTTATAAACAACATCGCTCTCTTTTATTTTCAGATGCATCTGAGGTGGAGCAGGAGGAGGAGACGGAACAAGAAAAACCTCCGACAGAAAAAACCAACACCAAGACAAAACCAGAGAAAAGGAAAAAGATAACAGAGAAAACTGTTCAAGCTAAGAAGAAGAAAAAGAGTGAAGAGGTATCCGTCTGTTGTTTAATAACTCTGTCATACCTGCTCATCCAGGAGATGTTTATTCTGTATCAGATCATCACTCAATGACACTTGGCGCGCTGATTTCACACATGAGAAATTTTATGTGTCTTGGATCCAAATTAAGGGATACCAGCTAAACACGTTTGAACTTTTTGGGGAGACTGACTTTGACTGGTCTCAAATTGTTCTTCTCACATTGTTTACAGCTATTTTTCAGCTTCGTATTCATCTAAACAGTATATGAAAAATAACAGTATCATGAGTGATATTATATATATTATTATCTATATCTAGTGTTGAAATTGCATGTTGCAGCTGAACACCCCTCATCTCACCCTCTCCTTCCAAACATGAAAAAAAGAACCTGTGGAAGCCTTTAATTGTCATAAAAACTCAAAAGGTGTTTAGTTTGTCCAATCTGGACTAATGTAAAAAAACATTGGCGGCAACTCGATGTAAATATAAAGTATTTAAATATAAAGGACCTTTTCTGAGGTAAAGAAAACTACAATTCATACAATTTAGATGAAACGAACTAGTGAAAACATCATGAGGATTATTCTACATTAAATTTCTGCCAATAGATCCCTTTCACCTAAATCTGACACACTGGACCTTTAATATCACAGTACAAAAAAAAAACATATTTTAAAGTTGGTCAGATTTTCACCAAAGTTAGTTTATACACTGTAATGTCATCAACACATTGACTTTCTGTTGGATAAGACAACATTTTGAAAATATTGGAAATAGAAATAACATGTAATATAAAACAAGGCTGCTACAGCACAAAGAGCTGAACAGATGGTGAAAAGTTCTGTTTTGTGGTAACTTTACATATATCCAGAAAAAATGGTAAAACGTCTCATAGAGTGATGTTTCGTTTTACCTCTAATAGTTCAACACATTCTAAACATTCTTTACTTAATCAAAATATAAGTACTTTGCCTGAAACGTGTTTTCTGTCTGTTGTCTCATCACAGAGTGAGAGTGTAATCCCTCCAAAGAAAGAGACTGAGGATGAAAAGTCAACTAAACCCAAGAAAAAGAGGAAGGTGAGTGTGGTGACACCTGCTGCTGCAAAGAGAAGCAGTTGTTTCTCAGTGCAGTGGTGAATATGTGTCAGTGAGTATTGCATCAAATTCGACCTTGTTTTGGCAGAAGAAGAAGAAGACGATCACAGACGTGTTGGCCACCTCTGAGCCGAAGCCGGGCTGCGCGGCCGACCTGCAGAGCCTGGTCTCTCACTACTTCTCAGACAAGCGCTCTGTGATCGAACAGGAGGAGCTGAACCTGCAGGGTGAGTCAGGGCTCCAGTCCCCTTTAGCTCGGAGCTTCAGTCGATATCTGCTGATGTGTTGATTCACCAAGGTCACCGTCTGTCCTCCTGCATCCTCCAGACTCCTGCTTCCTGTCCTGTAACGACTTGACGCACACCCTCTCCTCTTATCTCAAACTTGGTCAGTGATGTTTCTTAATTCACTGTGGACAGATCTGCTCTCATCTGATACTTCTAAACACACATATAATCTTTGCTTCTTTTTCCTTTTACCATTAGTTTGTCCCAAATGGGCAAAGATTCAAAAGCAGCACACAGAGAAGAGCTCTGTGATTCTGCTCATCGTCTGTAGCTCTGCTCTCCGAACCATTGAACTCATCAAGTAAGTGACACACCGTTAGTTCTGTAGTCTACAGCTTTTAATTAGTCCTAACGTGAGCGCTGTTTGTTTTTATCATTCACAGGCAGCTGACCACATTCAAGGGTGAAACCAAAGCAATAAAACTTTTTGCAAAACATATCAAGGTACTGAAGACGGCACAGAGTTGTTGTGATGCCTGTGGATTCTGTGCAATGAACAGTTTTACCAGAACAGTATTTGTGTGTCTTTCTACAGATTGAGGAGCAGGTGAACCTGCTGCAGAAAGGCGTCACACACATTGGCGTGGGGACACCAGGCAGAATCAGCGCTCTCATCGAGAAAGGTAGATCCCAACATAATAGATTCTGTTTGAACTTTAAGTTTTTAAAATATTCTTTATCTGTGGAAACTCTTGTTTATTGTCATCAGAGGGTTTGAACCTGCAGTCACTGAGGTACGTGGTTCTGGACTGGAACTGGAGGGACCAGAAGCTCAGGAGGATGGTAGACATTCCCGAGGTGAGCTACTGCCCCCTGCTGGACTGAAAACATAATTATCTTCCTCTCACCAAATACAGAAGATGACTCAATAAAGTATTCGACAGTATCAGCAGATATTTAAAGTCCTCTTCTACAAAGAAATGTACTTTTATTAATATTATACTACTCTCTACTCTAATATATTTATTTTTTTCTGTGTGCAGTATGTGTAATGTTGGTTTTCACATTATCTGCTGAAGTTTACATGCTCCTTTGTTTCCATCTTTAATCTACATTTTAAGCATCAACATTCAATTCATTTATCACTTCAGTCACTATTAAAATAACTGATCAATTCTCATTTTACAAGCAAATCTTGGCCTTTTTCCTGCTCCTGAAATGTGGACCTGCCCCTTCTCTTTTTCAGATGTGGTTGTGGATTGTTGGTGATGCACATTAATTAATGAATTCATATTTTTAATCATTCTGACATTGTACTGAGGGGGGAAGATGAATACATAATGACAATGATTAAGAGCCCAACATGCAGGCAACATTTGATTCTTTATGCTTTAAAAGATATATGGACGCAGTTTTAAGTGATGTTTGCTTTTTCAAGTAAATACATGTTCGTTTTTTTTTTTCCAGATCAAACTCGACTTCATGAAGCTGCTGGACAGTGGTATCCTGACTGGCTGCAGAGCAAGCAAACTCAAAATTGGACTTTTTTAAATGCACACAATAAACTTGCAGATAATCCACGTGACGACTTGATGTTAAAAGCTCCTGACAACAAGCCGAGGGGCCTCTTCCTGTTTGATTGCTTTTTTTGTCTGTGTGAAACCTGTGTTGTGGTTTTTACTATTTTCAGAAGCCGTGTCAAATGTTTGTTCACTCTTGTAGTTCAACACAATGTCCCAGTGTGATGGATTGAATAAACGGACTCAGAATGGAGCCGGCGTCCCTCTGTTTGTTTACTCCGACCTTGGGAAGTCCCTCCTACTGACAATGTGAGATCATGAGTTAACTTGCCCACTGGGAAGCCTCGTTTATCAAAACATCCTTTAATAAAGCATTTTAAAAGCAGCACAAATGAGCCCGGAACAAACAGATGATCTCCCACAGAAAACTACAATAAAGATATAAAATAATCCTTTGTGTGATTTAGATGTAAATAAACAAAGTGTGTGTTTCCTTGTATGAAGGAAGTGATGAAGGAAAAAAAAAAACATTTTCACAAAGAAAATATGGAAAATAAAGAAAAAAACAAAGAGGTAGATAGTAAAGAATTCTGGTTAATAAGTAACAGGACACAACAATCTCCCCGCCCTGCAAGGCCTGCTGGGAAAATCTCTTGGCAAGCAGAATGTGTGTGTGTGTGCAGCAAGATATCGCTGAAATAGAGAACAGGAAGAGAAGATACTAGTGCCTCCTCGCACACAATCTCTTTGCTCTCCCGCTGTGCAGCAAGTTCCTCTCCTGTCCCCCGCTGAAGGTCCTGCTCATGGGCAAAGTGAAGGGCAAGCCTGGGCCCTTGGCCCGGAGGCCAGACAACTCGGCTTTCAAACAGCAGAGGCTACCGGCCTGGTCTCCCATGTTGACTGCCAACACCGTGCTGCCTTTCTTCTACTTTATGGCTTTGATATGTATGCTGCTAGGAGTGTGGCTGCTTCTCACAGTTCAGAGCACACAGGAAATAAAGGTGAGTGTGGTTGTGAAAAGTACACTTGCTTTTTTTTATGTGGAAGCATTGTATTGAAATACCGTGTATGTGTGTAAGATACAAAGAGAGGAAGAGACCGAGTGCCTCTTGTGTGCAATAAAAAAAAGGAGTGTCAGAGAGGAAAGGTCTGGGGTTCGTCAACAGAAACAATATGCAGAACAATTAACTCCTGTCTTTCCAGATGGATTACACCAAAGCTGGGACATGTGACAAATGTTATGAAAAGCTTAAAAATGAGAGCCACGCAGGACAGAGCTGCAGCTGCACCGTGGTCCTCAACATCGAGAAACCCTTCAAGGTAAATAACCTCAAAGAGTGGGACGAGGTAATCTTACTCAAGGTTCACGTAGAAGCTTTAATCAGAGCTTTCAGCTGCATCTGGTCCGCAAGTTCAGCTGCTCTAGTGAGACTGAAGCCTTTGAAGAGGCTTGTAAATTGGCCTCTAGTTGAGATTATGTTGGCCCCTCCGAGTCAATCGAATCACCATATCGTGAATCAAGGATGGAGTTCTGCTTCATTTCTGTGCTGATGATCTTTTCCCCTCTGCTGCTCCAGGGAGACGTCTTTTTCTATTACGGCCTCAAGAACTTCCACCAGAACCTCCGTAGATACATGGACTCCAGAGACGATGGACAGATGGTCGGCAGAAAGAATAACTTAAAGGTAGCTCCGTGTATTAATTGGTGATGGCCCAGATAGAAAAGTGTCTAAGTGCTATATATGAATGAGTGTGTGTGAAGGGGTGACAGGTAGTGTAAAGCACTTTGAGTGACTGCAGGAAATTAAATTCACAAGAATGACACGCTTCACTTCCTGTTTATTAGATGTTGACAAAAATGACTAACAACATCTATCTATGCAGAAAACTGTGTTCTTGAACCTCTGATAGAATACAGTCGTTGATTGAATGTAATTTAATAAATTCAACCTCTGCTTTGTTGCTTGTTTGAATTGGTAAATAATGGTCCTGTGTTTCTTCATTCACCTCGTTCCTTCACCAGAACCCAAGTTCTTACTGCAAACCCTTCGACAGAGACCAGAACGGACTCCCCATCGCCCCCTGTGGTGCTGTGGCCAACAGCATGTTCAACGGTAAGACGCCATTTCTCAATCGATCGTCACATCCCTTCTCCGTCTTCCCATCATCACATATCTCTCTCATCTTTTCTCCCAGACTCCTTCACATTTTTCTATCATGAATCCACCGGTAGCTCGGTGAAAGTCCCCTTGTTGCAGAGAGGCATCACCTGGTACACGGACAAAAATGTCAAGTACCGCAACCCGAAGATGGACAACTTGACCCTGGCTCAAGTGTTTGAAGGTGAATAAATCCAGATGTAACCAAACACAGGATCTGTATTTTTCATTTCGACTCACTTCGTCATTGTGTCTGGTTTGAAATTTCTCCCCCAGGCACAGCAAAGCCTCTGTTCTGGCAGAAACCCGTGTACGAGCTGGATCCGTTAGATTCAACCAACAACGGCTTCATCAACGACGCCCTGATCGTGTGGATGAGGGAAGCAGCCTTCCCCAACTTCAAGAAGCTCTATGGGATTTTATACCGAGGCGGCAGCCCCTTCACTCAGGGGCTTTCAGCAGGGTCTTACTCCATCGACATATCCTACAGTATCCTTTCACTGCTGTCGCGGTTAAATCAGGTCACACACGTCCCATTGTGTGCTTTTCTTTCCTGTGTCTTGGCGACTATTTTCAGACCACAGGCCAGCTACTTTCCATCAAGCTTCACTTTGCCATCGCCTATTTTCATCCTTGACCTCCGTCTTCCCAGACTTCCCCGTGCAGCATTTCCAAGGCAGGAAGGAAGTGGTGCTGACCACGCTGACCTGGTTCGGAGGTCAGAACCATTTCCTGCCCATCGCTTACCTGGTGACCAGCAGTTTGATCCTCCTGATCGCCGTTGTCCTCACGGTGGTGTGGTGCAAGTTTGGAAAGACTGGGAAGAACATGGAGGGGTGAAGGGTAAAACGGTAAAAACGTTCAAGCAGCTGAAGATCGATAATTACTGTTTTTAAAACAACATAACGGAAAAAAGGTTTAAAGAAAATTATCTTAATTTATTACAGACAGGACAAAAATGAAGAAATGACTAATGATCCACATGTGACAGATTTCAGTTTTCTTTACTTGGAATTGATGAACTTTTGCATTTTTAATACACACCATGTTTTTCATGCACTGTTAATATTTATAAGATAATTATATTTATTCCAAGTATCACATTATCAGTTAATAAGTTATACAAAAACTCCACTCGATTGAAAGTGTGATGTATAATAAAGAGGGACGCCAGCAGACAAAACCTTGAATTGTAATAATATGAGATTACATGTGCAGTGTCGTCTTATGGCAAGGTCCTGGTACGACCGACCTCTGTCTGTGCAGAGTTTAAATGTTTGTGAGGAATCTAATCTTGCCCATAGGTGTGAATGTGAATGGATGTTTGTCTCTATATCTTCCAGTTAATCCTCAAATATAGATAACGGACGGACGGACGGATAAAATGTTCATCTAGTGCTTTTTCTACATCAGGGTCGTACTGGAGCTAACATGAGCTTAAGATGTGATTCAGTAAGACTAATCCACAGTCATGTTAGCAGCTCTCAGGGTTCAGAGAAGCTTTGAGCTAAATGCTTCAAGTAACGATGCAACCTGCTGTTTTGCAGGTATTTGTTTACAATGTGCACCGACTCAGTGGTTGCCTGGAGACTTGTGTTCATTAACACTGAACACAGAAGTAAAACTTGAACTGAAGACATCTTTAACTTAACAGATATTTAGCTGTAAATCAAAGTATCACAGAAAAATGACTGATTGTGTTTTTCACATAAAGTAAAATATGGTTGTTGATTGAGGATAAAAATTTCTAACTGCATTTGTAATTGTGAAGACTCTACGTGTCTGAAACGAAAGGTTAATGAATCAAGTTGCCTGCACTGAAAAAAGACAAACATTTAACAACTTCATAGAATGAAAAACAAAGTTTCTTCAAATCAAAGTCATAAATTGTGTGAATACAACTCATTGATTGTAATTTGACCAAACTCAATTTTTTTTTTGTTCTTGCAATCTGCTCTTTTTTTAAAGTTGGTCCAACAACCTCCTTTTTTCAATGTGCAGTGATTTTTAATGTTCTGACATCAGCTGACGATTGAAATAAACCATCACATAATAACGTAATAACTCTTTATTTCTCTATATACAATCTGTGAGAGCCACAAACACAAACCCTCTGTGACCAGGGAGCGAGCACCAAAACTCTGCGTATCGATCGCCTCGGTTACTGAGCGATAATCAAAGCACAACTGGTGGCACAGCTGTGAGTGAACAGCACCGTCCCTCCGGGGAGGTTGATGGTTCGTTTAAAAAAATTTTTTTTTTAAAAACTTCTAAAGCAGCTCGTTCCATTTTTCTTCTTCTCCTTCGACACTCCTGCCACGTTGTGTTTGGTCGGGTCAGTACCACAGGTGGACAGAAGGGGAATGCAGTCTACTGGTGCTACAGACAACTCAACACAGCCTGCTACAACAACTATCATCACACAACACACACACACACACAGGACTGAAATATGGAAACAGCTTTCCACGCATACAGATGTCGATGCACATTAATAACAAGGAAGGAACACGTCGCACCCACTTCAACATGAGACGATCACCACGATACACAAATAAACAAACACGGGAAACTATGAATTATTAGCTGTAACAGATTCACTCAGACACCTCTGCTCTCTGTACCTTTTCTACAACACCCTCTAAACTACAATGTTGTCTCCCTATGTTAAGACTGTTTCACTGTTTCTTTGGCTAAACCTGCGCTGATGGCATGATTGTGTTGTGAATCAACATTTGGTCTCCAATACTACAGAAAGTATTTTCTCTTTGGGGAGTTTGGTGAATTAATTTTCCTCATCAGCCTCTTCAAGTTAACGTACATCTCTGGGGGGAAAAAAACCCACACTTAATCGTCAGTACAGCGTCTACTACGACTGAGTATAGGGGGCAGGCTGAAGCAGAAGTGGTTTTCGAGGGTAAAGTGGAAATTCTATGAGAAAATGCCCCAATTGTAGTCTTATTTCCAGGCTAGCTGAGTCTCTCCTGAAGAAAGAATCACAGACTTGGAGGAAATTGCCTGTTTCATAGTTTCACCAGATTGGTTCATGATAAGTATGAGTTCTCCTTGCAGCTTATTTTCTAAAACATTTTTGGTTTTCCTTTCTTCTCTATTTCGTTTCTTATATTCTCTTAATGTTACAACTTTATTCTCGAAATCTCAGAATTAATTTTCTAATGTCCCTAACATTCCATCGTAGTCTACGACAGTGGAACCACAGTTTTTCCTTCTGTGATCAGTGGGTCGTGGTCGTTGTGTGGGTTTATTTAAGAGTCTCTCCTCTTCAGCAGGATGTGAAATAAAAAATAAATATCAGTAAATCACTTTAGAGTTTTAACAGATTCTGCATTAATGGAATTAATATAACTATACACAATTTCAAGTCATGCTTTTAAACTAAGACAAAGAACGTACCATGAAAACTAGAGTCTGTCTAGAGAGGATGAATTATTTGACCTTTAACGTGGGGTACAACTTGCAATTCATTCAAAAAGAGAACCATTAGATTTGAACCTGATTTAACTGTAACAGAGTAAAAAAAATGAATAGTGGATATCACAGTTTCACAGAATGCAAGAACTACTAAGAATCACAGAACAGGGACAAAGTCTTAATCAAATAGTAGTCAGCGTTCTCTGTTTCCGACTCCCCCGCCTGGCACTAACACATTCATCTCTGTGGTTTCAGTGATAGGACTGTAATGGCACTACACAAGCAGATCGTGGCCATGCAGGAACAATTAGGCAATACAGACATCTCCGGATGAATCTAAAGCTAAGGTAGTGTTCATTCAAGACTCGAGCCCAGGCTCCGGGGCTCATAGGTTCACGCCTCCTCGTCCATTAACAAACCCTCTGTGTTCGGCCTCAGGTTGTGCTGGGCAGCGAGGGGCGGAGTCAGGCCATAGGCGTCCCAACTCTTCAGCTCTGTCCCGTCTGCTTCTGAGTGCAACTCTGAGGTACCTGATAGGTCAGATCCTCAGTGGCCTGTCCAGTGGCGTTCTTTGGTGTGTCATACGCCGACCTCCCCGACTGGCCACTGTCTGTCCGGGAGAGAAGGGAGGCGGGCCCGGCACCCATGAAACCGCACACAGCGGCGGGCTGGGTCAAAGATGTGCCACCTGAGGGATGGCAACCCATATCCACCACAATAGGTGTAGCATACTCAGATCCCGAAGCTGGCAGGGGTTCTGCGTATGCGTGGTACACGTCCGGTGAAATGGGGGCATCGTACAGGTCAGGATCAGAATATCCTGGGTCAGGACCCTCATCTGGTTTAAAAGTGGAACGTGCACCCAAAGTTGTAACTCCACTCACCAGCGGCTGGGCGTATTCTGAAAAAACAGCATGTTGAAGTGTATTAATAACCAAGTAGTCCCTTGTATTGCTTTTGGATAAAAAATTATTAAATCAAAAATGCTGTGCATGTCCATGCAGGTGCCAGATTCATGCTTTCCCCCTCATGGTGACAGGAAGTGAAGCCACGTGTCAACAAATGCAAAAGAACACGACAACAAGTTGTCACAGAAAACAGATGTGAACAAAGTAAAATAAAACTGTTGCTTTGCAGATATTTAAGGACGTGCACACACTCATGGCTGAAAAAAATGTGTTTCGTAAGGACAAGTTTTCAAACAAGAAACGTTCACTGTGCATCTTTTAATCATCTGATGTCCTGACCAATCTTACTGATGTTTAACTCAAAGACTAAACATTTCAAACAAGTTGTCAGTTATTTCCTCATTTCCACACAGATCTGTATAAACAACTGACTAATGGCTGCAATGTCCTTTCAGAAGAAAATGTTTCACAACAGTTTTGAAATATTTTGTTAGATAAGCTAAGCACTAATAACACCCTGTCAGGTTCAACACCCAAAAAAAAAGAAATCCTGAATCCTTCAGTTTGTCTGGAACGCTCCGAAATTTTATTTCGTTTCTGCGTAATCCTGCAAACGATCAAATTGGAATCAAACTCTCTAGCAGAGGTATTTAATCAACTTTAATGGCTCCAGAGTACCACACACAGACATCATGAAAGCAGGAACACGCTGCATGTAGTCTGAACGGTGGCTGACTTCAGAGGTCACGTTATTGAGCAGTATTTACCTGCAGGCTCAGCGTGTAGTCGTGGAACAGCTCCTCTCCCCGTCAGTCGGCCCACCTCACTGCTGCTGTACCGAACTGAATCCTCACTCTCCATCATCTTGGATGGCAGCAGCTGCTTCATGCTCTTCCACCAGTCTGCAGCAGGAGCACAGTGATATGAGTCCTTCCAGTTTAACGCTCACAAATCACATACGCAGCTATAGAGTGATGCCATACCTGTACGATCCCAGTGAGGAAGATCATAAGTTCCCTCTGAGCTCTTTTTCCTGCCAACGGGGGAAAATTACTAATGGAGGCAAAAACAGACGTTTTCATTTTACACGTTATAATGATAAGAGTTCATACCTGTTCCTCCAGTGCCAAGCACAAACCACAGTCACGATGAGAGCACTCAGAACTATGACCAACACAGGAACCAGAACTGTAGCCAGCGCCACATCTGACAGCAAAGATACGACAATAAACATCCCAGAACAACCGTCTCTCCTGGAGATCCAGAACAAGCTTGTGTATTTTAAGTCTGACGCACCTTGGCTGTTGTGTGGAGGCATAGTGGTGTTCCTTATGTCTGGGGTGTGTGTGGTTTGGCCAAGGTCAGGGGGGCGTTTTGTTCCCGCATGAGGGGGGGTATGACGAGATGTGGGGAACGTCCTGGGTTTCACCCTCCCTGCTTAAAGAAATTGCATCTAATAATCTTGGATAATAAAACTCCTGTTATTTTTGTTCGGCTTCATCCACACTCCATTTTCAAAGGGTCAAATCACCGGCTCCGTTTTATTGTGTTGCGTCTTTACTCCTCTGGAGTTTTCAGGCGCTTAAAACTGAGGAAAAAACATGATTGGCTCCGTTTAAAGTTAGAAAACTCTTTCATCTATCATCATAAAAAAGGTCAGTGGGTTACTTTAAAATTCTGTTAATGAAAATGTATCGGTGTGGATCTAACCTTTATCAGCTGATTAACCAACGATGTTTACCTGGAAGGATTTGGCAGCCAACCAGCTCCAGCTTTAGTGCGATTCTCTGGTGCCATAACGTTGGATTTATCCTCACAAACCGAGCCTCGATGGGAGGAATGAAGTTGTTCCTCACCTCGTGCAGGTAGTTTATATTTCCTTGGAAAATCTGCCATGAAGTAAGAAACAAACTGTGTTTATTGAGCCAGAGATTAAAGCCCCAATTTTAAGAATAGTAGTAAATTAGAAGGAAAAAGACGTGTATCAGAGAAATTCTTGTTTCAGACTGTGAACCAATGCACTAAAAGCCATAAGCTGATTATTTTTCAACTTGCCGAGCTCATAAGTATTTCACTTCACCCAATAAGAGGCGGTGAGAATCCCGGCAACTTGTAGACAGCAGCAGTTCCAGCCTAACAACCCGGCCACTCAATCCATATCCATTCATTATTAATGCCCGAGAGCCTTGACTTGTCTACCACAGCACTTAACTCAAACCACTGACTGTTCGCATTTCCTGCCACAAACATCTCTTAGTCAATACCAGTTGCTATGGAAACAGTCGAGGTACGGGTCCCTTGGCCTTCTAAAGTGACATTCCTGTCCATTTGCAGTAATTTAAAGAAGAGGAGGAAAAAAAGAAGAAGCATAAAAGCCAATGACGTAATTGTTGAGCAAGCATGGTTTATTGATTTTGTGATTGTTTTACCTTGTCTTGTGTGGAGTTTGCTTCCCTGTAGATGGACCACTGCTGGACATTATTACTGAACAGGACCCGATACGCAGACACATGGTACGGATACTCTCTCAGGGTGGAGCCTGTGGTGGTGATGCCTGCTCGGACACACGCGGAGACAAAAGATGATGAGCGGCTGAGTTGACGACTTAAACAAGACTGAGGCTGAGGTGTATTTAATATCCACTGTGATGAAGTAGTGTGTGTAAATCCTCTGCACATGCTGCCTTCATATAAAACATGCTCGAGCATCATATTTAATAAGGTTTCATGAGGAATATAATTGTGTTGAAATTGCACAATTTCTTGTGCAATTTCTTGTGCTGCCACTTTTTGGCTCAGGTAAAACTATTTATTTGTGTTTGTATGAGACATCCAGGCTGAATAAAATAAATAGATGCAATATATAGTCTCCTTAAATTTCTTTTTTTTTAAGGCATAAGAAAGTTGTGTAAGTTAAAATCCCACAGTTGTATTTGTTGTCTTGTATAAAAGTGAAAATTATCATTGACCAACTCAATATTTCTAGGTGCCAATACAATGAGGGAGTAAAGAAATTCCAAAACCAACATATTAGACGATACTTCAATCATTCCTAAGATGTCTTCATCAGCCACAGCTAAAAACCTACACATTCAACAAAGAGGTGTGATAGTTGTGTGCCAGTAGTTGTGTACCTGTGATTCTCTTCTCCTTCTTGAGGTCGACCTGAAGCCACTGATGCTGGTCGCTGTGAGCAGGCCCCCACGGTAGCCCCGCCCTTTTGAGGCGTGCCCCCGTCGCCGCCCACTCGCCATCGACCCACTCCCACACAGATGAAGCCAGGAGCTGAGTGTCTGCGACGCCGCCAGACTCTAAACCCAGCGTCCCATAGCAGCCTGCGAACACAGAGCCCATCATGGATGACAATACAAGAGAATGTAGGAGGTGTTAATGTGATGTTTTTAAGATCCCTGCTCGCGGTCCGGACATTTACAGGACGTCTCCCAGCAAAGACATTCTACCTCATAATGGCACTTTATAGAAAAACTCACCATTGGTCCTGAAGGTGAAGAGGCTGTTTGACAAAGTTCCTCTGAGGAGAGAAATGTCAGATTAGAGGATCGGGATTGAAAATTGTTGTGTATTATATTACCAATATTACAACTCCCTCAAAGTTTATCTGCTGAAACTTTATTTAATATTATTTTTACCAGTTTGCCTCATCGATGAAGAATTAGATTCACATTCTGTTTAATTTAAAATAAACATGATTAATTATGAAGTGAGGCCGGTTTTTGTGTGAGCGGAAGTTCTTACCCAGTGGAAGTGACATTGTTTGCCAGTGTGCCCTCATAGTGAGGGATGCCTTTGCTGCTGACCACACTGATCGTCCCTCCCACAGCGTTGGACACCACGCCTGCATGGATGGCTGCCACGCACAGAGGAGACGACTGCAGAGACAAAGAAGAGGAAAAATCCACTTTATATGAGATTTCTTTTTTGTGTAGGTTGGAGCCCGACCCGTTACGGTTTTTGGGGCTAGTTCTATACAAACATTTTCAATACCAATATAGGGAGTAAAAAAATGTTGATACTTGATTTAAGACAAATAAATATGTTAAAAAAGACATTTGACAATTATTGATGATGACGTTATCAACTTCTGTCTAACTCTAATAGCTGAAGGTCAGATCAGCTTCAGATAAACTATTCAGTGGGTTTTGTCCATCACCCACATTCGGAACACATCAGGAATCTCTGAATGGTCATAATGACTTTGAACCATGATGACAGCCAGTGAAACCTGTCTGAACAAATCTGTCCGTTAATTAAATGGCACTGCATCATTTTGAACCGTGTGCAGGTACAGCCCGGAACAGGCCGCACTGTCAGCGCTTAACCTTCAGACCGAGGGGAGATAAAGGACGATGAGTCAGCGTGAGGTCACTTCTCTGCAGAGAGAGAACGCCAAGTGGCATCGATAATGATTCACTGCCGACTGCATTCCTGTCCAAACCTGCTGCCACATCACTGAGGAAAGGACAAAAAACCCTGAATCCTCTCTGGCCACAAGCTCCTTCCCATGAACAGCTGCTGGAGCGAGTTGGAATTTTATTACTGGAAAAGACCCACACTGGAATTCATAGCCGACAAGATTGTGGGAAAACTCCAGTGACCCAGAGAGTGACGAGCACATGTACACACGTCTTCTCACACACACATGCACAGCAGTCGAATGCTGCCACCAGTGATCAACGCTCGTCCCGTGACTCTTAAACTCCCCAAAAAAACACACACCACATCCTAAAGCGAGTCATACCAAACCACTAACACAAACACAAAGCAGCGCTCCAAACCGCCGCACCCTGCCTCCAACTGAGGAAACCACTCTCTCCCTCTCTCACACACACACACACACACACGACATATGATCAGCTGGATGTGGAAATATCAAGACATATGAAGCATTGGATCACAGTAAAAGATACTGAGGCAGAACTAAGAAAGAGAAAGCTGCAGCGTGTGGGCAGGAGATTCAAGCAAGACTTTATCAGGCCCCCACTGTAACACACACACACACACACACACACACACACACACACACACACACACACACACACACACACACACACACACACACACACACACACACACACACACACACACACACACACACACACACACACACACACACTGAACTCCCAGCTCTGCTCAGCACCCTCTTGCAGCTGGACTGGATTAGAGCGTTATTATTATTATTAACTATTATCTCACCTCCCTTTCACCCGCTGACCCTGCCCCTCCTCTGTTCCTGTGGGGCGCCTCACTCTCCCCGAAGCACACCCCGATACTCCTCCCTGTCCTCCCATCAGCCAGCAACATCTCCCCCTCCCTCCCTCCCTCCCTCCCTCCCTCCCTCCCTCCCTCCTTCCTTCCCTTTGACGAAAATCTCAAGCTCTGAACATGAGGTCATCGGCCAGAGACTCTGCACCCATGACCTCACGCGCAGCGGGGGTGCTGTGAGGTCATCAGCCCAGGAGTCGCATGCCAAGGAGCGGGGGTGCGTTTACACTCAAAATCAAATCAAAATGAAAAAGGAAAATGACAGAAATGTAAACTTGCAGCACGGCAACGGATGAGACAAATAATGAGTAAGAAACGACGCGATGATGTGCGGTTACAGTGACCAAACAGCAGGAGAACAATGAGCACCGTGACCGTGGAAATGTGATGCTGGAGACAGAAGAAAACATCTGCAGTGCTTACAGACTGTACACACTCACCTCTCTGTAGCCATTCGGTATAGTTCCAGAAATCTCCTCTGTGGACGTCAGGCAGCCTGCTGGGCAGTATTTACTACCAAGAGAGATCATAAGCAATGAGCGTCTGACAACTTGATCCCTGCACAAACATCCGCACAAAGCAAACGTTATTTACCTAAACTCTGCCTCTGGGAAATCAGTTCCTTTGTCCAGGCAGGTAATTAGATCTGAAAGGGCAAACAAACAATGTCAGAACTGGTTTCTCTGCACGTTCCTGTCAACCCGTTACCCATCAATACCTTTACTTCCCTTTCCTCTGTAAAGAAAACAACTGTCAAAAATAAATAAACAGTGAAAATCTGCTCGGTGCAACCTCCCAGAGCCGAAGGTGATGTCTTCAAGATGTCCACAACAGCCCAAAACACTCGACTAATCAGTTCCTCTATAGATACAAAGTTTATGTAAATCATTTTTGATAAGTTTGTCATTAGTTTAGAAAACCATTAATTTCTTAAATGTGAAGATCTGTGCTTTCTCTGCAGATCGTTCCAGTGAATTGTTTGGGAGATGTCGAAGAAAAGTGAATAACATCTCAAAGTCCCAGCGCTCAAGGAGAAATATTCAACAACTTGTCCAATCAGAAATCTAAAAACATTCAGTTCAATATCATCAAGACAAAGAAAAGCAGACAGTATTCCAACTGAAGACAGTGGAATGTCATTTTGCTTTAAATATAAATTATAACTATTTAATTGTCAAAAATTAATTTCAACATGACTCCACAAACATCAAAGTCATACAGCATAAATGTGAATGCATGTTGGGGGTTCCTAAAGACATGAGTGTTTGGGTGATTAGAGACGCAGCACATACGTGCAGCAGGGGATTGTGGGCTGCTCGGACTGCGTCTGCATGTGGTGGTGGTCACTCTCTGTGAGTCATGACCACATGATCAAAACTCCCATATATCTGCTAAACCAACCTGTGAGTCAAACTGACAAACACCCCGCAACCACCACAACTTAGCTGGTGACTGGTTTACTCAGCTGTACCAACCGTTCTCCCCTCAGTTACAAGACAAAAAAAACATCACATCTGCACTTTGGTGGAAAAATGAGACGGACTCATCGGTGGACTTGTTGCCTCCCGGTGTGATTCACTCACACAAAGATGACCACGGGACTGAATTATTCTCCTCCTGCACACACGTCACTGCTTTGCTTGGCCACAACAGACTTTTTAATTTTTTTTAATTACAGCAGTTCTGATATAAACCATTTCCTCACTGGCTTATTTATGGAAACGTCCTCCGAGGTCATTTGCACTGAAGTTTTAATAATTGTTCTGTGGCTGCAGAAGCAGTTGGGAAATGTCTGCAAATTACAAAATGCTAACGCCATTAATCAATTTTTCAATAAGCAACAAATTTTCAACAACTTTTAGAATTTATCGTTCAGCCCAGCAACTTATCAACCTCCCCGAATGTGACGATTTACTGCTTTCGTCTGGTTTAGATTTTTGTACATTAGACATCTCGACCTCAGGGGAAATTGTCGCGGCCTGTGTTCCCCGGTTTTTGACATTTTGGGGATTTGCTGCTTGAACATAAAAACAAATCAATACTAAAATATAATGAAAGAAATTAGATGCATTTTGGATGCAACTGTCTTCTTTATGAACTGAAAGTGGTTTCAAGGCATCAGGAGACGCGATGCAGCGCGTTAGAGAATAAACAGACTTGTTCATCAGCATGTGTTTTGGTTCGAGTCTCTCTCTAATGTTTATTCCATCATGTCTGGAACACATCACTCAGATTTATTTTATTTAATTACTGATGTTACAAAAGAGAACTCTCCCTAATCATTTTACATTTTCTTCATTTCCTTATTAACACTCATAGCTCCACTACAGGGGACTTCAGTCAGAAAACTCAAATTTGAAATGTTAATTGCTGGACTTAGAGTTTGGTTTCGAGGCTTCATTACTTCCCCAGATATGATTATATGGATATATATACCACTCTGAGAACTGCAGTTTCACACACAGATGATGCCACACTTTTGTCTGATCGGAATAATCTACCAACATGCTAATAAATAGACGGGTATCCATGAACATGAGTGCAAATATTCAAAGCCCCCATATGATTAATCCTACTGACTTATTACTTAACTTCTCCTCTGTCACCAACAGGATCCAAGATATTTGTTCTATGCCCAAGATGACAGAGAAACCAGGGTTGCAGTCACAACATTTGTTAGCTCCACTTCAAAAAATAGATATATTGTGGCACTGAATTAAACCACGATGGAGCAACAGACAAGTGTTATCAATGGTCCTCAGAGCGGACGTAAAATTTTAAATTCTCACACAGCAGTGATTACGTTTTAGAAATAAACACACACACTTATCATCTGTGTCTTTCCAGGACGATATAATAACTCAGAACTGCTACAAACATGAGATTGAACAGTAACACTCAAGCAACTTTTCCAACCATAACAGAAACAACACAGAGATAACCTCACTGAAAACACTGTTCCTGTCGCTGCTGCAGACCAGGACCTGTGTGTGATTGTTACCTGTGTGTTCAGTGGTGGAGTAGGACAGGTAGAATCCGTGTCCAGTGTGATGGGTCCCACTCATGAACTGGACAGTGACCTGGTTGCCGGTGGACTCGTTGAGATCTTTGACTTTCAGACCCAAACCGCAGTATTTCCCTGTTGAATAGCACACGCAGAGACACAGCGTGTAGTTAGTTACACAAGCCCAGTTAGTTTAACGTATACAACAACAAACTGACCATTCAGCAAAGCATTGTAATGATTAATAATACAGAAATGATCCTTGTGTGGTGGCTGGTGTAACTAACTGTACATAACAAGAACTGAAAACAGGGTCTCACATATAGTCTACTGCAGGATGACGCAGCAGAAACAGACTTTACTCCTCGATTATTAAATATTTGTGCTCAATTGTTTTCAAAATTTGGGGATTTCAAAATTGATTCAACATTTCTCAGGACCTTTTCCAGCTGTATTCTCACACGGGATAATTTTTCTGTTTCCATTTGACTGGGGGGTTGGCAGGAAACACTCCAGAGAATGTCCAGAGTAATTGATCACACTGAATAAATAAAAACAAGGGTCAAGTCCAGTATCAACAGTTCTCACCAATCACAGTCCTCCCGGGTCCGATGCCATTGTATAGGCCGAGGTAGTTGACCTGGCAGTCCTTGTTCTCTATGTCCAGCTCCGCAAAGCGAAAGTGGATCCTGTGGCCACGTGGCACGCTGATCTCCCACTCACACACCGTGTTGTTGGGGTATGTCCTCGGGTAACCCAGAGAGGACAGAGTCCCACTGCTGGGGCCAAGCACACTGGGGCCACAGCCGTCACCTGCAGGGCAACACAAACACACAGAGTCAGGAAAAAGTAGGCGGGAGGAACCCGTCTTTAAACTTTTAAATCAAGATTTTGGAATTTAGTACTTCAGTAATAAATAAGTTACAATAATAGGAATTAAAGCAATGGTAATGTATTAGTCTTTCATTCAAATGTCTTTGAAAAGAATGGGTCTGTGATTGTAGGAGGCTGAAAGGATGACGTTTGTTTTTGTCATGGGATGAGTTGTCAATAAGAAGAAAAATTGTGGACAACACAGGCTTTATTTTACATGTCTTTAAATTTCTAGCATCCAAATCTGTTTCTGAGAGGCTACATGTACACAGTGTGTGCTTCTTCTACTTTATTTACCGCTAAACATGTTGTATCAGTGACTTTAGTTCCCTTACGTATACACAATAAATAAAGGGACCACAGACTGTAATCAATCTAAACTCAGGCTGCAAAGAATTGATTTATTGATAAGTACTAAGTGTTTCCGAATGATTTTCACTAGCAGGTACTTTGATAATTCATGAATGTAGAAGTATTTTTCGGCACAAATGCTAAATGTTATCCTCCAAAATGGGGACCAGGTGCTTTTCTTCATTTATAGCATCGTACAGTGAATATCTTTGGGTTCTGGACTGTTGCTCTGAAGAAATGAGCGACCTGACGGCGTCACCTAGGACTCAAGAAATTCAAATCAGACATAAAATATTTTCAAAGACAAAAGAAGATAATTGGAATAAATAGAAATGACCAACAGATAAATTAATATTGATATATAACAGTTAGTTGCAGCCCTTATCTAACATTATTTATTTCTAATTCCAGGCTTTGTGTGTTTGGGGTTTATGTTTATTTCTGCAGGTCAGGACATCAGGTAAGTGTAATTGTTGATTTATCATTGAGCAAGGCACCGAAACCCACATTGTGTGCGGATGTGGTGTAAAAAGGACGTTATTTGCTTTGCATAAAAGCATCTGCCAAATTTATGTCGCGTAATAATTCAGTACACATTAGGTTGGCTTTGCATTTTATAGCCAATCAAACCTTTTGGCTGCACTGTGCAGAAACTAAATCTGACCAAAACATAAAATTTAAGAATCCGCTATCTGATTTTATTAGTTTCTAGCTGTTAACGACCGATTAATTAAAATTTAAACGACAATTTAACGACCCTCGACTTCAATTTTTCACGGCCTTGTGACCTTTTTACGACAATTATGAGCGCAGAGTTTTTTGGGGGGGAAGGTTTGATCTTTGGTGTGTGCTGCATCTCTGAGCTGTCAGAAAGCACAGACGTGTTGTGTGAGCGTGTGTGTGTTGATGTTGTGGCCTCATGGCTCTGAGACAACACTCAGCAGTCACGCTCAGTGGTGCTAAGTGGATGTTCTGTCCAGCCTGCAGTTACGTAAGAGGCCCTCAGTGGACACTATCCAGATGAACAGGACAAAAACAAAAAGCCTCACTCTGAGTCACTGACGCTCAGGGACAACTGCACGGTGTTCTGCAGGAGTTCCTCAGGGCAACAGCTTAAACCATCCAAAACTTCACCGAGACAGAAATCCACCTTTTAAACTGCTCCCCGTGCACCACGTGTTCAGACACTTTACATTTAAAGTTGTGACAAACTGTGTCCACGTGTTTACACTCAAACCCCCACAGGCTGCTTCCCCTACCCCCAATCTGTGGCCACCTGAAGCTGCCTGTGGCCTCTGAGGAAAACTACTAAATCCACGTTTTGGGGCACAAGAGGGTGTAAATGAATCTTTTAACAATCAAAATATGATGCATTTAGTCAGATTGTGTGATTAGATTCAAGGTAAAAGCGGAAACCGAGCAACTTGGAAGCACAACAAGGCCACAACCTCCCCCAAATGTGCCGTTTGTCTCACACGGGGAACTTTAAAAACCAGACTCCGTTTAGAGGACTCGCAATTTAACGTTTACAAGCTTATCAGAAGAGGTAAACAAAGATTACACTGTGAGTTGTAACTTTTATCACATCGGTTAAAAGCTATGTGTTGATTCTGCGAGCGTTCAATCCCTCTGATAAGCAGTTATTCGTTTACAATCAGGCTTTTCAGAACCGGTTTGCCTGGTTTAGCTAGTCCCGTCCTCCATCTGAAAAACACCGTGGCGGGCGGCGGCAAGAGGCGAAAACCGAGCGGAACTCCGCGTCCACACGAACACGTGAGTTGGGTTCAATGTTGGAGGACAACAACAACACAAAAGCTTTTCTCCTCAACACCTCAACCCGCCCGTGTTCACGCGTTTTTTAAAAGCAGCATGGCGGCGTCTGTCTCTGTGTATGTGTGTGTGTGTGTGTGGTTGTGCTCGGTTCCTCCGGGTTGTCGAGCGGAACCAACCTTTCTGCGCTCGACATGTTTCCGCGGTGAGGATGATGAGAAGCGACAGGACCAGGACCCGGGCCCCTGTCGGTCCCCTGCCCACCATTACCGCTCTGCCGATAGCAGCCTGCAGTCTGAATGCATACTGCTGCCCGCGTCAGCTCCGCCGGCTGCACCGCTTCGACCAGCACCGAGGGTCGGACACTAAAAACACGGACACGATCTGCGGGGGTTCGGCTTCTTTCCTCCCGAGGATCGTCCTTTAAATTCCCCGTTTACAGTCCAGTGGTTAGCGACTCTCTCAGTGTGGAGGTAACTGCTCCACAAACACACACACACAACACACACACAGACACACACATCCAATCTGTGGAGCTACTTCCTCCAACTCAGGCTCCTCCTCCAGACACACAGGCCCCCAAGTGGTCTGAATGATCCCAGAGACACAGCGAGCAGAGCTGCAGCCCTGAGCAGGGGAAGAGGCACATACACCGGGGGTCTAAGATCCACAGGAGCCAAGATCCACAGGGTCTAAGATCCACAGGGGCCCAAGATCCAAAATCCACAGACCCTAAGATCCACAGCGCCCAAGATCCAAAATCCACAGCCCCTAAGATCCACAGCCCCTAAGATCCACAGCGCCCAAGATCCAAAATCCACAGCCCCTAAGATCCACAGCCCCTAAGATCCACAGCCCCTAAGATCCACAGTGCCCAAGATCCAAAATCCACAGCCCCTAAGATCCACAGCCCCTAAGATCCACAGTGCCCTAGATCCAAAATCCACAGACCCTAAGATCCACAGTGCCCAAGATCCACAGGTCCCAAGATCCAAATCCCAGGGCCACTTCTAAGTTTCAAGATCCAAAATCCACAGGGCTGTTTGTGAGTTTCTGTGTTTGAACCATGAGTCTTGTCCTGGTTTCATACACGCTAAAACACACAGATTCTCAACATCTACTCAGCACTCAACACATGGAGGGGTGGGCGAAGTGTTAGAGTCCACAAAACACTTTTGGAGTCTCAGGGGTAAACAGCGTTGCAGCCAAATCCAACAATTGAAGTAAATGGGAAAAAAAACATAAAATGCTGCTTCTGTGGTGTCATCCAAGTGTTCGAAAGGTCATTTACACATAAAAAAAAACTCAGAGGACTTTTACTTTTAAATGTCTTCTTCAATTCTCTTACACAAACAATGTGTTGCTGATTCTGTGACAAAACAACCGTCAAATCGTTTCTATCATGTGCCCATTATCACTGTGATGAAGAAAGTAGAGGAACAATAAAATGCAACAGACATGTTTTAACAGGTCTGTTTGTTGTAGCCTCGACTGGCTTCAAATCAAACACGGCGTCAGTGATATTGTTCAGGCGGAAGTGAAAGAACTACTGTTACTCAGACATTCACAGGATGAAGATTAAATCATTATTCTTTAAATATGAAGGACTACACTACCATTCAACAGTATATTTCTGTCCCTAAAATAATGTTCCTATTTCCAGAAGATAAATCGATCATTACTCGGCCTGTGATGTTAAGTCGGGGGGTGGCTGCGTTTGTCAAATTTTTTTCTGCAATGGTCAATTTCATGGACAAAAACTGGTAACAAGTGCCAAGCAGGTTTGAATTTCAATATTTATAACTATGCATTTGAAAATGTAATTTTATACTACTAGTTACTGGCAAAAGTAATGTCCAACACAATACAAATATTCCGATTAGAGGAGTTAGTACCAGCAAACTTTAGACTTAAACATTAGACCCTTTCTGTGCACTGTGGTTGGGGCCTCGCATCAAATCTTTATCCCTGGATGATTAATCCTGGGGACAACCACCCTCAGATGTCTGTTGTCTGTCTCTATCACAAGCGCTTATCAGGGCAATTCTAAAACATTCTTGAGGCTGAAGTTGCACAACAAAGAAATTTAGGATATTACGAACATGAAGTCATTTAGTTTCACCATTTTGAAGAATATGAAAGTGTGTTTTTACTGGTGAAACATGTAGTACTTCA
This sequence comes from Paralichthys olivaceus, assembly GCF_024713975.1. Lineage (NCBI taxonomy): Eukaryota > Metazoa > Chordata > Actinopteri > Pleuronectiformes > Paralichthyidae > Paralichthys > Paralichthys olivaceus. The sequence goes on along the minus strand of NC_091102.1, from coordinate 6,643,782 downwards.
GGGTATCTACATCCTCATTTAAAATGACAAGAACCTTCACAGCATTTGTTTTATAAAAAACTGATGTTATTCAGGAAAATGAAGCACAACGCTTCAGATAGACGTAGCAGTAAAGTCAACATCAGGATTGCGCTTGTTGCTCATTCTCTGGGACTGAGCTAATAAACCGTCCACCCTTCATTACTCCATTACTGCGTTGTCCTTCCAGCTATGAGCTCTCAACCCCAACACAAGAGAATGTAAAATAGGTGCAGGGACGTTGGAAAGTGAGACTCCACATAAAAACATTGATTATAACTGATTAATGACTCGGCCTCTCACGTCATATACGTCCAGGTCTTAGCCGAACACTTCAGAGCAGCTGAGCCACCTGAAGAGACTCAAGAAATATCCACTTATTATTGTTCGACAGTACACCCTGACTTGGCAAAGAGCTTGAATGTAATGCATCTGCCAAGAGTAACCAATAGTAACATGTAGCAACAAACACAGATTTAAGCCTGTAGCCTGTGAGTAATATGTCGAATGATTCAGAGTTTTTTCATTCTGGATGGATGGCCCGGTGTGTGTGTGACTTTGTTTCTACATATCTGTGTGCGGACGACAGGCAGACGTCCACGAGGGTGTATGAACGTGTAATGTTTGGAGAAGCAGCCAGAGAGAGTCACTAATGCTGAAATTGTCCTCTTCTTAATTCTCTCCCACACCCGCCCCTGGCCACCCTTTTTCACTTTGCACGTTCTCCGCCTGTGTTTCTATGACACATTCACATGAGGGGAATTCCAATGTCCTCAAAGTGGCAGTCTTATCTAGATGGGTCTCAGTTCCCCCCCAAAAGTCCAACATAGATAAAGTAATATACGCGGGTCTGAAGTCAAATTTATCTCAAAGTCCATTCGCCGCAAAGACATTTGTTTTTGTTGCTGTTGCTCTTTGTGTAAACTGCAAATCTACTTTTCCCCTTCACACGTTTGTTTTTCTTTGATTCTTAACTTATATAAACGCTGTATGTCACTTATTATATATATATATATATATATATATATATATATATATATATATATATATATATATAATGCCAGAGCCCACTGTATGTAACCATTTTACAATCTGTCACAAATAGAAGTAATGCCTTATTTACTTTTGCAACACAACATACTTTTCTATACAATAAGGTTTTATATGTATAACCCAAAAAGATCAGCCCCTGAAGTTTCCCTGTACAAACACAAGTCTTAGTATCGATCAAACGTTGCCTTGAGACTGTGTAGTATCTGATTTATTTTCCTGTCAGTAAAACTCAAAGATCAACCATCTTAACAAACAACATCCTGATATGAATTATTATAAGTAAACTTGTGTCTTGGAGCCACACTTGTGATTTCTAAGCTTTAAAAAACACATCTAGCATTTGCATTTAACCAGCGGTCATCATGGAGACAGGTGAACTGTTGCAGTGAGGACCTCTGCTGGAGAGATGAACAGTTAGTGAGACAGATTGACCAGACTCACACCACAGAAATGAGACTGTGCCTCTCGGTGGTCAGAAAGTATCACAGCAGGTTAACAAAAGCTGGTCAGTTGAGTTGTGTGTGTGTGTGTGTGTGTGTGTGTGTGTGTGTGTGTGTGTGTGTGTGTGTGTGTGTGTGTGTGTGTGTGTGTGTGTGTGTGTGTGTGTGTTACTTAAATCTGTGATCCATATGCTGGTAGTGACGGTTAGTCGAGTACCAGCTGAACATTCCTTTCTCCTCTCATGTCAGATGATTTCTTGGTGCATGATGCAACCTTTTCAGAAAAGAGACCGTTAATGAGAGATTAGTCATCACAGTCAGGTCTGTACCTGCAGCTCAGGTGAAGACGACAATCAGCTCAGGAACCAACACATCAAGTGGTTCCACATATACTGAGAGGTACAGAGGTAAATGTTGTTCTGCTGTAAAATGTTCCCTGTGACTGACATATTATCATATATAACAATGACATATTTCTTGTACAGATGTAGAAGTATTTGCAGAAGTTTGTTGAGGAGGAGCTAGTTTAAACTACTCAATACTAACTCCAGTGAAGGTTGAACTAAGTAGTAATAGTAGTTAATGTATTTTTAATGTCAAATCATAATAGTAAATTGTATTTTCACGTGTCAAATACTGAAAAAAATATATTTGGTATTTATTGAAATTTTAAAATTAAAGTACAGACAAAATATACAAATGATAAATTATTGTTTTAGATGTAAGTCATCAATTATTTAAGAATTCAATGATATGAAGTTCATTAAGTTTGTCTTACTAATATTAGGTAAAGAACAAGCGGTACGTTGTATGTTCTCCACCACTATCGATCTGTCCACCCCCCACAACCCTGCTCATATGTGATCAAAGATTCTGGAGTTTTGTTTTTTTGTGGAGCTAAATAAAATGTTACTATATGATTTATCCACATCATTGAATCATTAAATACCTTCCCACTGCATTAAGTTTAACAGCAGCCACCAAGCATCAAATAAAATCAGTTTACTTCAATCTTTCCTAGACAAGATGGTGTCTCAGGTCTTAAATTCCCTCTGACACTGACAAACACAAGCAAGCAGCACAAGGCTGATATCGATCTGTTGTTGTGGGAAATTAATGGTATTTCTTGCGGGCGTCTGAGATCTCAGTGTGGAGCTGTTCTTGACCGGCGGCTCGAGAAGGTCAGCAGATGCAGGGGGAGACCTGATTGGTATTCTCACACACTCAGCTGTAAAAGGGGGGATTGGACTTCAAAGAATTCAACCAAGGTCCTGACAGTGACCGAGGGGTCAAGCGTTTCCATGGTGACTCCAACCGGAGGGTGCTCTGGAGACTGGACTCTCACTTGTTTACGCTGGACCTTCATGTTGAGTCCAAATAAGTGGGGACAGTGTGGGTGCACAACATTATCACACACTAAAAGTGATGAGGAAAACATTCTAAACTCTCATTTAAATGCATTAGATGTAATTAAACATGTTGCCGTTACATGCTTTGCTGCTGTTCTTATTACAAGCTACAATATTCTTACAGGGGTAAAATCTGTGCACTAACTACAATCTCCACTAGAAGTCAGTATAAGGCTCAGACAAGTGCAGATGAATCACCGTCATCTGCCCTGACACTGATTAAAAAGCCTCACACAGCTTCTGGCTGTCTCAGATGAAATGTGTTTTCAAATGTGAACATGATGGTACTGATGCAGTGAGTCTGGGGAATTTGAGCCTCTCAGGTGCATGGACATGTATGTAATTGTTTTCTGGTATGATCTTGGGACTATGTGGAGATTTTAACTGTGTGGTTACTTATGTTCATTTGTTTTTTTGGTTTGTTTGAAAACCAGATTTCTCAAGAACTGCCCATCAGATATAAATCATAATTTTAGTGCTGATCCAGGAATATTTCTCTTTTCTTTAACGTTGTGAGAGAAGGAACAATTCATGGATATTTAGGGAACTCATATCTATGAGTGTGATATGTGGTAAAAACTGATTCTATTTAAAGGGACTGTTGACAGAGGTATGTTTTCCCATCCTGAGTCCTGTTTGCTTTGGAATTGCCTGTCAATGCTGAATGAGTTTTGTTTGTTCAGGGGATTGTGTTTATGATTGATTTTAGGTTATTTTTCACTAAAAATTGTTTTTAATTTATTTATACATTTATTTCATTCATTGACCAAACAAAGCAATTTAAATGCAAACACAAAATCTCAAATCTTGAATATAAAGGAGCAGAAAGAAGAATAATCTTATACAATCTGCCCCCCCCCCCTTCACAAGACATTGATTAACAAAGCAAATCATTAAGTCACTTACATTAATTAGTCAGAACAGATCTGACTGTTCTACAAATAAAATATTAGAGTACAGTATATAGTATATAATGCAATATAAAAACATGCACGCTCTTCCAGGTAGAATTGTTAATCAGATCAGAGATTAAGTAAACCTGTGTTTGACATCATCCTTGAAAGCCTTGTATAATAATGTATCGTTACACTCTGGAGCTTCAGCTGATCCAAACAACTACTTTCCCCTGTTAGATTTGTGATCGACACAATAATTGTAGCTTTGGCAATTCAGACAACAGAAGCTCTTTTTGTGTGTGTGTGTGTGTTTCAGTCAGTGAGTTGTTTCCCTGCATGTGTACCCATGTTTGTGTGTTCGTGTCTGAGTGTATACATGAGTGTGTGTGAGTTATGTGTCCATCGTCCATCCATCATCATAAACGTTGGGCAGAGGAACAGTATCTCCGTGTCTGTGGTCCTCTGTGGTTTTACAAACCTGGAAGGAAATGAGGTTTTCTAGCTGCTGGTTTGTTCCGTATTTTTTGTTTCATTAAATAAACACTTTTGACTTGATGATTCAGGTTCGCTGTCCTCCCCATGGACTCATGGGAGATCGTGGCTGGTGGTCCACTGCTGTATAACCATTAACTGGAGTGTCTGTTCACACCAGAGCACCCGTCAGTGGGACAGTCAACATACGAGATGTACATTTTCAGCTTCCGTCCCACCTCCTCACACAAACAGACTTTAGAGAAGACGTACCCATGGCGATAATCAGACCCTGTGCACAGATTGTTGTCTTTTAACCTGGAGAATTTGCTGTAGTTTTGTAAATAATCAGAAAACCACAGCTTCCTCTAAACCAGGGGTGGATGTAAATGATGTGAATCGATTTACCTTCAGGAGGATCCCATCTTCACTGGGGATACACATTAATAATCTGAACAAGGAGTTCATTCAATGCCATAGCTCTTAAAAGAGTGCATACCTACGCCAAGGCCCAGAAGTCCACTCATGAATCCACTTTTTAGATCCAGATTTGGATTTGCACCGAATTGCATCAGATCCCTAAATATGTAAATATCTCTCAATGAAAAACCTTTAACCTGCATATGCTTATTCATTTTTATTTGTTTATATAGTACATTCAGCAAATGTGCAAGTCAGCAAGAAAATAAAATAGGGTGTGGTACACAAAGGTGGTGAGAGATCACCAGACCACCCTCCATAAGCTTTAAAGGCCACACACGTACAGAGACGAGGTTCACAAAACTCTCTTGTGTTTAAGATCACGGTCAAAAAGGCAGTTTTCATACTTATCTCAATGAGATCAAATGTTTGTTGAAAGATGCAGTATTGTGAGGCTGCATTGATATAATCCATAGACTGTATTTAAAGATGAACGACATGTCTCGACTTCTGCCTACTATCCAGAAATTAAGTTAAAATGTGATAGATACAAACACCGGCATCAAGGTCTGTGCAGCAGCGATCAGAGGATGGAGCGAGTTGTGAGTCTGTTGTAGCTGTAGCTGGATGTCCCATCCACTAACATGGAGAAGGTGGGATTTTTGAACTATGCTGCAGCCAGCCATCAGGTGGCAATCGGGACGATAGATCAGGACGCTTTGGCTTCACTTTAATGGAGCTGTTATGACGTCCATCTTTATCTACAGTCATGGGTTTGATCACATCTTAGATATGCTGCATACACATCATCATTTAGAATAAAGAACGTTGTCATTGCTGATTCAGCAGAGCACCCTGTCTCCACTCTGTCCTACACATTTCTTCTTTCTCTTCATCCACCTCATTCTCTCCATTCTTATTTATGTTCCTGACCTCTGATTGTCCACCAGTATTTATCGTCTGAGGCAAACTGTTTGCAAACTGATGCCCTCTCAGCAGAAGAAGAAAGTACAAAGCTGTCCAGAGCAGTGACATAAACACAAATGGCAGTCGCCCAATCCACAACAAACCTGGCAGAAATATCACTGAACAGTTTTCTATCTTGGCTTTTATCATGATTTTGATCAGATTTTTATATTTTCGTTGATTCAGCTTCCTAGCAATCTCTCAGGCTGTACTTTGATTATATTACAGCATGCACTACTCTTCTGGTTTTCAATGTTCATCGATGCATATATTTACAGTTTGTGCTTGAGGTATTACAATAAGAGTTTTATAAGCTATGATTCGGGTTTGGATGTGGGACAGAATTTCAGTTGAAAGTTTCTTTTTTTAACCTGTGGTTTTTATGAAAGTGTTCGGCAGGATCCAATTCTGGTAAACGGCCCGGAGCTTTTCTTGTGGCTGAGATATTTGGACATGAGCTGCATGGACGAGTTATCTCTGACCGCCCAGGATCCTTTCTTGGCTTTCTGGACACATTCCTGGTCCAGGTGCTGTGTATTTTCTTTTTCATTCTGCACGAGCACCACATGTAAACTTTTCCAGGCCAAATTCATTTATTATTCAAACATACAATAAAGGGTTTCATCTCTCTGGCAGCCAGCCCGGGACTTAGTGGTTAAAATAATCTGGTCCAAGCATCAACTCAGCCCCTTTAACCATGCAGCTTCAGAAGCATGGATTACATCAGTTTCTTGAATTAAAGATTTAGAATCAATTTTACATTCACAAAAGAAGGAAGCAGGATCTTCATTCACTCAAACTGTTAGTTTGTTACGGTGTCAATTTTTAAAGGGGGCAGGGAGGCAGACTTTATAGGTGTTTTATCTTCCAAGACAGAATAAATAAACTGCAATATACTTTTCAAAGTTCAAAGGTCAACTTGTAGGAGGTCCATCTGCCCATGCTCAACGCCCTTCTACTGTATATGGAATGTGTGTGTGTGTGTGTGTGGTCTAATGTTTGCATATGTGCTGTGTGTGCACAATACAGGTTTTATTATGTGGTCTCCCAAGTAGCATCGAGCAGCCCAGTCATACATTAGTGATTGATAGAGTAAGACTAGACATAGAGTAGACCACTGCTCCTGTATAGTGTTATACTGTGTATGTTATACTGTGTATCCAGTGTGTGGGAGTGAGACTTCAGGGGTTCGTAATAATAATAATAGTAATGCCCTACACATGTAGATCTCAATATAAACATCTTACAATTGAATGATTAAACAATATTCTCAAGGAGAGCCAGAAACAATCTTATGGTTTGTGATGTATACTGCAGCCAGCCACCAGGGGGCGATCAAGATGATTTGGCTTCACTTTGCAGGAGTTGTCATGTCGTCCATCTTTATAAACAGTCTATGCTACTACTAAAACTACTCGTACCCTTGTTTTGCCACTGCTACAAACACCTCTACTGCTACTACAAGTTTTACTGCTCTTACTATTACCAGTACTTTCTATTTCCATTCATGCACTTTCCCTTTGGGATTATTGAAATAATCTAATCAATCTACTTCTGCTGCTGTCAGCACTGCAACACCTACTATTAGTTCTAAAGAGACCCCTGCTGACACACTCACCACTTATTGCTGCTGTTGCCATCCTGTTTTCGACATGGTGCTATAGAGCCAAACAACTACAACCTTGTGCTGCATTCGAGAACACACCTCTGTCATTAAGCACATGTCATTTGAGGTTAGTGTGAATAAAGTTCTGCAAAAACCTGCACAAACACAAGTCACAGTTCTTAGAATAAATTTCGGAGCAGCGTTTATTTCAGGCATAATATACCTGTCATGCTCGCCTGCCATGTCAGAGCTCTTGGTTTGACATGTAATGATGGCAGCAGTCTGTGTAGTGTCAAATAACACCAGGCAGTGCTGTGGGCCGCCTAATATGCAGCTCATTTGGGACTATGGACTGTATGTTGGCTGTTCTCCCCCGTCCACGAGGAGTGCCAACATTTTACACTCATTATACAGATTATTTCAACGTGCTCGCAGACACAGGGCAGACATTAAACTTCTGTGTAAGCTGAGCACGGGTTAACACAAACCATGATGGGTGGTTTGGTGTCAGAGGATAAGATGCATGAAACAAAGTGAAGCGGACTGTAACTTCAGTTATTGAGTGTTATGAGTTGTATTTTTTAAGCTTGAGGCACATTTCTGAGTCAATACCGGAGAAAGAGAGGAAGAAAGCAAGAGGGGAAAATAGGGGGATGGAAGCTGCTATATCCTGTTTTCATTATCCAGACTAAAGCAAAAATCAAGTTTAGCTTTCGTCACAAATGAATTGTAAAATTCTACTTCAGGCACATTTTCCTTTAGATAAATATGTGTATTATTTTTCTCAGATTGTTCTCTTCCTGGATGTTTCTCCTCCTTTCAGTGCACCAAATGCAGACAGGTTTTTTTCTTTAGGTCCTGACCCCGCCCTGTGTTTTCTGGGTTGAATTTTGCCAGCGATGACCACTTGTAGACCTGGCAAACTGCAGAAGCCGGAGCTGCCTTGTCTCCATATGCTGCATCCCAGCATGCTATCTGTTTGTCCCCAGTCAACAATGAGTCCTATCAGCATTCCACACATACTAACACCTCACTGCAGAATACTCTACCCACAATGCCTTTCAGCGAGCACCTGTGTTTAGAGCCTAATGCCTTACCCTTTTACCTCGTGAGGAACACGTGTATTATTTTCTATTTTATTCAAAAACAGCAGATTACAATGATATAGTGCATAATAAGAAATTAACCTGCTGCAAATCGCATGTGTAGATTTACGTTCACCTATTTCTGTTACATGCGAGTCAGAACAAAAAAATTGGTAGATCCTACATTTCCCATAATGCAACCAATAGTGTATTCTTGTTGGACCCTCTCTGCCCAATCCAAGACAACCTTGATGACATCACCAGGGTCACTTTCTCAGGCTAATGTTAAGAAAGTGAAGCATCAACGTCTCCCACAGGTGAATGCTTAGGGTGGCTCCATCTTCGTATCATGTAAGAAGTACAGTTTATTAATGGCTTCCATCCTTGTTAAGGTTTTCGTTTCATACTAAGAGAAGCTGCTCAAGGGGCTGTGTCATACTGTAGTTTTATTTCAGCTGTAAAACATCAGCATGTGTCATGTGTTTAAAATAAAATGAGACAGATTCAGGGTCTGATCATTTACCGTTCTGCGGCTTACAGGTCTCTTATTACAGGATAGTTAACGGGTGGCAGCTCAGCCTTGCTCACTGGTGTTCGATCGCGCTGTACAACTGAGTGAAGGATTATGGTTGCGGTCAGAGATGGTCTGTTAATCCCAGCAGAGCGTGCGTGGTTTGCACACAGTCTGACAGGATGTGTTGCCTGGGAGGCTCGTCTCAGAGATGGAACATCCTTTTTGCCTCTAAATTCTCCTGAGACCAGGGTCTGGGTAAATAATTCATAAATCAAGCCGTTGATTGGAAAAATGAATCAGTCAATCTCAAGAGTCAGCTCAAAGCTATGAAATAGAGCTGAACCACATGAGTAAATGAGAAAAACATCAGGCAATGACACAAATCAGAAAACAGGACAACAGATCACCTACAGCTCTATGCCCCTGTTCACTCCTCTAAATAAGTTTATTTGTCGCTAACATGTTTCTCCGACTCACCTAAAATCTGACCAGTAAATCACACACACTACAGACTGTCTGTCTCACTCTGACATGTCCGCTCATATCATCGTGTCTGTTTGCCAAGTTGTGGTTGCAGGTGTATGGGGACGGGGCAGTCGTACAGTAGTGTGATGAGGGCGTATGTGGAGGTTCTGTATATAAGTGTGACTGTAGACCGTTTTGGATTAACAGGTAGGTGTGACTTTACCGTAAGATTTCTTCCAGTGTGCTCATGGACGGGGCACAAACACACTATTGTTTCACCTTTTTTAGGAAATATGTAAGTGAGATAAGATGGGGGGGCTATGTGATCAACATCTTAAGAAACTTGACTGTGGAGTTGGTCATGTGACCTTTGCAGCACTTCGATTTGCTTTTCGTTACCTTGAACTCAGAACTTGGCCGATGTTAACCATGATCTGTAAATACCATGATCTCTTTTTACTTCATATTTTTTGTGAGAAAAGTTTATTTCCGCAATGAGGTGTCAGAAACTCTCAAAAGTTATCAAATGCCAAATGTGTACATGCATGAATTATTCCCTAGGAAAATGGTGAAAATGTTGAAATAGGCCCATCTCACAATGTTAAAGAAAGGGAAAACAATTCCTCGAAATCGGTTCAGTGTTATCTTGCTCACAAACAAATATAAAAACAAACACATAACATACAGGGATGATGTTCTTGAAAACTTCTCTTCTCTTCTTTTTTTAAGCAATCTTCAAAAAGTTTGTGGATGTGCATGTTTAAGTCAGAAATGGGTTGTTATGGTAACTCCAATAGTACACAAACCTGGCATGAGTGAGGAGCTGGGGTCTGGATGTGTTTAGGTTTAGCCTAACTTTCCATACCATCCTCGAAGAGAAAGCAGACAAGACTATATGCCAAAATGTGAACTATTTCTATAAAATATACGGATCACAGACTTCACATTCTTCTCTAACAAAAGCACAACCCTTAAGAAACATCTGATGAACATGATTCATCCTTTCTGGTGTCTTGTAAAATATTTCATCTGGATATATTTCTGTTTTCACAAGAGCCCATGAAAAGAGGGGCCATTGAATCAGCCTCGACCAGCCAAGTCACCTCATACCCTGTAAACCCCTTGTGTCTCTCGGGACAGTGATGTCATCGTTGGACAGACCCAGGTGAGATGCAGGAATGTAACAGTCTGTTGATTGAGGCACAGGATTGTGGGATTGGTGCTGTGTGTGTGTGTGTGTTTGTGTTTTAACATGTGGTATGAAGAGAGACTGTGTATGTGTTTGTGCATGTGTACCTCCACAGTATGTGCATGTTCGGGGGCTCTGCTGCAACACCGCTGTGTGAATACTTGGTGCAGCCAGCTGTGAGCGGGGGAGTGTGTGGGCCGCCTGTACGTTCACAGCAAACTCACAAAGCTAAATAAGCCCACTACTCACTTTGAGACATAGAAACATGTTCAGTATGATGGATATGCCACTGTAACCACAGGGTTTGTTCCTGGTTCCCTGGATAGACAGAGTGGAGACTGGTGTTTGGGGTCATGAAGACTGGTCTTGGTGGTTGGGTCTGAAACATGGGAGGGTTACATTACACATTTAGTTCCACTTTACGAGAAAATTAGTTTAAATGTTTGTTCAAGTAGTTTGTGTTGTTTTTAAGAAGAAATAATCTGTAGGGTTTACTAATACTGTTACTAATGGCTTATCATAAAATAACTCTGGAAATTATCAGGAAATTTGTCTGGACATTTTCCATTTTCCAGAACGCAGTGGGGGATTGTGCAGGTCAGACACGTTCACACATGAAAATCTGTGGATAGAACATACAGGAGGCAGGACATGACATAGAAATTCAGCTCTTGAATTAACGTGGTCTCAATGCTAATGATATTAGCATTCTTTTTTTTCTTCAGTTTTGCATCTGTTGCTTGTTAGAAATGTTATCAATATGTACTCAATTGCTGGTCTCAAATCGACTCACTTGGCCATTTTCTCAACATTTCACAAGGTCACTAATTTGAACATTTGTGTTCTCATTTACAGCCCCTTCGGTTAATTTCAGGAAAATATCTGGAGTACAGTGCATGTGTGAAAGCAGCTGTAGAGATAAAGTAAAGCTTGTTGGATTTTGACTTTTTTGGAAGGTCCCGCAGTAAAAGCCCTTGGAGCTCCACAGCGTGAGCAATGACGTTGTTTTCTTAAAAAACTGAATAACAAACCTCTGGCCTTGTTGGTGGTGAGAGGGGCATTTTTTCAAGTGACACAGGGGACTCTTAAACCCAGTGATTCATGAATAGACCTGAGGTCAGGGTAAAGAATGAAAGGTACCCTGAGTGTAGCAGGTGTGGGGTGAGGGCTGCGACAGCGATGAAGCCATGATGCAGAGGGCAGGACCGAGCTGACTTTATGGTAACTGTAGCCTTTAATAAGTCTGCTAGCAAACTAGCCTTGTAGGAAAATATGAACATTTTACTGCATAAATAAATTGTTGATAAAAGAGACCATGGCTGGTAGATAGAAAGCTTCAACAAATATTATCAACTACTATGATTCTCATCATTAAGCTGCTACTGACAGTGATTGGTAGATAAACACCTTCTCAAAAGAGGTGAAATCCAATCCACTATTTTTATTTTAATCAGTTCTTTTTTAATCAAGAAAGATATTTAGCATAAAATCTAAAGTACATTGTGGTACCAACATCACGAAAATACTATAGTCAGTGAAAACATAACCTCAAGAACAAAACTGTCTGAGTCTACAACTTTGTTATGCTAATGGGCCATGCTTACATCCTCATTGATAAATATTTTACCATGTTTACAGCTTAGTCTATCATAATATTGTCTGAGGAGCAAGGTAGTGGTAGTTTTGCAGAGTTTATACAGAAAGTACAGATTCAAATTTTGACCTGGCGTTGATAACAGAGGGGATGAAAGGATCATCAAAGTCGTTTGGATTCCTTCTCTGGAAACCACTTTCTGAACTTCATAGCAAACCATGCAATAGTTGTTAATACATTTCAGCTTGGAAATATTACCTTTGGGCCACAAGGCTAGAGGGGCACCATTGCTCTTGTGTCACTGTCCACGTATACATTTGATTTGTGTAGTAAAGTAATTTCTCCAAACATAGTTTGGAGTTTCTTGGTTTACCACCTCCTTTGTTAATGTTTCAGGTTAGTTCAGTGTGACCTGTGGGGTCAGAGAAGGAAGGTCAAGGTTCACTGGTCTGGGCACTGGGGCAAAAGTTCAAAATAATAAAAGTGTAAAAAGAAACAAGCTGATCACACACTTGTTGAAAAGCATTGTGGGCATAACCCTGACTTACTTGTCGTGAGCTGAAAGAATCCTCCAGCAGCTGGATGCCCCTCCGTGACATCATGAAGAGGTAAATATTAACTCAGTGCGTGAGATCAGAATCTGGCAACAGGGACATAAATATTTTCAGACTACATTTAGGTAATTATCTAGTACGAGGATGCTCTTCTTTTTAAAGAGAGAGAAAGCAACCGTTCCATCACTGACAAGGGAGATATGAAAAAGTTTGTCTTTCTCGTGCCGATGTCATTGACTGATCAATAGATCACTAGAATTTTTGGGTGCTGAGCAGAGCTAAATTCCACAGCTCTCTGTCCCTACGGGTGAGGTGACACGAGCACTTTCAGATGTTTACTTTTGTTTGCACTGCAAATTCCAAGATTGCCTCATGGTGAAGAGGGAAGGAGTCAGGAATGCGGACGCCTCACAAACTCAGATGCCGTAAACTCATCTGAAAATGTGACAGGACTGTGGGACGGCAACTCTTTAACTGTTAAAAACAGATTCTTGACGGAGAGTTACTGTGGTGATGGGCTGATTGTCTCCGCTTTATGACTGTAAAATGTAAACTCAAAGCTGGGCAAATATTTAAATGTGTAGCACTGAGCTGCTGCAGGCCTCTGGGCAACATGTGCATTCATTAACAAAACAAGAGCACGTACAGTTGGAGAAGCAGAGGTTGCAGAAAATAGTTGTGGAAGTTGGAGACAGTGAGTAATATACAGTGATAAATAGTAGACTGGGCACAAATTGCTCTGTGAGCTACAAATAGATCTAATAAGAACACGCCAACCTATTTCCCCACTGTAACGAATTTGTCAAAATGTCATTCACCCTGCCATCTACTATTAATTTATTGTGTGATGTTTGTACTCTGCCTGTAAGTGGCTTTTCACAGGAACACTTCAGCTAAAACACAAATACCAAATGTTACTCTCACCAGGGGCTCTGGACAGTGTCGTGTATAATCCGCATCACAAACTTTCTCAGGGCAGAGAGGAGGCGTGTTATCTGGTGGGAAAACAAAGACGCTCTATCTTGAATACATACATGCACACAAAATACTGTAAGTGGATGTGTTTGTTTTTGTGTGGATTGGGGGTTATTTGTGTTTATTTTATTCTAACAGAGGTGGGAGGAGCCTCATTTGCCCGTCTGTATCTCACTCAGCTGATGGAAGCATTTCGAAAAAGTTGCTCACTGTCATTCTTAACCCTCTTCGGAGAATAAAAAGTCATGTGTGTGGCTGCTGTTTGGGGCTGGACCGGTTGTGTTGAAGTGAGACTGAACCAAAACAGTGAAACCAAAAGATTCAATGCCAAAAGTCTGCAGAGTTGAGAGTAACTGTAGAGTATGTTATAGGTTTACTATTATGAGTGACTCCTTCCACATGACGGCAGCTTTAAGATACGTCTAAGTTCTAGATCTTGTAGGAGAACTGGCGAGATGAGTCAAAGTCCAGGGTTTTCCAGAACTCAGGGTTTACTTTCACACGCTGCAGCATACAGTAGTGTGCAGGCCTCATGGTGAGAGGCAGCGCTGAGGCCCATTGAGGCTTCATTAATGGAACAGGAAGAGATTTGAAGCACAAGGGCAAACACACACAACTCATTACCCCCTGGCTATCGTGTACCTTTCACACCCCAACTCAAAGTGTGTGTGTGTGTGTGTGTGTGTGTGTATTTTCACTCACTGTATTTAAACCATGGAGCCGACATGATTACCTCAGTAACAAAGGAAGATGTCATTGGAGCATTCTCACAATGAAAATACAATATTGTTAGTATTTCTTGTGTTGTGGACTCAGCATTGTGACAAAATGTTGTACACTGTCTGAGAACATTAGCGTGACGGATAGTCAAATCACGCCAAAGACCAGAAAGCTGACCAAGCTGACACCTGGCTGTTGGAGATGCAGCAGGTCGTCCACCCTTTAACGCCACAGTGTCACTTTGGATCTGCATGCATCCCTCATAACCACAGACGTTGAGCCCTCACACAGGACACACTGCCGGCCTCTGTTCTGTATCTAGACTCTAGAGAGCATACGAGTGCAGCAAAGGAAATAAAAGAGAAGGCACACAGCCACACAGCAGAGGTAAAGTACTACTCATACTCTGTATAATTAGGTGGCTGGACACGTCAGAGTTGCTAAGTAGTTGTACACCGGTGTCAAACCTGCCCTGGAAAGTGTCTGTCGTCACAGACCAACAAAGAACCTCTGAGAGAAAGATTATTTTTAGGCCGTGGTTGTGACTTAATGCTCCTTCTAAATGTTCATCGGACAGTTTTTAACCACAGTTTAAAAGGATGTTATTTTTCCTTCTGCTTTGAGACAAACGCAGATGTGGAACTTCGACTGACGGAGGATGTTTCAATCTACTGTTCTCGTTGGTGGAAGCGGAGCATCAATAGTTTATTTATAAAAAACGTTTTATACATTTTTAGGAGTCTTGAAGTTAGATCAATTAGCTCAATCAATTAGCTCAATTAATATTTGGGCAGTGTAAATTAAAGTATAGTAGGAATGTAATTATAGTATAATCATTACTTTGATGGTCTATTGGTCAATTTGGCACTAACTCTGATTAGTGACTAACTGCACTATTCATGTTTCTACACTTTATTGCCTATGTTAATGCTTAATCCTTAGTTTATAAAGTTATTTAAATAGATCTACAGCAAATCCTCATTTCTTGTTTTTGTGTCATACTTTAAAAAAAGTTAATGCATCCTAAAGCAGCTGTGATAAGCATATATGACATAATATAATATGATTCAATAGAAAAAAAAAAAAAAAAACTAGCTCCAGTGTGTGGAAGCTCATACGCATAAGTAAAGATTCACTCTGTCACATTCAGTGACAGTGGATCACAACATTAATGAAAGAAACTTGCCTCTTCATCACTGTGATTCTCTGCCGCTCCTCATCATCGGGATGTGAGCATGTTTTGGATCTATAAATGGTAGATAAGGTTTTGAGAGGTTACATTTATTCTCTGTCAAGTCCGTATCCCTCCATCCATCCATCTATCCATCCATCCATCCCTCCCTTCCTCTCTCTCTCTCTCACTCTCTCTCTCCCCCACCCACCCACGTGGCTCCACCCTCCAGCAGATATAAGCTGGGTCCTTAAGGTGTGCGTCTGTTATGAGCACATATCCCAGGGTTCCCTCTGTGTGGTTGTCTGTCTGCCTGATTTTCTGTCTGTTAGTCTGCAGTGATTATTTCCCCATAAACGTCCACTCAAAAAGGTAAGCACCGCTCTGTTCTCACTTTGACTCATGTTTCATATGCATTTGATGTTAATCTCTAAGTAGTTCATTTGGTATTTAAGATTTATGAGAGTTTTCTCGTTTATCTGCATGAAAGTTGATATTTGTTTAAGCGCTCTGTGATTTACTCTGCAGCCAATAGAGTTTTTTAATGAGTGAATTCAGGAATGCAGAGTCATTAAGCGACCCACTCCTCACTATATTAAGACATTTCCATAATAAGATTTGATTAAAGTTTTAAACAGAAGTGCTGTTTTAAATGAATCAATGTAAATATTAGATATAACTCAATAAATAGAAATCATTCCTATTTCAAGCCTGAAATCATAAGTCTGTTCTCTGTAGTTGTCAGTGGTATCTGTTTCGTGCTGCTGATGGGTAAGCTAGGCCTCACAGATTCGGCCTTCAGCTGTGGAGCATCATTTCTGAGCATCATCGTGGAGAGAGTAATGTCTCTGAAACCGCTGCTTCACTATAGTTTAGTTCCTTTATCTAAGGTGTCACAGAGCTGCACTGTGATGATCTCTGTGAGAGATAGTCTGTGTGTGTGTGCATGTGTGCGTGTGTGCGTTTGTGCATGTGTGCGTGTGCATGCAGAAAGCTGAAGCCAAACTGTCAGATGTATACGAGGGGGCAAGTGCAGCAGTTTGGTGAGAAGAGACTGCAGAGCAAACAGAGCAGCTCTATCTCTGTGGCCTGCTTTGCTTTGTAACGCTCATTCTCTGGCGATAATCTGCAGTCCGAGGCCTCAGTCACACAAACTTTGAAATTATTCACTTGCTAAAAAGATATTCAATACTACCACTTCAGAGGAGTGTACAAACTGAGGAATAGATCAGAGGCAGAGGTTTTCAGGCCCGTGACTATGAGGCTACGCCTCAGATGTAATCTGTATGATTCGGAAGAAAGTGTTAAATTCAGAACTTTTGCCACATATCAACACACTTTCATATCCATGCAATTACAAACAGAACCATTTCGAGACCAGAGTTCTTTAGTTGCCGGAGTATAAATAAAATCACTGTAAGAAAAAGTATTTTTCGTTTGTGTGGATTGGTTTGATCAATATATGGCCAGTTTTAAAATTTAAAATTAAAACGTTTGGTTCTCATCTTTATTGTTGCTTTATTTGTACTAAGATTAAACTTTTTCTCTCTTTGGATTAGCGATATGTCACTTTTTCTTACTCTGATCTGATGAGTTTGCGTGATGTTCATGGACCTACAGGAAAATACACATTATGCTGCGTACCAAAAAAATCTATTCAACAACTTTTGACGGCTTTTGATGTTCAGCATTTCTCTCTTATTTCTCTCTTTCACTTTTATTTCTCTTTCTGTCTTCATACTTTAAAACTAAGAGAGATAAACTTTCAAATGTGAAATGTACCTCTCTGTGTCCATTACTTGACAAACTTCAGGAATGTGCAGGACAAAGGGACAAAAGAACCCAATGGAAACTAAGAATGATGGTCGGGTAAAATAGAGGGAAAGAGGTAAACACTTGCTGCACAGCTGTGTCAGTGTGTGTGTGTGTGTGTGTGTGTGTGTGTGTGGTTTGTTTGAATGGGGATGATCGTAGTGTGACTTGAAGAGGTGTTCACTTTATGAGGTGTACTTTGTGATAAAAGCTTCGTTTAGGGAGCCGTGGAGCTGCAAATGTTTTTCCCTGAGAAACCACAGCGTCGGTGCACTTACCAAGATTGAGTGTGAGGGCACCGCTGGCTTAAGTTTAAATTTGTAAATGGTTTGCGGTGCAGGCAGGAAGGCAGAGCGGTTTGCCAAACATGTTCAGTGGGATTTAAACACTAGTTTTTGGTCAGGCTGCCTGTTTCAGAGAAGCAATGGGGGGAAACTTTAAGTAGGACCTAATGTGGCTGAATGAGTGACTGTTTTAGGTTGTAAATGAATTTGCAGGCACACAGAAACTTAAAGCACAAGTAATACATGCATATAAGAAGACTTAAACCTGAACAGATCCATTGTTCAACCTCAAATCGCCACCGGTGGACTTTACTGTAGCTCTGGTCCCTGCTCCGTTGACAAGGTGGTTTAAAGAGACCCACCGTCGCCTTCTGAGCCCCACTGCAGTCTGCAAGGTCACCGAGTGGCTCAGGTCACTGAACCTGGATGTTTCCAAAGGGGAGAAAAAAGGCCAATGAGGGAAAACAGACAGAGGGAGACAGAGAGGAGAGAAGTGAGATAGAGGGTGAAGCCGTTGAAGAACAGACGCGGCTCTGTTCGCACAGAGATGCAGGAAGAAGTGGAGACGGTGAGAAGAGAGGTGTCTGGAGGGGGGACGGACAGATGTGTCTGGAGATGTGAGGGTAGTAGACACAGCTAATATTTCCATCTTGGTCAGAGGAGAGTTGAAAAAATGCTTTTGTGGAAGAAGGATGTTGCTGCCTGGTGTTCCCTCAACACTTTCCTGTATTAGTAAATCACGAGCACAGAGGAGGTTGATGTTGATTCGCTGTACTTTTTATGACGTTATACTTTCTTTGGTCTTTGTGGAGATCGCAGCTCGCATACACTGCAGCGTCACCTCCTCTTCCGCTGGATGAAGGTTGACTCAGCAAAAACAACAGCTTATATCATTTCCTGAGTCGCACACCTGACGGACAGTTCACTGTTCCGTTTGTGTAAAATGTCAAGAAGATGGACATCTGGAAGTAGTCGAGGAAGCAGAGGCACACACGAGTGTTCATACACACGTGGTGCATAAAGACACATGATGTAGACGACTCTGAGGTTTGCTTATTTTTGAGGCTGTCTGGCCCAGGCTGGACGTGCTGAGAGCTCAGTGGTGTATGACCAACCACACATGATTCTGGCAGCAGATGTTGAAACCACAGATATTTTTCCCTCTGGGTTGTTGTCTAATAGTAAATGTGTTGGCTAAATGTGTTAGGATAATGGGATGGGAACAAGTGGGTGTGAAAAAAGTAAGACAGAATCATTTTGTAGAATTTTTACTTTGATATTTCTATATTCAAATGATGCTTTGCAGATGTTAGGAGCTTTTACAGCCTGAGCAAATGTTAAAAAAGTTGACCTTGGATGTTAAACATTCACGGTCCCCAAAGGATGAGCCCAAGCACCTTTTGTTATTTTAATCTTGCACCATGTTCACCCCACTAACTGTAATAATGTCTGTTACCCCCTGGCTTTTCCTCAGGGACATCATCAGGTCACAATTGCAGTTTGTCCAATACTTAACCTAATGACCAAATACCCACAAAATGAAGCACATCCCCATCAGCTGGAGCTCTACTTTGTGTTTAGCACTTGCAAACATTAACATGCTACTAACATTAACTACACACTAAGACTGAAAATAAAGATGGATGATGCTTCTCCACTTGCTCCCACTGTCCAGACATGAAGCCAGAGTATCCCTGATGGACTCAACACAGACATCTCACGCTAATGATGTCAATTGGTTGTGAGGTCCTGGTGATCCACAGGCTCGACCAATCTCGTGAACATAAATAATAACTACCTTTAATGACGGAAATCATGTTTGAGAAAAATTTATTTAATGTGGACTCTATGTACCATCTGCAGCCAACCACCAGGTGGCGATTCCTATGCATTGGCTTCACTTTTGGGGAGCAGTCATGGCATCCATCTTTACAGTCCATACTACTACATGTTAAACATAGTAGCTGCTGGCAAGGCTGTAGACTTTTAATCTTGTTTAAAAAAAAACTATATTGTTCAATGAGATATAAATATACAGAAAATATAAATTAGAACAAATACACCATTAATTTTGGAGCGTTGTGAATATATTACTCTTCAGAAATGGTTCTAATTTGGTTTTGAAATTATTTCAGTTAAAGTCCAAAAAAGTATGCGTCCATCGCATGATTTGTGTGTATGTGCATATGTCTGCAATTCTCATATACGTGCACAACCGTGCATGTGCGTGTCCTCTCCTGTCTCATAAACAGTGTGGACAGGGTGTGAAGTGAATAACACACTGGTGGTGAGATCTGCCTGCTATGAAAATGTAGACCATGGCTGCTATTCCTGTTCCTGTCACTGTTACGAATGACCTCTTGTCAGAGAGTCATCACTGTTGGAGCCAGAATGTTTTACACCAGCGTGTGAAAAAACTTAACTGTAAATCTTACACACGTGAGAAACAGCTCACATCAAGTTAGTCACGACTTCTCTCAGCTGTCACATAGTCACATGTGACTTCATGAATATCGATGGAGGGATGACACTAGCACTTAGAGGTGAATGTAAAGGTGCATAATAGTCGTCTATAGTCACTTTGTTGTAACTGCTGCCTTCTCTTTTCCTGTTTAGTCTAATAACAAGTTAAAACATGGAAATTGCTGGTTAATGTTTATGTCAGCGTCTGAAAACGGCTCCTCTGTGTGAACAAGTCACTCGCAGGCAACACCTATGTAGAATAATGTACTGGAGAAAAGCACAGCAGGTGAAGAGGGAAGGTGTTTCCATCGCTCTGCGGTTGCCATGACAATGTTATGGCGTTGCTATGTGACATCGAACAGACCCTCGTTGTATGGGTCCCTCTGATGTGTAGTTTAAGTTTTGTTATTTTTCCAGCCCCTTTAAAAACACCCATACATTCATACATACCAACACTGAGCTGGGACGTTCCTAAAAGGTAGTAAAACCTCTTTATGTATATTTGCATGATCACATTCAGCTGAACGCTTACATTAAATGTAAAACGTTTTTGTGTACACATACATACAAACACATTTCAATATTTTAATACATATGTGAATAAAACTAGTTGTTTGGTATCATGAAAATTATCCTCCTCTTATTTAAGATTGGACATTTTGTTGTAGTTAAATCTTTCCGCTGCATGTGTGGCCTTTTGTGTCATGAAAGCTTTTCTGTTTTGCCCCAAACTTTCTGGATTTCTTGGCTCTGAGTGCTTGTTGTGAAACGAGTCTGATTATTTTAACCATACAACTGACTCAGTGTCAATGCATCTCTTTCTTCTGACTCTCACACCCAGTTCCCACCTCTCACAAGTCTTTCATTTGCTAAATATAGTGGATACAAGTCTGTAGTTTCACCTTTTCTAAAGAACTATCAATGTTCTTTGTTGGTTTAATGAAACCAATTCTAAAAGATAATTGTACTAATGAGAAAAGTTATAATGGTATTAACAAATCAATATACATCCTCCCCCAGCTCCGTCTTTTCCATTAGTTTCCATTATCTGTCTCGTCCTACGTAGCATCAATCTGTGCCCCCGGGACGTTAACACAGCCTCACACAGACAATGGGTAAAGCTAAATGCTCTGTGTGACTCTCAGAGACTTACTCTACCTGCCATTCCTGCACTTCTGTCTGCAGACCTACATTCACTGAGGCTGCAGCTTCCGCCCAGTGGTCAAAAATAGGCTCCAGTTCTTGTGGGGAGAAAATCAGTGGCATTCCTCTGGACTCTTCGGCATGTCTGGCCTCTCTTGCAGTGGAAACTAGGTGGGCTTCCTTCAAAGGCCAGTTCTCATGAAGGGAGACAGTGGCACGGCCATGTCAAAATCACCAGTCGACTGAGAAAAGGTGAAAGAGTGAAGAGATCCAAAGAGCCAGTGATGGAGTCGACAGTGAGGATGTGGTTTAGGATGTGAATTAGAAAAGCTACAGACGACTTGGCTGTAATAAAACTGTAATCACGGTTGAACCTGGAGAGTGAGAGTGAGGCAGGAGATGCGACAACTAAGATGGTAGTTGTAAAGAATGATTTAATAACACAACTGAAAGTCTTAATCATGGGCCGTGGAGCCAATGAAAAACTCCTTTGCCTTGTTCCATTGCTAACCATTTAAAGCAGAAAGGTCAGAGGTGAATAAAGTAAATAGCTGAACTGCCCAGCAGGACGAAGACTGTTTTCTCAGAAATGTACTTGTTGGACCAGATGTCTGAATGCTAATAAAAGTCATTAATAATGCTGTTCACCTTCCTTTATCATCATCTGTTAACTTTCATTTTCATGCCATTAATCAGGATTTTTATTGTCTTGTGATTGAATCAATGCAGGAACATCAAGAATGCTCCTATTAATACCAATGGAAGTGGTGTACACACCAGTGCATTAGCTAAGATGTGACAGAAATAATTAACCCACTAACTAAAACTTAAAAGTTCAAGAGTCAAGCAAATGATCTAAAATCACTGTCACCACACATCTTGTTAATTTACAACAAAAGCTATTTAAATCCTCCCATCGTGAACATTGTCCAAACTGACCTTTGACAAATGTGTAATAATGTGCACATCAGTATGTTACAGGACTGCAGATCTTACCTCTGTAAAGGTGAAATCTGTGGCTGGCAACTCAGATAATAGAAGTGATTAATTCCCCAACATGTGACAGTTTTCTCTGACAATTCAAGATTACAATCTATTTATCTGAAATAAAAGTTTCAGCCCAACATTTGAGCAGCAGTGTGAAATTTAGAAGTGTGAAGTTTATTTTGATGCCCTCTTGTGGACAACTGTAGAAAGTTCCCTCCAGCCCCTTCTGTGAGAGTGACACCACAATGGCATACCACAGTTTACCATACACATTTCACTTTAGAATCAAAGTGTCCAACTAACACTAAAATAATAGAGTACAAAGATCATAAATAAGCAAATTAAGTGGGATGATAAGTAAGATAAATAACAATATTGTATAACTTCAACACATCCGAAAATGTTATAACATCTTTTGAAGAACACACAATCAAAATTGCTCACACACTTATTTCATATTTTTAGCTGTGAGTTAGTGGTTGTCCAATTTAGAAAAAGGCAATAAGATATATGTCTGAGAAATTATTCCCTAGAGGAAAACTTTCCAAAATCCTTTTCTGAATGTCATTTCACTTCCTAAAAGGTCTTTCACATGAAGTCCACAACTTAACACATACCACTGTTCACGAGACCGATGCATAGTTCCAATGTATAACCAGCAGAGGGAGAAAGAGTGTGACCTTCAACTGCCTACACTTTGCAAACAAGTCTCCTGACTTTGTTCTCTTGATTTTTCAAGAAGTGCTAAAACTGTAATAGCAAACAGAACTGAAGAAGAGATAAACTGCTGCCTCATATCTTCTGTTCTCTTTCTTCTATTCAGATCTTGGCCATGGCTCCCCTCCCTGTCCCCTTCTCCCTTACTGTGCTACAGCTAGCAGCACTGACTTATGTGAGTGGTGGGGCATACTACGGACACAAGCAACACCCTCAGGCATACCAGCCAGTGCAGCATCACCAACATATGGGCATGGGCAAAGAAGGCTTTCCCCAGCAACAGTACCTTGGAAAAGAGGTGCCTTACATGCAGTATCCACATTACAGGAAGGAGCAACCACTGCTGCCCATGCACAAGGGCAAAGGAAATGCTCGTAAAGGCGGTGGATATAATGGTGGTCAAGACAAAGGTGAGAGAGATCAATATTTTCTACAGGTAGAAACCAACACCCTTCCAAGATGATATATATATATACATATATATATATATATATATATATATATATATATATATATATATATATATATATATATATATATTCATATCTTGAAAATGTCCTGCTTTACCATGACAAGGGCACAAATGTGTATATTTATAAAGCAAATATTTTTCTATATGTTCCAAAAACAAAATATTTAGTATTTTATTTTATTTTGATTTTTTTGTATATTTTTTATTATCCAAACCAAAATTTGTGAATATATATTTTTGTACTTACCCTTTTTTGTGAACTGACAAAGGACAAGATTAGATTAGATTTATAATTTCAAGTTGAATGTGTTTTTCATTCCTCACAGGACAGACAATTCCCAGTGGGGCTGAAGGAATTCCTCAAGGAGAACTTGGTCCAGCTGGACCACCTGGACCAGAGGGGCCTCCAGGACCTCCTGGACCTCCAGGAAATGGACAGCCAGGGCCTGTGGGACAACCTGGACCTTCTGGTCAACCAGGATTGCCTGGAATGGGAAAACCAGGTTTACAAGGGCTGCCAGGCAAGCCAGGAGGAAATGGTGAGGCTGGACCACAAGGTGAAATGGGTCCCAGCGGTGAGAATGGACCATCTGGACAGCCAGGACCTCAGGGTCCCCCAGGACCACCTGGGCTACCAGGAATAGGTAAACCAGGGGTGCAGGGACTACCAGGTCAACCAGGGACAAAAGGAGAACCAGGTCACAAAGGTCTACCAGGACTACCAGGATTACCCGGACCCAAAGGTGATAAAGGAATGGGTCAGCCAGGACAACCCGGTCACAAAGGTCTCCCAGGGCCCCATGGACCAGCAGGCCCAAGAGGACTGCCTGGTTTTGGAAAACCTGGGTTGAATGGGGCACCAGGCCCACAAGGACCACCAGGAGAGAAAGGACATCCTGGAGAGCAAGGACCAGATGGGCCACGTGGTGAAGGAGGACAGCCTGGTTCACCAGGACTCCCTGGTCAAGGAAAGCCAGGTCAAAATGGCCTTCCAGGACAGCCAGGCATGTCAGGTGCCAAAGGACATCCAGGACCACCAGGTTTGCCAGGGAAGCCAGGACTTCCCGGGTTTGGTAAACCAGGGCTGCCAGGACCAAAGGGTGATAAAGGCATGGGTGGGTTACCTGGACTGCTAGGCCCAAAAGGAGAAAAGGGACATGGAGGACTACCTGGTATGCTTGGATCCCCTGGACCAAATGGTCCACCAGGTCTTCCAGGTTCCATGGGACCACCAGGAGGTATAGGTTCCCCTGGACCTAAAGGAGACTGCGGTGAAGGAGGGCCTAAAGGGCTTGATGGAGCCCAGGGTGAACCTGGTCCTCCTGGGATACCTGGTAAGGATGGTCTGACTGGAAACAATGGAGAGCCAGGGCCAAGAGGTCCCCCCGGGCCAAGTGGTGTCAAAGGAGAAGATGGACATAAAGGTCTACCTGGTACCCCTGGTCCTCCAGGACTTCCAGGGCTAAAAGGACATGGTGGATTACCTGGTGAAGTCGGACCCCAAGGCCCTAAAGGAATCCCAGGAATGGATGGTGCAGCAGGACCAATTGGGCCTGCTGGTCTTCCTGGGTCAAAGGGAGATGGTGGTCCCCCTGGTCTACCGGGAAGTGTAGGTGAGGGGAGTCCAGGTCTTCCTGGTCCCATAGGACCCCAAGGAAAAGAGGGACCATTAGGACCCTCTGGAAAACCAGGTCAGCCTGGCCCTCCTGGACCACCAGGCCCACCTGGAGCAACTGGACTGTCTCCTGACATGGCTGGAGTACTCTCTGTAATGGGACCTGGACTAGATGGTGTTAAGACAGGTAGTTACAGTAAGAAGGGCAAGTATGACGGTAATGGGGCAGAAGTAATGGGTGTCAGTGGGTTGGAAATGCCAGCATTTACAGCTGTAGCAACAACTCCCTTTCCACCTGTGGGGACTCCAGTTGTTTTTGACAAGCTCTTATACAATGGTCGCCAAAACTACAACCCCCAGACAGGAATTTTCACCTGTGACATGCCTGGCATTTATTACTTTGCCTACCACATCCATTGCAAAGGAGCCAATGTGTGGGTGGCTTTGATGAGGAACAATGAGCCAGTGATGTATACATATGATGAATACAAGAAGGGTTTCCTAGACCAAGCATCAGGGAGTGCGGTACTACCTTTACAACCTGGAGACACTGTGTATATTCAACTGCCCTCAGATCAGGCTTCAGGACTTTATGCTGGGCAGTACGTGCACTCCTCCTTTTCTGGATATTTGTTGTATCCAATGTAAAACCACAAACTGCAAGAAGAGAGAGGCTTTAGTGAGAACAAAATAGGAGCATAGTTTTGTATTATAACAACTGAATTACCTGAGACAGAGCAGTCCTTTTAATGCAAACAAACTGTTGATCAATAACAGACATGAGAGGAGAAGATAATGAAGGGTTGTACAGAAAACAGCTTTTATCCTGTGAACCCTTATAGCTGTTTAATCGGGAAACAAAGATCTTTGTTTCACAGCTTTGAAAACAAAAAGAGTGGGGACATTCTATGAAGACCTAAGATGGCTCTGGAAGTATTCTTTTTTTAAAACAACAAGAGTGCAATTTGTTATTAAATGTAAAGACATCAGAGGAATGTGTAAAGTGTATGGAAAAGAAGATTAAAAATGTAAAGTTCTAGTAATACCATTGTAACAGTATTAGATTGTGTCCCTGCACCTCTTCAAAACTGGCAGCTACTCCATGTGGCAAGAATGTGAAATACAGTAGGAAGGCATTCTGGCAAGAAATTCATAATTTTACATTTTCACCTTT
This sequence comes from Paralichthys olivaceus, assembly GCF_024713975.1. NCBI lineage: Eukaryota > Metazoa > Chordata > Actinopteri > Pleuronectiformes > Paralichthyidae > Paralichthys > Paralichthys olivaceus. The sequence continues at coordinate 6,617,569 of NC_091102.1, read as the reverse complement.
GTAAAAATGTTTTACAGCAAGTAAGTAAAATTGCATTGCATTGAGTATTTTAGACAATGCATTTCAGGTCATGCAACCTGCAAATGACTGAGGTTTGTAATTTGAGTGAGAATCAAAGAATAAGAATGTAATATTAATTTCATGTTTTTTTTATGGATGTAGTGCTGTAAAGAAATATTTTTTATGCAAAATCACAAAGGTCAAATAAACTCAACATTTTGCCCTGAACTATCAAAACCACTCCTTTGAATGAATATGAAACACCAATAAACAGAAAACGCAAGACCAGATAGTCTGTCTCAATATGTACTGCACATGTACAATTGTGCAGTTATTACTTAAATTATTTGACAGGGTTTAAGTAATTTTCCACTCAATTCTGCTGTTGGAAGAAAAGTCAAACAGAGGAGGATTTATATAAAGATTTCACTATAGTGTGATTTCATCCTTTTAGACATAAATGTATCTGTTTTTAATTTAAAATTCAACTGTTAATACTCTGTAACTCTTCTGTAAGTCATGATTTCAAGTTAGAACAACTTTATACATAATCCTATTGTAGTTATAATAGCAGCATAATTAAAAAGGTGACATATGAAAACTAATTGGTAACTACATGTGTTAAATGAAACTCTTTAACAATGGGGCTTCATATGTAACCAGTTGCTTTCGTGTAATTTGTTTTGTGATATAACAAAATTAGGTTCCACAGTTTTCCTGGTGGGATTCATTTAGAATCTTGCTGCCATGTTTGTGAGGAAAACATCAATTTGCATTACAGGACTCAAAACAAGTCATGAACATTGCAGCAAATCATAGCAACAATTATGTCAGTAATTTATTATTTTATCTGCGGATTACCTATATGCTATGAAATGGACATCCAGCATTAAAAGTTTTAAAGGAAAAAATAAATGTTTCTTCTTTTAACCATGGTGCTAATATTTTCAGTGTAACCAATGAATTTGTGTCTTATTGTTTCATGTTTGTTATGATTATCTATTGTTTTTTAAATAAAATTGTTTAATTAAAACAACTGTTGACTTTTGTTCTGACATCTTTGTTTCGAAGCTGACAGAAGACAATCTATTTGAATGAAGCTGGAATATAAAATATTTATTCCCTGTGGGGAGCCCAGACACTTTTGCTGTTAAAGTCACACCATGTGGCAGGTATGCTGTGCAACTTTAAAACTCATGATCATGATGTAACATTGATCTGAGAATCACTGTTGAGGTCATTATGATAATCATCTTTATTATTTAATAATTCATTCAGGAATGAAGGAAATCGAATTTCAGGTCTAACAGAAACAAAAAGGGTGAAAGATATCGATAATACACAAGATCTTCCAGCAACCACAACAATACAGTACAACAGGTAGCTTTAACACTAATTAATGCAAAAAAGGCTTGAACCTTTACTCTTTAATGTAAAAGACTTTATGTGAGGGGCACTGTATATGCACCAACAATATTGAAGAAGTACATGAAGAAGAAGAAGTAGTGCAGTGATGAAAGATGTGACTGGGCAAAACTGTGTTTTCATCTTACTTTATCAATCAGTTATGAGACGTCTTCAGTCAAAAATATCACAGAAAATATATTAAAAACCAATGTTTTCTCACACAGATGCACATATATACCTGTATAGGAATGTGTCTCATATAAATGTGTACAAACAAAATCTAGTTTCAAGCTCTTCATCATGGTTTTGTGAGTTCAGATCTGATTTTTATTTTGTGTGTATTAATGTGGCTGTGCAGCAAATAACGGAGTTAAATGATAATGGTGACAGCAAAGTGGAAATGAACGGATGAGCTGTTTTCTAAACTCGTGTTGCCGGAACACTGAGCAGATGTTGCAGGTCACGTGATGAGAGGACAGATGCTGATGCTGCGGTGGGAGGACTTCCGGTTGTGTCCGTGTCTGCGCATGCGCGGATTCGTCGGAAGCATCTTTTTTCATCACATCTTTTGTTTGCACGAATTTAAGCAACGAGCTCGAGCGCACGGAGAGGAAAACACAGCGGTAAGCTTTGTGTTAACCTGTGTTTAACACTGTGATGTCCACACTGACGATAACAAGACGCTAGTCCTCATGCACAGTGTGTGTGTGTGTGTGTGTGTGTGTGTGTGTAAAAGTAACGCTGAATCAGGTCAGTTAGCAACAGCAGCTAACCTGCCTTAAAAACAACTATTAGCATGTAAGCTAGGTGTAAGCGTTAGAACGAGTCTTTTGGGTTTTTATAACTAAACCACTGTCTCATGTGTTTTTTTAAACTAAAATTAACTAATTAAATTAAGACGTATGAATAAATAAATAAGTAAATGAATTAATGACAAAGAGATAAAAACAGAACATGAATACAGAGATTCAATAATCACACGTTACAAGTCCACATCATTTCACATCTGTTCCAGTGTTTCTAAAAAACAAACCATGAGTCATTAAGTGTAAGTTAAGATCTTTATCATCTGCAAGTAAAATGACTGTTGTGAGGATTTGCTGCCTCTCAATCGTTTTCAGTATCTTCTGCTTTTTAATTGCAGACAAAACTATTTGAAATGTTGTCCTCTGTAAGAGTGTTTTTTTTGTTCACTATTTCCTGACATCTTATGCATAGTGGCAGCTCTGGTTCCGTCATGTTCTGCTTGTGTTTTTTCTTGTTTGTGTCGCTAGGTCTCTCTCAACATGACGTCACGTGTAGGTTCGAGAGCTGCTGGTACCAATGGAAGTGAATTTAAACTCAGAGAAAGGGTGACCCCACACTACCAGATGAGGCAAGTCAACTACATCTGATGTTGCTCTTCAAATGTGAATGTTATCTTGAAATTAATTTACACACCCTGATATTCCTCTTTCTATTTCTCAGTGCTTCCCTGAAGTCAGAGGTGCGGAAGTTAAACTTGGTCCACCTCCTGATCTGGCTGCTGGTTGCTGCTCAGGTGGTCGTCAGCCACTTCAACCTGGTGTCACACGACACGGTGTCCATGCCGTACCAGTGGGAGTACCCCTACCTGCTCAGCCTCCTCCCTCTGGTCTGCAGCAGCCTGTCACTTCCTAAGAACAACATCAGTTACCTGGTTTTGTCCATGATCAGCGCAGGGCTGTTCACTATGGCACCTCTTATTTATGGTGGAATGGAGATGTTTCCTGTCGCGCAGCAGCTCTACCGCCACGGAAAGGCCTACCGCTTCATTTTCGGCTTCTCGGCAGTGACTGTTATGTACCTCGTCATGGTGATTGCTGTTCAAGTGCACGCCTGGCAGCTGTATTACATGAAAAAGCTGCTAGACTCATGGTTCAGTGCCACAGAGGAGAAGAAGAAGAAATAGTGGAGTGAGGAAATTGTGACTGGGCAAGACTGTGTTTTCATCTTAATTTATAAATCATTTATGAGACTTATTCAGTCATAAATGTCATAGATCATATATTAGAAACCAGTGTTTACTCAAAGAGATGCAAAATAGAGCAAAATCTACAATTTATGCTGGAACTTATTTATTTGTTCATTTATTTATTTATTTATTTATTGTCACCATTATTAATAACTGTAATTTGAACTCAACCACCTTAAACCCTCGACATCAGAGGGTCTGGATCACTGCTGTACTCCAAATTGAGAAAGTGGTCATTTAGGACCAGGCCTCATTCTCATTAAATTGTTGTCATGGTTTGAAGAGAATGGATGTAGAGTTGTTCATTAACTGTTCCAACTCACATACAGTCATGTGCACAGATCTTAAGCACTTTACAAGTTTGGCTCCATCACGTAGTACCATCGAGGAGGCATCTGCAACGAGTCCTGCTTCAACAGGCTCAGACAGAGATGTGTTCTTAATATCAAAGATTACGTGAAAAGATAGAAAACAATGAGGCTAAAGACCGATGGCAAATTCTCCAACATGCATGGAACAACATACCAGTGTGTTGAAATCTGTGTCCTCGCTGTTTTAAAGAGGTTGAGTTTTAATGTCTGTTAAGTTATTTTAATTTTTTCTGAACATGTGCTTATGTTTGCTCCTTCATTACGTCTTCCTCTTTCAATATCATTTTGACCTGAATACATTTTAGCCATTAAAAAAAGAAAGTAACCACAGTAACTGCATGTTTTGTTATGTTTTCAGGTATTTTACTTCAGCATCAGAAACCCAGTCTGTGCACGTGGATAAAATGTGCATTGTTAACAATATGAATACAAAAATAAAGGACTCCTCTTTAACTTAAAGTGTGAAGTTGTATTACCTCTCTCATCGCACTTTGTCCCCACGCTGTGCGGCTGCGCGCTGTGAATGCCACGTACTGTCTGACGTTGACAGTGAGGAGGACGCTTCCTGATGCTGGCCCGGACCCGGCTAGGCTAGCTAACACATTTCATTTTCACGGTTCGGGGGCAAAGCTGTGAAACACAGCGTGGTCTAATCGTCTGATTCAGGTAAAGGACCCTCTCTGTGTTGTGTTGTGTTCTCATTTGGTTTTTATACACGCGGCGGTTTCCGTGCTAGCATTGTTTGACTGGTACGTTGCTAGCTAAGCGGCTAGCGTTAGCCGGCTAGTGTTGTGAGCTAACGCTAGGGTAGGACGCCCGAAACAGGTGTCGAGTCATGGGAAGTAGTTTCCAAAAAAAAAAAAAGATTCGTAACTAGTTCATTCTTGTTTAAATGAACGAGAACCGGAAATATTATTCAATTACGAATAAGTTAGCTTACACAGCTCTGAGTGCGTATTAAAGGGAGCTAACACAAGTCACACAGGAAACCGCTTTTGCACCTCCATTGCTAAGAAGTGAAATTAAGATACACACTCTTACTCCAACTCTTTTACACGACGACGGGTCTTATATATTAAAGCTTCTCACTCAGTGTGGCTGGTTGTATTTTAACAGGTGTGGTAGTCGTTCACACAGCTGAAGTGAAACGGGTTAGCTAACGTTAGCATTCAGCAGATAACTGCTGTTTATGGGCCACTGACCGATGACTCTGCGATTGATCGTCTCTTACAGTTAGCGTTAGCTTGATTACACCGTAACTACACTGTTAACTGTAAACGAGTTAGCACCAGTAGACACCGGGGTTGTTGTTGTTATCCTCTTTTTAATACTAGTGTGTGCTATGGCTAAACGTTAGCTACAACACAATCCCTAGCATCCAGCCAATTATTCATCTGGCTACTGGGTCAAGTAAAGCCGCAGCATTTCTGGAATTACACTGACAGCAGTGAGTTGTGCAGCTGACATCATGAGCAGGTAACGTCATAGTTAATCCAGCTGGTGCCTACACGCAACCCACGATGGACATGTTGTTCGATCACAGGATATTTACACGTACTGTTAATATCTTTGATTGTCTTTATCTACTCGGACGATATTTAGGGTCAAAGTCTGCAGGTGTGAGCCACCTCCCGGGCTGACGTGTGACCCTTAGACCACGGAAACTGTGTGATGTCGGTGAACAAGATTGTTTGATCAAATCGTCTGAGCGAAGGGCAGCTCTCTCCTTCTCTTTAAAATGTGATATTTAATCAAAGCTCAGGAAAGAGGAGTTGCTAATTTCCTCATGATCTCATCAAGAAACAACCTCACTTAAATTTTTAAAAAAAGTATTGACTCTCATAGTAACAACTTCCCATGACCTCTTTACCTACTAACACAGACCAAGGGTTCAAGTTGACCTGACATGTTAGCATGTTATCAATTCGATACGGGGGATGTAATGTATCTTGGATTGATAAATTCCTAATTAATCTATAATGTGCATCCACCTTTGGGGGTAAAACATGAATTTCCACATGACCGATGACCTTTATTATTTGCAATATGCAAAGTTTTGTCTACTGTCTTGTTTGTTATCTTACTCATAAGATGGATGAAGTGACGTACATCAAAATATACAAAGCCTTTTTTTATCACGTTTTTTTCCTGAATCCATCCTTTCTTATAAATATAGGCAACGATCTCTGCTGAGGTTTTCGCAAACCATGTGCTGCAGGCATGATAAAAAAAAAAAAACCTCATGATACACATTGTCATAGCACTGCATCACTGTGACGCATGAGTACATCTCAATTTCCATTAATCCCTTAAGAGAACAAAAAATAAAGATACTTGCAAGATAATGTTAATGAAACTTAGACATAAGAGATTTAGACATTGCTAATGTGCCCATCATACAAAATCAAGTGTTTGGTTTAACTTAAGGACTAAAATTTAAATGAACTCAAACTGAGAAATACAGACTAGCATGGTAATGTTGCTGAGTTGGTTGTTTTAACAATTTTTTGTCTTATTGTAAAGTGGTGGGAGCAGAGCAGGTCGAACTGTACCATGAACGGCCAGCTGGACCTGAGCGGGAAGCTGATCATCAAAGCACAGTTGGGCGACGACATCAGACGTATCCCTATCCATAATGAAGACATCACTTATGATGAGCTGGTGCTGATGATGCAGCGCGTCTTCAGGGGCAAGCTGCAGAGTAATGACGAAGTTACCATCAAATACAAAGATGAGGGTGAGTCCAGACACGGGTCCTTTAACCGAATTGGCATCAAAAATAAAAGTTAATGATAATACGTTTTCCTCAGTTGGAGATCATTTGCTGTACATGGAATCATCTGGTATCTCTTTTCCGTTTCTTTCAGATGATGATCTCATCACCATCTTTGACAGCTCTGACCTCTCCTTTGCCATCCAGTGTAGTAGAATACTCAAACTGACTTTGTTTGGTAAGATTTTAAAGCATTTCCTTTCTCTACAGGTAAATTTTATCACAAGGAATCCACAATTTAAGTCTGCAAACCTATAAACCAAGATGGCCTACATCAGATGTTACAGCAACCGGTCACTGGAGGGCAGTCCAGTTTATGTTTTACTCAACAGAAGTCAACTCTTCACTGACTCTGCACTCCCTTCTGACTCAGATTAGATGGAATTTCTGTGCGTCTCTTAGCATTGGTACTGCAAACAAACAGTGTGACAGACAAAAGATTTATTCACAAAAGACATTTGTGGCAGTTTTACTAGTTCCTAATGTTAAATTTAAATATGTGCCAGTCATTCAGGAGGCCTTCAGCAGTATGACTTCAGGTTTAATTAATGATGATTCGCAAACAGTCAGTAGGCCTCACCCTTACAAGTCAAACCTGTTTATGTCAGAATAACATGTGGCATAAAATAAAAATTTAGGGTTGAGATGATGCATTATTTGATCTTTTTGATAATTGCTTAAATTGGAATATAAATGAGACCCCAGCAACTATATTACATACACAGTTCAATGGATAAAGAATTATTATATTTTCTGTAAGAGTATCCCCCAGTTATTAGCTTTTTGATGGTGTTTATGGTTGTTTCAGGCATTTGTCCTTCCTGCTACTAAACAACGTTGGGGCAGGAATTTACACTTATGGAAACATAGATCTAAAGAAAGTCAGTGTTTAAGGTACATTTAGTTTCAAAACCATAACACACCAGATCCTCATGCTGTTTTAATTATGGAATTTGTGATGACAACATGACGATGTTTGCTGTGTTCTACTCTGAGTCAGTCTATCCCCCAGTTGCTGTTTTTAGATATTTTTTTCCCCTTTAAAAAAATATTTAACTTCCTCCCAGTCTAAACGAAGTCCTGGCACATCATCACATGACCTCACGTGTTAATTATATCCTCAGACATGAGATTCAGGGAGAGCGAGAGTTGCTGGATTTTCATTGCAGCCCGTGTTTGAGCACAGTTACTTGTGACCCCATGCATCTCTGTTTAGCATTATCCACTGAGACAGGGAAACATATGTGAGAAAGGAATGTCTGGTGATCACTATTCTACTACTTATTCTTCAGCAGTAGAACATTTCACTCTTTAATCAATTTGGAACGTGAAAACAAAGCCATGCAGTCCTTGTAGGGTTGAAGATTGTGAAGTACTTTATAATAAACTATTTCGTTAAATAAACAAAGTAAGTTCCAACTGGCTTTTAAGTATGTTGCCTGACTGACAGACGAGCTGGATGACAAACCAGTGCGCTTATGCCCAGTGTTACCAGCTCCAGTGCCCCGCTGGCAGGGTGGAACTAATGAAGATGAGGCTCTAATTCCCTCTTTGAAAGATGATCCCTGTAATGCCAGGTGTTCAGAATGTGGAGCTAATAGAATTTGGGCAGATCATCTTTCATAATCTGCTCGTGCTTAGTATAGAATTATCTGCTTTTCCAGACCATTGAACTGCAGAAATCAGGTATCTCCTATTATAGCAAATGTTGTTTTCTGTGTCAAAGGTGATTGACTTTAAATGTTAATCATTTACAGTATTTGACTCGCTTTTCAATAGTGTCAGTATAATGTCAGTATTAAGGTTCCTACAAACAGTCACTTGAATCATCAGTCAGTATATTCATTCCCACTTCTTGGAATGTGAGGTTATGCCGGTTGATATTCCTGCCAGTTTATATATTTGTTTTACCGTCTGCGAGGCTATTGATACATTTCTGTACAGTCTCACCCAGAGTTTCCTCTGAGCTCAGTTAGAGACCAGATCTGTGTGAATGATGCATAATGATGCCCTATTTATAAATATATTGACTCAGCTGGAAGATTCTTGTATTCTGTAAAAGTAAGACTCAGATACTATTCATCACCCTCCTGGAGGTCTAACACAAATGTTATAATTTGATTGGCTCACTTGGGTCCCCTCTCTTCGTCCTACGATCTGCAGTGAATGGTCAGCCACGGCCTTTGGAGTCCAGCCAGGTGAAGTACCTGCGCAGGGAGCTCATCGAGCTCAGGAATAAAGTCAACAACCTCCTGGATAGTCTGGAGCCCCCCACAGAGCCTGGCCTGGCTGCCACAGCACCGGACAGTGGTAAGGAATCTGATACACATGTACATGTCAGTACTTGAGCAGTCAGATCAATATATTGTAGTTGATGAAAAAACTGCTGTACAGAATTACCACCCAATTTTTAAACCAGACAGAAATGTCAAGTTATTTTTCTAGAATAGTTTGTTTTGTACGTTCATCATGATTAAAACGAATCTAAGGGACTAATATATCATTATCTGATTTTTGTAGCACTGGATCACCCACGGTTCAGCATCGGGGGGGGGGCATTTACCGGCATCTTTGCCAACTGAGCACATTTTTGCTGGATTTACTGACCCAATTACCCATTTTGTTTTTTTAAGGCTTCTCTTTGAATTGTCTTTCATGAAAACATATAAATTCTGCCCATTGATGTGACGCATCCACACATACTTGTGCGTAGAAATAGGATTTCAAGTATAAAACAAGTTTACAACTCCTAACACCTGCATAGCATGCGCTATAGAAAACTCACTGGAACCACAACAAGCATAATGCCCCATTAGGCACTGGCAGATGTGCATACACACAGCCAAACATGATGAGTTTTCTTTGTTTTGTTTTTTATCACCAACCTTGTGTTGGTTTTCTTAATCCTGTTGATGGGGACTGCACAGGCTCCTTAACAAGCACCACTTATTCATAATCCACATTCTCTGTGCCACACGCCTAAGATCTGTATCGCTCATCAACGCTAGCACCAGACCGAAACAGTTTATGAGGCGTATTATTTGTCACTTTTTATACAACTGTTTGTATTGAATTTTTATACAACACATTTGTATTAAATTATGTTCTGCATAACTGCTAGTTTAGCCAAGTCAGCAGGTTGATTGTTGTCACTCACATATATTCAGAGCTCATGCATAAAAACATCCTGCCCTTGTCATCATAACTGGCCATGTTTTAAAGCTGAGGAACATGTGCTGTCATATTAAAGTATGATTTCAGACTGCTGTATTTTTCACCACTGTCTGAAAGCTGTAACTTAATGCAGTTTTTATTTCTACTGACTCCTGAACGAGCAAATATTCATATATAATTTGGCTTGAATCAAAGGTTGATTAAACAGACAGGATGCTAGGTTAGTTTCCGCTTTTACACCATGTTATTGTTCATAGTGTAATAAAAATTCTGTTTATAATTCCAAAGCTATAATTCAAAATGTTACACATATTCACTTTACTGCCACATTTTGTTCCTCTTCCTTGCTGGTCTTTAAAGTATTCTCTGTCTGTGTTTTTAGAGTCAGTGGACGGACGTGAAGGCAAAGTTGTAGCAGGAGACCCCACAGTGAAACAGGCCATTCCGGTCAGTGCAGCTAGCATGTCAGCCTTCGACCCTTTAAAGAACCAGGACGAGGTCAACAAGAATGTCATCTCTGCTTTCGGCCTGAGTGAGGACCAGGCCCAAGGTACTGCTCACCGTCGACCTGCACAAATTAAAGGTGCTGTCTTAAGGTAGTCATGTGAAAAAGTAAGTTCTCCACATGGACATTTTTTAACATATTTGAACAAACACACAGTTGATCCTCTTGGAAATAGTGTCTATTAATAAAAGTGACGTGCTCAAACAAATTACATGCAAGATTGACATCATTTTCGTGATTTGAATAAAATAAAACAGCCATTCATCACACCGTCAAAGCCCTAAAATTGGAATCCTGTGTTCCAGATTAGGTACCAACGATTAGAAGATGCAATTTATCCTTGAGTCACCTTTATCTGCAGACACTGCATGTGAGACGATCAAATATTTGCTCGTTCAAATAATCTGAAAAAGTGAACAGAATCCATGGGATGGCCCTATTTTTTCACATGACCGTATTTGTTTTGTTTCATTATGTGGTTGTCATGTGCAGTTTATATATATATATAGTCAATGTCTGTCTCTGTCTTTGTTACCTAAGTAGCTCCCGCAGCAGTTGCAGCAGAGGAGCGCTCAGGAACACCTGACAGCATCACCTCCTCCTCATCTGCGGCCCCTCCGCCAGGAGTACCACCCCAACCTCAGGCTCCCTATCCTGGCGTACAGCAGGGACCCCCAGCCGGAATGGATGGTAAGACACGTACACGCACGGATATTTCCTAAAAAAAGCTCACGTGCTCATGTCATGTTTACAGCATATAGCTAAACACACAGACTGAAGCAGATACGTGGTGTAATGTCCTAAAGACCACAGGGAGTCAAAGACCCTGCAGTTTGTATGGTTAAGCACTTCCATGTGCTTTACAGTTTTGTTGTTTTATGGGATGTTTATCCAACATTATCACCAAAGTAGCCTCATTACATGTGACATCATGTTGAGCCAGACAGTTTGAATTTATTGCCCTAAAATACAGATCCAATTTGTTTTCAAAGAGTTCTTCATGGGCTCATATGTCCTTTGTGTAGGAAGTCTATATCTGGTAACTTTGAGCTGATCGTATCTAGTTTACAGAACAGATCATTAAACATTCACATTTATACTTTTGGTTTCTGTAGTAGAGGTGGCAGACGACCAACCAGACAGATAAATAATTCCCCTATCAAGTTTTGCTTTACTTCATGAGTCACTGTCAAAATGTTTTTTTTAATCTCAAGATTTATCTAACCTCAGTCTAATAAAATGTTTCATAATACAAAGAAGAAGGTCAGTTTGTCAGAGGGGTCAAAAGTGCATGAAACGAACAGAAATATACACAGAAACACAAAAGAGATAACAAACAGGCGGCACTAAGAATACTGCTTTATCTCTGGCAGTTCTCTGAAGGTGCTGAGTTCTGCATATTTTCCCACTGCTGGTGCAAACTGCTCTTCAACGAATGCTCCTACCGAGAATATCCCTGCTAGCCGACTTACGCAGCCAGTAAAATGCAAAACAGCTTAATTGATAAGTCAATCAGCGGGAAAGTAATAAGCAACTACTTAGTTTTAGTCACTTAAAGCAAAATATTAAAAATAATGCCAAATATTCTCTCAAATGGACAGATCTTTCTTTTGATTGCAAACTAAATATTTGGAGGTATTTATTTTGTAGTTTTGGCTCTGTGAAGTTGTGACAGGCATTTTTGGACAATTCTTTGATGTGTCTTGACTAAATTATAAATCTGAGAAATAATTGGCAGATTAAATGATAAGAAAGTTGTTGCAGCCCTCTTAACAATCATGGAAATAAATAAATTATGACTGTATTTCTTAAGAATTTCAGCACTTTAAAGTAACTTAAAAGGAAATGGACACTATAGATTTCATTTTGTTTTATCATTATTTTATTATATTGTTTATAGTTTAGTCCCGTCTTAACTCTAGTCATGCATGTACTGTACATAATACTTGCATAATTCTGTACAAGCCAATGTACATACAGTACATGCATGACCACATACTGTACATTGACCTGTACAGTATGATGCAAGGTTTTCAGGGTCTTTTTTTTTCCATCTTTCTCTCTTTCTTTCTTTCTTTTCCTATTGATTAAGCTACCAATTATTTTACAGATGTATCATTTAGTCAATGAAAGATCAGAGAACTTTCCAAAAATGCCCATCACAACTTCACTGAGTCAAGAGTACCAAATAAAAGCGGGAAATAGTCCAACTTGAGTTGCTGGAACCAGAGAATATTTGGCAATGTGTAAACATTTTTTTAAACAAACGGCACTCTTGACTGACCCACTTTTATTCATGTTTGATTTTGTTGCATGATAGAATTCTATCAGAGAGTGTCAGTCCCTGTGACTGCCATTGTTTAGTGAGCTGTGTTTACTTAACCTCTCTATATCTCTCACTGGGACACAGACACTATCACTTTCATCCTGTCAATGATCCTTAGTTGATTGGATTAAGTATATCTGATATGAAGAGAGCAAACAGAAACTGATAAAATGTTGCAAATAATTTTAATCAACAGAACGGATGGTAGATTAACTAATCATTGGATGTTTATCCAGAATCTTAGTCACCATTTGACAATGACAAATGTCAATTGTCTTCACTTTTTTAACAAGAGTATCCATTAAATTAAATTTATCTTACTCAGAGGAGGCTTTTTTGCAGCCATCCCCTGTGTGGGATTTTTAATGTGATGTTTCAGATCCAGAATAAATCCTCAGATAAAGATAAATGTACGAAGGCTCAAGCAGCATGTTGGCAAAAACAAACGTGGCTTTACTTTGCTTATTTTCTCTGCACAGTACTCTCAGGGACGTTGCTCAGGGGTTTGGTCTTCTGTGCCAATATCCCATGTCTTTTTCCCCTTACTTCTAACTTAAGGGAATTCCCTTGTTTCCATTTTTGTTTTGAAGAAAGTCCCAGGCAGGTGCAGCCATGAAGGTGAATCATTTTGTGTGGTTAACCACTCTACAGCAAGCAGACTGGATTGTTTTCAGCTCGTGGTTTGGCCCACATAAGGCGAGTGGAGCAAAAGAAGATTGCCTCATGTTGCACCCTACGAGAGCTGTAACTTGCTCTTAGAGCCATCACACCTGCAACACTAAAAACCAGTGCACATGTGCTATGAATACTTCTATTTTAACTGGTGGTTTGTGGTTTGGCCTTGTCGGCATTGCCGGGTCTATCCTCTCTCCTCAGTTTGAGTTTACATGGTCCAGAAGTGTTACTCAGTCAGTGTTGGCCAGTGACGCACCATGTTGCACACTAACAGCTCAACAGAAGGCTGTTCATCATTATTTTTCCTTTCATTAACACAAGGACAGAGTGACCTTGTTGTTAAATGAATGACTTGTTCTTGCGGATGTGATGTTTGATTCTTTAGCGGTGACGAGGGGACGTCATTGTGGAGGTCCAACCATCGGTCCAAGCTCTGCATGAGTTTGAATTGGCAGTTCGGCTTAGTTTACTGCGAGGAATGACAGGGCATAGGTTTGTGGAACTGTTATTGTTGAGTTATAGTTTCAAGTTGCTCATGATCAATATTACAATGCATCTGTCTTTTTCTGTGACAGGTGTGTGCAAGTTCACATTGTGTATTTTTTCAATATATTTCATTTAAATTAGGATTTTTAATGTGTAATATGTCAGATGCCTTTTTAAACTACTTCAGAAAGCCTGATACACTTCCAGGCTGTATATTTTGATTTTGAACAGGTCATTAAACTTGGAATTTTAAACCCACGTCCAAATGAATGTTCAAATTTTTAATAAAAAGTGGCACTCCTACCAGATGCAAGGGAATTATTCTGAATCTGTATCCAAAGGTGAATTTGTACTTTCCTGTGGAGGGAGACAAGTAAAGTGATAATGCACCCACTGAGATCAGTAAAGTGTTGTTATTACCCTCATTGGCAGCTCTGGCTAGTTTCTGTCTTATGTCAGGTTGTTAAGATGCATCCAAGCCCAGCAGTGTACAATGAATGTCCTCTCTGTATCATTACCTTACTGTTTCCCCTCCTCATCTCTTTTCTTAAATCCAAAGCTGCAGATGGTTGGCACACAGAGACATGAGCTCGATCCTGCCCAGCCTCCTCTCCCGCTCAGCCGTTCCCTCACCCTTTGTCCTTGCATTATTCCCGTCTCTGCTTTCAGACTGTGTGTCAGTATGACATCCTCAAGGCAAAACCGAAAACCAGTCCATGCACGAGAATTTCAAAAGGTTATACACAAGATTCGGTGCCAGCTGAGCATGTGTGGCCTTTTAAAGGTAGCCTTAAGCTCACTTTTAATGCAGGCTTAGGTTACTTGTTACCATAAGAATGCAGCTAACGAGATCCATAAGCAAATGGTAAACATTTAAACCTGTTGTCCCTCAGATGCTAATGGAGCCTTGGCAGTAATTTGCATCAGTGCAAGAATGAAACTGTAGACGTGCACATTTAATTTAACAGCAGCTGAGACATTTGCGTGCAGGTCTTTATCAGTTGGGCAGACGTGTTTGTGTGAAATATTTATTTTAAAATGGGACGGGGCATGCACAGAGGTCAGCAGTACTACAGCCAAACACTCATTTGTTCCAGTGAACATCATTCATCTAACTCGGGGATTCTCTCCTGTAACAATGCTAAGCTGTCTTCGATGAGTCCCTGGTCATTTCTTCGTCCGATATTTGACTTCTTTGCTACATTGGAGTAAAATGCCGGTCTGCGGGGTCAAACAGTTATCCTCCCATCCCTCTTACATAACACTCATGATGGATTACAGACCAGGGAGGACAGGAGGAGAAGCCAAGTTCACACACATGCCGTTTCACACAATAAAGAGCACGGTGTTCATGTTTAAGGTGCTGTCAGAGAGATAACAGATGGTGCATCACTTCAGTGCATATAAAAAGACACCAGAGAGGTACACAGTTTCTGGCTTAATATTTAGTTGTCAAGTGTCTTCATGAACAATCCAAAATATTTGTTTTCTACTGGAGCAAAATTGGTTTTAGCTGCTAAGACTATAAAAGGGAAATGTTATGACCACAGCTGCACAGACATGCACTCTCAATGGTAAGGTTTGCCATTTGTATCCTTCTGAATAGTCTATGAATAAAGTTGGCTGGAAAAAGAAGAAGGACTGTTTCAAACACGACCAATCATTGCATTCAGACCGAAAATGTTTCACTGGCGTACCTGTCTGTTACTAACTGACCTGCCTGCCTGCGCCAGTCTTCAGCCAGAAATACACGCACAGCCGAAGTAGAGACGATAGCCTGAAGATGCTGGAAAGTGGGCTTCCAGCAGTTGTCGGACAGTGTGCGTTTATGTGTTCTGCGGGCATTGCTTTGACGAGGGGCTGATGAAGGGGTGGGATGTATCGGTTGCGTATTTTCAAAGTGTAGCCTGCTCTTGATAACTTTTCCAGGCCTACCAACCCTAGCTTTATGATCAAGCAGCAGATTCTCGAAGTCCCTCACCTGTTGCAACATCTTTTGGCTGATTCATGGTTTGTCCCTCCTTTGGTCACTATTGACGCTAGTGACTCATGAGCTTTATCGTGTTGGTCATAATCATTTGACTTTTCTCAAATTAGCTCAGGTCTTTGTATCTGCCCATTTCTACATTAGCCAACACATTTACCACGAGAGCCGGCTGTTCTCTTACCATCTAATGTATCCCAGAGTTTGACATGAGCTGTTCTTGCAGATGAAGTAAATAACGTTGATTATCTCGTGCGTGATCGTAATGTTTTGGCTCACTTGTGTATACTTATTCAAATGTGCCAATGTAAAGTGTACTTTCTTGAACTCTATGCTCTGCATTGAATGGTTTGAATTATGAACCATTGGATACAAAATGAGGATTTTCTTCAATTGGAGAGTATATTGATGATCTCTGACAGGACAGAATAATTTAATAGTTCTTAGTCTCCTTTTAACTTTGCACCATTTTGGACTCTCATGAACATAACGCTGCCACAGCATCAACTCTCCCTAAAGACTGGAAAATCAGCACCAGTTTTACCAGCATTTGAAAAATCGATGAACCCCCCGGTGCAGCCGTCTTTTGTTGTGCCCACTCTCTTTTCATGTGTCGCCACTCCAGGTTTAAATGCCAGCCAGAAGATTTTGGAGTAAGATTTAGGCCTTGTTCAGAGAGAACACTAGTTTGCCAAGTCTTTGCATGTTTGCTGAGCATGCAGGCATTCAGTGGAAAATGTAATGAGCAAATTAAAATAATTGGGAATGTAATTTTCCATGTTTTTTTAAACTTGCATCACTGTCAAGCAAAAGAGTAATGATCATAGACGCACTATTCAGATGTGGTTGATATGTTTAACTTGATGCTTCAGGTTCCTTGGATACTCAGGCCTTTTGAAGAAATCTGTCATCACTGAGATGTTATAGTAGATTTGATGATGGCTGTCGTCTTGTGCACATGGCAGTGTGGTGGACCGGTTAAATCATAGTAAGACTCACTGCCTGCAGGAGTGTAGCTTTTGCCCTGATGCAGGAACATTTGCCCAGTGCCATTAAAATGTGTCTGTTTGAAGCACCTAACTCGTGGATGCATGTGTCAGCCATATTGTAGGGGGCTTACCTCTTTCTCTTGTTTGTTTGTGTGTGTTTACATCTGCTGTGTCACCTGCACGCTTCTCTGTGGCTCTGAGCTAGTAACATGCCACCAGGATTTGTGGGCACCAAACTTTGGAAACTTTGGTTGCATCTGTCTCGATCGAAGTGGTTGTGTTATTTGTTCCAGATGCACAGGTGTTTCCATGAAACACAGACCCCACTTAACACTTAGTCACTGTATGTCTTGGTGTACTACTTAGGTATGTTTTTCAAAAGAAAAGTGTACATGCAACCAAAAAGCATTCAAAAAGAATTTGCTCTTAAATTCCTTCCAGATGTTGTCTTGGAGAGATGGATGTAATTACCCCATTTCAACCAGTATTTATTCCTCCAACTATAAACTCTGTCAGTATGTGGTCTGTGGAGGTAGCCTCTAGAATTAAAGTCAAAAAGCTGCTCCAGATTTCAACACTCAAAATTACACACAAAGAACTTTGAGGCTTTGTGGCATTTATCCGATCACTGGTCAGTGTAATCAGTGCGAGAGCCTGTAAAGACCTTAAAACTCCATGAATGGGATTCATGTCTGATTTATGTACAGATTGTTTTGTTTTTTTAAGCTAACTAGATATTGATTGATAAATGTTAATTACAATGGAATGGTAAACTGAAGGTTATTCTTCTGGTGTAGTTTTTTTAAAAATATATTAATAACACAGCTTTAGGGGCACTTGCATTATTCCAGCAAGTGTGGTGGTAGTCCGTCCGGTGGACTTTGTGTACAAACCAACCAACAAACAGTGGTGAGAAGGAACGTAATGGAAAGTAAAAATCTTAATTCTTTTTTGGGTTCTAATGTTCTGATCTTGTTGATCCTTGTTTCTTCAGGTCAGGTGTATCAACAGTACCAGGCTCCAGGTGGATACCAGCAACCAGGTGCCCCCCCGCAGCAGCAGTATGGTATGCAGTACCCTGGTAAGACTGAAAATGGTTTTTCGATTTTTTAAAAAGGTAGCTTCTGTGTTGTGAAGTTAGTCACCTTCTCTCTCAGAGGGAATTAAAGAGACTTCCTTCCTTTCTCAGCAGGATATAGCCCTCAGCCCGGAGCCCCTCAGCCCGGCCCGCCACAGCAGCAGCAGTTTCAGAACTACGCCCCTCCCTCCTCCCAGGCTCCCGCCCCTGGCCCAGCCCCAGCCCCCGCCCCAGCTCCAGGCTTCCAAGGTGGCCAACAGCAGCCCCATCCACCTCAGGGAGGCCAGCAGTATCCACCAGGAGCCTTCCCTCCCCAAAACTATACTGCCCAGGCCTCCCAGCCTGCTAACTACAGCCTGCCTCCCGGCTCCCAGCCCAGCCCCGGGTACCAGCCCCGCCAGGGATACACCGCACCTCCAGGCACCACTGTCACCCCTCCACCAGGAGCTGCTAACCCGTACGCCCGCAACCGCCCCACTTACGGCCAGAGCTACACTCAGCCAGGCCCAGGGTACCGGTAAAAGAGGACAGCTGATGTTACTGATCCTCACACACACCCCAAACCCCCTACCCTCTGTGTGGCTCCAGCTGTTCTGAGTGGGTGCAGGAAACGTGGTTGACTGCTCTATATTCCCCTTCTCGTACAAATATCAAGTCCAAATATGAAACAAGCAACCCCCCTCCCCTCCTTTGCTCCAGTCTGATGCTTAGTGTTTGTCTCTTCAACATACCACTGTATTCTGACCCTGCCGTGTTTCCCCGTTATTTTCCCCAAACACCACCACCCTCTGCTCTGCCCTCTCGTCCCTGTCGTTGTAACACAGTCTTGTATGCACACACCTGGGAGACCAAAACAGGCTGTTGCACAGTTTGTCCTTCTTTTCATGGTAACACTTTTTTTGCGAGCAACATTTCTGCATTCACATGTCAGTGACAAACATCTCAACCGCTTGTGTTGAGTTAACGTTGCTTAGATGCATTTATAAGACACTAAATGAAAAGTTACCCCTTTGTCGTTTTCTTCTCTTGTGTTTATTTCATCAATTTTACCACCATGTCGGTATTAATGATGTGTTCACAACTCTGCCCCGTGTTGGGAACACCAGCTAAGTGATGGCTTGTGGGAGGTGTAGATCCCAGTGTAATGAAGAAGGCTTCTTTTGTTCTAGCTCGTTATATCACCTTCAAAAAAAGCTTGTTATTCCTCTTTTGTTTCTCTGATCACTGGTTTTTACTAATATATCAAATCAAATTTCACCTTCAAATGAGATTAGTTGTTTATGTATGAACTGTAACATTTTTTTCTTGAACCTAATAAATGATTGAGACCCAGCCGGAGTAAGTTTGTTTTGTTTTTCTTTTTTTTATCTTTTTATTTTGTGTTGCACTTGGCACCATCGTCTCTCTCTCTCTCTCTCTCTCTCTCTCTCTCTCTCTCTCTTAAAACTCTCTTGCTTCACATGGCACATGCTTCTGTCAAGTTTGGCTTCTCTCTTCCCTCTACTCGACGTGAATTTGGAAAACTGTGGTAACGGTGGTGTTCCTGTTTAGTTTTTTTTTGCCTGTGGGTTGTGGTGGACTGGGACATGAGGCACGGGGAGCATGTGGTTGGTCTTGCTTGTCGTCGCACTGAGAGCAATGAACTACATGCACATGGTTTATTTAAGACAATTAAGAAACGGCTGTTCAGCTAATCTCCACTGAGTCTGTGCCAATTGAAATCATTTGTTTGAGATCGGTCCGTCCAATATAAATTCTCCTGCAATATTGACACAGTTAGCACAAAGTTAGGGATTTATCAAGTCTGGCTTCTGAATCTGATCAATTTTCCAATGTTTCATTCAGTGCAGATCGATTTTGTATTGAGAACCAAAACAAACAGTGCTTGTGTTTGTGCACATAGTTGGATTAACCTCCAAAGGCCCCCCCACACGTAACTTATTTCCCTGAAAACCAACCGGTACTTCAAACATTAAACTAGAAAGGCACTCAGAAGAGCACATACCTCCAACGATTTTGAAACCACATTTAAATTCCCCAGATATAAATTTTTTCTTGGATTTGCACCAAATTGTACACACACATGATTATTAGTCCCCTAAACGTGCCTGGTTGTTTTCATCAGGATTCATTAAATATTCCCTGGAAAATCTGTGAAAATGCTCAAAAATGTCCATCTCAAAATGTTCAAGAAAGAAAGATTCACACCAAAATTCCATTAAGTTTCAAACAACTGCTGACAAACCTACTAACATGCCACATACCTCCACCAAAGCCAAACAGTCCCTTAAATCCAATCAAGCTGCACCAGATTTCACATAGAAATCAGTCCCTTATAAATAATATGTCTGATTATTTTCAAGATCCATGAATTATTCCCCAAGAAAAGGGTAAAAAAATATGAAACAAATAAATATTCTTATTCACAATATTTATGATATGTTTTGAAATCCACTGACAAGCGAAAACATAACCTTGGATGAGGCACTGACGGAATAACTGAGGTGCAAACAGTTTTGCCTCCTCAATTTAATGTCATTTTAATCAAGAGCAGCAGTTTTGATCATCACATCTCTTGGCAAGAAGGCAAATGTAGGTATAAAGTCTTAAATTGTTCTTTAAAAAAAATTTAAACTTTTCCATTACCATAAAAGCACCAAAGTCAAATGGAAATAAGTATCAGTATATATAAAAACATGATTTATTGCTGGAAACATAAATGGTCCATCAAAAACAACTGCCAACATGACAGATGTGGAAAAACCCTCAAGTTCTCTCCAATGATTTGAACACAAAAGCATAAATTATGTCATTGAAGCTCAGTTTATTTCTATTTTTACAAACATATATATATATTTTATTCTTTATTTTATTCTACAATACAGGACTGCACGGGCATAAAAAAATACAAATGCTTTTGTTTTCAAGTGACTCCACAGAAACTCAAACGTTGGTTTTCTTACAAACAGATCAACAATTCGGCTAAAACTGTTTTATCTTTTACCTGAAATGTTTCTGTGATCACTGGTTTACAAACTGTACTTGACATCATATACATATATGAACAAAAGTTTAATACTGTGCAAACTGCAACTGCTAATAATCCCTTAGGGCCAGCAGAAGGTCGATTCTGCATGTCTGTGTATACTTGTACTTTACACAGTCCAAATGTACAACGAAAAGTATGATTTGGTATCTGTGTACAAATGACGTATGTGTGTGCTCACTGACATGCAAGTACTGGGAACAACGTTTACTTTCTTATCTCAAACGCCCAAGCACACAGAATATTCAATAACAAACCCTTGATAAATAATATCATACACGTTATTACACTCTGGGAGCCAGCTTCCCAATAGTTTCTGCGATTACTGTATATTCAACATTTTGGTTCACTTACACTCCTGCACTCTTTTGTCCATCGTGACATTTTTTGATAAATAGAGAAATTAAGACCAATGTTACAAATGCACGGGACAGAGTTCTCATGATAGTTCTATAGAGGTTCACACCTGGGAGAGTAGGCCGAGTTCAGACTGACAGTGTCCATGGTAACATTAAAGAAAAGCTTGTCGTCTTCTTCCTGGAAGCTAGGGAGCCATCCTCCAGACCAGCCCTGTGGGATCTTACCACTTCCCAGGAATAGGTGTGCCACACTCGTACCAGCCCACGTAGGTAACGTGTGACTTTCCTCCAATCTCTCCAAAGTGGACAGGTTCCTGTCTCAGTGCTCGGTAGAACCCTGGTACAAAGACAGAGAGAGAGAGGATGACCGTCTCTTTATTTTCTGTCCTTTATTAAAAAAAGGAAGTCTCATTGAGATGTTGACGTCTTCATTAGAATCAGAAATACTTGTGATTGGGAATAAAGATATAAACAGACCAAGAATTATAATAAATAGAAATATGAACTATGAATAGAAGTTAGTAAGAAAATAAGAAGTATGTACAAGTTTGCCCATTTTGTGTTGTACAAGTATATTATGTTACCACATTATACTATATATATTTTCTCTAGAAACACTTTCAACCTACATAACATCACTGACATGATCACATTACTGATTGGTGAAAACCAAAATACCTGGCCTGCTTGGTAGCTGGTCAGCAAACATCTGGGTGCCGGTCCGTCCGTCCAGGAAGGAGTCGACGAACTGGCAATGGTCCTCACCGTGTCCTGTCTGATCTCCAATGTTGTAGAACTTACCTAAAGAGATGGAGGACATAGGAACTAAAGTATTTGGCTTTAAAAAAGAAAAATATCAGTTCATTTCTCTTCAAATTTAACCGTGGTTTACCCAGCGTTAAGCATCAAGGTAATATAACTGAAAATTCATTTATAAACAGATACAATTTTAGACGAGAACTTGCTGAACAGCTGAAAGATGTAAATAATTGTTTTGTCATATTCCTCACTGGATTAGGTCACTTTTTAATCTTTCAAAGAGTTTTACAGATGCAATGTTTTTCAAAGTTATTTGTGATTTGCCTCTGAGGATCCTGAGCAGCTGCTGGGTTCAGTTCCAGTGTAATTACCATTGAGCGAGTCGCTCAGGTAGATTTTGTATCTCAGCGAGTTGCAGAGCTGGATCCCTACAAACTTCCGGTACCAGGTTCTCTTCACATACTGCTTCCCGTTGCATTCAGAGTAGTCGTCGGCTTTAAATGGGAACTGAGTCCAGATGGCGTCTTTGCCTGTGAGGAAATCATTCAAAGTAAATGCTTCATATACTGCACATTAACTGTGTAAGACATGAAATAGAAAAGGATCAACATATTAAACTGCTTAACTTTCCAGCAACAGATGAATAATAACAAAAAATAGAATATTCACCTGCAACATATTCACTCACTCGTGGATCAGCTGCAGACATGAGAGAAAGTTCCAATGAAAAACTCTCAAAACAAACATGAAACATCTTGACTTATTGTGCGAGACGAAGCCAAACTTGTATCTGAGCTGATTTGCCACAGTACAGCTCCGATCCAAAAGTGTGGGCTTTGATTGCAGGAGGGCAAGAGGCCAATTTCAGCAAAGCTTTCCTGTGTCTGTGTGTTGTCATTGTGAGTTCAAACACTTTTCATCAACTTAGGGCCACAGTTCAGCTGTTTTTATGACTGCTGCAAATCTAACTCTCGCTCTGATCCTCCAGGTAAAAGATTATTCGGTAAGAAATCAGGACATCTGGCGAGCTGACAACACCCGAGAGTCTAATCAGTCGCACCTCAGTGTCACATTGAAATCATTAGACTAACAACTGCCTAACAGCCCACCCTTTGAGATTCAAAGTGAAGCGAATAGCTGCGTGATAATAACCAACACATAATGTACAGTGGATAAGATGCTTCAGTTTGTTCAACTTGCCTGATTCTGTGCTAAAAGTCACGGGATCAGTGGAGGTTCCGGTTCCGAGCTCATTCTTTGGTGTAACTATGAATTCGTAACTGAAACATTGAGAAGAAATCTGAGTTACATGCACAAAAAAGGAATAGACCAAACTTATGAGCTGAATTCCTCCCATCTCCAGAGCTGAGAGACATATTTTACTGCCTTTGAAGGCTAAGTATGGGTCACACACACACACACACACACACACACACACACACACACACACACACACACACACACACACACACACACACACACACACACACACACACAAACACGCACACACAGAGCTCATGGTTATTCCACGTGCTGCGTTCAGATGTCCTGGCGAAAACTGGGACAGAAACCTAGCCCAGGGGTGGGTTCTGGTGAGTTTCGAGATTTCCAGATGTAGAGATGTAATTAAAAAACAACTCCACCCACATTTCCTCAGCTTTTGTGTCACTTTGGCCATTTTTGCAAAACGGGATTCACTGCATGAGCTGCGAGAGAACAAATGCATCTTCAGTGTAATTTAATACTTGTTTGCAGTGAACCTTACTAATGTAATCAGCCAGTAGTTCAAGCATAAAGTATTTATTAAACAAAGGGTTTATTTAGACAACCTTAGAGTAATGTAAACCTGGTGCTTGTTTCCCCAAGTGTGCAACAGTAAGAGGAATTGACCAACTGGAGGTTTTTTCCATGACAAGATTTTGTCCGATGACTGGGTCACGTACTTGCTCTCCGGTTTGAGATTCTCCACAGCTGTGTGTGTCTGGTTGGTCGTCAGTATGGACACTTCCTGTCCATTCGGTCCTTTAGCGGTGGACACAACTTCATATTCTGACCAAGAACAGATAGAATTGAAACATTATTTTTAGCCATTAGTTATAACATAGTGACAAGCAAATAGTGTATTGCCTCTAATCTTTAGCCTACATTTTGTTTTTCAGAAAAATGAAAACCAGACTTTTAATTTAACATAAAAGGATCCAAGCATCCCGACACATTCCAGTGTCCTGAATACAAGACTTTAAAAATAGCCTGTGCATGTGCTGCACCTCTGGTCTCATTGTCAGATTTCTGCCAGTCAAGAATGACAAAGGACGGGCAGCCCTCCACGGTGACCACAGTGAGGTTGGAGGGTGGTAAGCGGGGTGGGGACGTCACATTCTGATCGTTGCCCTCCTCGTCAGGAAAATAAGAGAGAGAGGAGGTGATGGAGCATGGCTCGTCTGGCTTTTTATCCGTCTTGTAGATCACGTGGGGAGCTGGAGATAGAGACATTCAGAACAGTGGTTTATTATTCATACAGGATATATTTTTCAATATTTTTACGCGATAGATAGTTTTTGATAAAAAGCTGATGATTTCAATAACGGAGGCTTAAAACCTGCTGTTGTCTTACCTACAAAACGCTTCTTGCCCATGATGTCTAGGTCTGATGCAGGCAGGGGCCTGAATATGGAGGAGTTTTCATATATGTCAAAGTGGCTGCCTGAAAAGGAAGCAGGAGAGAGGAGTTATGGTTGGTTTGATGTGCCAGTCGTCCCTGGCAGCTCTCTCTGTCCGCAGTTTTACAGCTCTGGGCAAATAGCAGCGTGCACCAGCTGATGCAACACTCAGGCTTTTTCGTGCCTCTTAAAATAAATTTTTCTTTTATCCCTTTTGCACAAGCAGGGTGCATGACCCATTTATCTGTTTATCAATGTACATATACTGAGTCATGTCAATCATATATTTTTGAAAACTTATGGATAAGATAAAAAAAGCAGTTCCTCCCAGGACTCATTAAAAGTTTTGTTTCTCGTACTGTTTACTGCCGGGGCAGGGGTGGTCGTCTGCTGTCTTCGCTCTTGCTTGGGCTTGGCTGTGACAAGAGGGAACGGCTTCAAGATGGACTCCTTGCCTCCTTGTTTCAGGTCCATGAGTTTATCTGAGGACAGACAGGAGGAGGAAAATAGATCAGTTCTTCACCTGCGTCATCATCTGACTCACAGTCACACACACAGTTGTGGTCCATCTGCTCTGGCCATCTTCACTGAACAACTCCACAGCCTTTTCCTGGCTGCAGAAAGATCAGAGATTGACTTGTTGAGTAATATATTTTGTGCTCTTTGAAGGGGAAAAGGCCTGAGTACAGCTGCTGTCCAAGGATGCCCAGATGCTCCAAACCATGAACTTATTCACACACTAGACTACTAAGCACACAACTACACTTATGTTAAAACAGTGAGTGAGTTGAGAAAAAAGCCTGATATGAGCTGCTCTGCAAACATAAATGCTGTTTGGGGTTTTCACACATACGATGTCATTACAAGCTGTTTTATAACACCGGGTATTACGGCCACTCAAGGGGACAATAAAATCTGACATTTCAAAAAAACTTGATTTTAAAAGAATAAAGTAGTAATTTCCCAAAATTCCATGCTGTCCCTTTAACTTGCATATTTTCCATTTGTGGAACAGATAAAATAATCCTCATGATGTTCCTAAATATCTAAATAAAACAAAAGTTTACAATATGGTAGAAATGTTCTTAATTTAAGGAGCGGGTAAAGGAAAGGTTTGAGTCACTGGTTTATGAATCATTGAGTCGAGTCTTCCACTCGGCTGTTGTTTAATTACAGTACACAGGACAAGGTGCAGCAGTGTTCAATGCATCCATCACTGTCGCCCTCACCATAGTCAGTTGGTTTCCCCACCAGGTTTGGTCTCTTGTTCACGGGAATAGCGGGTTGCACTGCAGGGAATCATGGGAAACAAGAGTCCATTTCAGGTTAGAAATCACAACTGAGACGGAGCAGCAGGTGGCTGGCACTGAAGAACAGATGCAAAACTGAAAATAAGTGTGGTTGGTTATTTTGATGAAAGAATGAGGAGACAACTGTGCTCTGAAAAAAAACGAGAGTACAAACACGGACATTAAACAAGCAACGACGCAGCACATGAAGCCAGGCAGATTGCATGTGAAAGGGTGAAGTCACTGTGTGAAGTGCACTGCCACGGACTTCAACTAACGAAAACAACTGTGTTTAATACATTCAACCAATAAACCATCGCTACAGCCGCTCATCCTAAAAATCCCCTGAAGTAAAACTGAGGAATTAAAAAAAATCCTCTGTCAAACCCTAACAGGAAACCAATGTATAAAGTCTAATAACTTTTTTATATGATTTTGAATCCGTTCGATGAAAGTTATTTGGGATCTGACACAGTTTGATGATCAAATTTTCCAGAAAATCCCTATTCCACAGAAAACAACGCAACAAATAAAGATCAAGCCAAGCGATGAGATAAGACCTAAATTGATGAACACAACAAATGTTTTGGCTTTAGTGAACTGGAGTGAACGCATGAAGAACAGGGCCGTGTGATGAAAACACATTTCTTTAGTGTTCTGCCATGATTTCATGTTCTTAAACCAGCTGAAATCTT
Source organism: Paralichthys olivaceus (assembly GCF_024713975.1). NCBI lineage: Eukaryota > Metazoa > Chordata > Actinopteri > Pleuronectiformes > Paralichthyidae > Paralichthys > Paralichthys olivaceus. The sequence continues at coordinate 6,591,000 of NC_091102.1, read as the reverse complement.
TGTTGTGATTCGAGGAGCTCTGGGAGGTTTGACACATGAAATATCAGTGACGTGCATCACAGTTCAGAGTTTATCCATTTTCAGAGAAGGGTTCATTTGTCATTTTCTTATCGCAGAGATTCTTTAATGTTTAAAAGATTCTGTAGATGTTCGATTATCAAGGTCTAAAAAAACCCCCCATTTTCCTTTGGATTCATTTCCTCCTCGCTGCAGCTGACCTCCCCCTGAGCTGCATAAATCAGTGATCTCTGGCATCTCCTCCCAAGAGAAATACAGCTGAGACTATCAAGACAAACTCAAACAGCATCTGCCAAGTCTCACTGATTAGCACTGAGAATACACTCTAGTAAAGACTCTGACTCACTCGTGGCATAACTGACAGCTAATAGCAAACATATGCTCATATATAGTCATACGAAACGTTGAGGCAGTGATTTAAAAGCGGGGCAAAAAATGAAAAATACACAAGACAGGGGTACGTGAGGTATAAAGACGAGACATCTCAACGGGGTGAAGTCATGAGTAACTGGGCAGGGAATGAAAACACAGCCAAGGTGATGTCATGTGATAAGATGCAATGTCAACAATATGTAAAAAACGATCTGGTCAGTGTTCAACAGTTTCTGCACAGGGTTAGTTTTCGCCGTCTCACAATTAACCAGTCAAACAGAACGGCCGGGCCTCTGATGTGCCAAAGGCCTCAGACCCTGATCTATGATTTAAAACAGCAGCAGTGGTGCGTGCACTGGTTTCTGTCAGATAACTTAATCTTCAGAGAAGGTGGAAATATGTGCCATCAAAAGAGACTTTACTTTCAGGCTACACAAACATTCCCACTGAAATACTGCACACCAGTTTTCTCATTGGAAGTTGAAATGCCTATATGAACTAAAACTGTTGAGGAGACGCTCTAATTCACCAGATTTTCATTACAAATATACAAAGCTGCAGAATGCAGTTTGGTTTGAAAGGTTGTAATTTAGTTGTTTTTTATTTAAAAAGAAAAAACGGCCCCTAGCAGCTTTGTGTTTTGATGTGTGTGCAGAATGGCAGGCAAAACAACTACTCTTTTTTTCTGTAGAGTTGCTTCTGTAGAGCCTTGCGACTCAAAGAAGACCTCTGAAACTGTCCATGTTTCCACAAATAGCACACACGAGCTGTGACATGAGACGGAAGCGCGAAGTGTCTTCATAACTAAGAGTGTCACAACTGATACATGAGGTGGTTTGCATCACTACTCGTGATGGATTTGCTTAGAAAACAGTGTGACCTTTAACAACAAGCAGGCTAAAGCAATGTCAGAAGATTTCCAAGCATTTCCTTAATACATGTGGATTCTGTATATAAAGATGGACAATGCTGTGGCTCCACAAAAGTGAAGCAAATGCATCTTGATTGTATAAATCCTAAAATGTCTAAGTACAGAGTGGAACGTCAGCTGAGACTGACTCATGATCGGTTGAGCAAATGTTCGCAGGTCTATTCCACGATCATCAGTGCTCAGCCTGTGGCTCCAAATTACATCATCAGTGCAAGATGGCAGCATTCATATCCTGGGTGTTTTAGCTTCATCTCTAAATAGTGAGAGGAAGTGGAGATGTGTCGTCCATCGTTATTTACATTCCAGAGAATTGGTCTAAACCAAAATTAAATTCATACTGTAGATGGCTTCAGTCTCAGTCAGGTGTACAACGACTACATGTGTTGGACAACACAGACCACAACAGACAGGAAACGTCACACTGACAAATGAGTTGAACATCACAGATGATGAGAGGATTGTGACAAAAGCACAGATCGGTGTGACTGTGTGGGACGGGACATAACAGTGCCTCGTGGGTTAGTGAATGAGGAACGCTGACAGGTGATCGTCTTGGTTTGTGTTTACCAGGGATTCCTTTGGTCCGCACCACAGGCTTAGGAAGAGCAATGGCCCTGTGTTGAACACCATCGGTTGCTGGAGGGAGAAAAGGTTGTACAATTTTTTGTGTCAGAAGAAAGAAGAAAAAAAGAGCTTTATCATATTTCTTTCTCATTGTCAAATGTTTGTGACAATTAAGCTGGAGACTTGTTTGTGTTTTCAACCTAGTTTTGCAGAAACAAATGGACTTGACTTAATCTCTTGACTTTTCTGACTCTGACTTCTTTCACAACTCTTAAAAAAGTTTGAGAAAAGAAGAGATACAGAAAGAGAAAGAAAAAAAGGGAGATTGCCTGTAGCAGCTGCACTTTCTGCACAGTTCTTGTGTTAGCATGGTTGGTGTAAAATGTGGTGTGTCCTGGCCAGTGCCGCGGCCAAACTTCCCACCCGGTCAGCATGAAGGACTGTAAATCATGTTAACGATCCTGACCCCAGAGACACCACTACTGCTCAGGGTAAAGGTTTGAGATACACACTGAGCACATGTGGCACAGCGTGGAGAACATATGGACTGTGAGAGGACATGAAGCTGAAAATAGAGCTAGAGAAGGTAAAAGAACAAGCATTTCTATTGTACGTCTACATCAGAAACAATGAGTTTTCTTGTCTTCTCCTGTTGATGCCCAATTGCAGATGAGATTTTGAGGGAGTGGTGAAAGGAGAGGATAACCTGCTGAAATTGGAGAGAGAATGAGAGGATGGAAGTGGAAGGGAAAGGAAGGGAAGTCCATTACCCCCAGGTGTGCTGGAGCTGTGAGAAGAAGTCAATGTCTTGGATGGAGAACGTGGTCTGACACCAACATGAGTGGAATGAGTAGGAATCCGGGTGCGAGACACCGTGTTGTTTCTTGCTCCTGCTGGAACTGATGAGCTAATGGGAGAACGAGGGACTTCATCTTTGGATGGTCTTTGGATGCCAGTACCTAAACATGCAAAAAGGCAATTGGGCAGGTTAGAGATGATCTACTTGAGAACTTGAGAGCTTTACCTAAATGGAATAGATGACAGAACAGTGGAAAAAGAATGCAGATGAGGACAATGAATTAAGTGACAGAGACATACATGAGATCAAAAGATAGCCAGACCATTTTGGGTGTGAATGGGCAGGGGTGAGGTGACTGTGCTGGACTGAAAATGGATTCACACATGGAGGCAGGGGTAATGATGGGGTAGGGTGTGTAGGGTGGTGGGATGGAGATGGCGATGGGGAAGCAGTGACATCATCCAATGGGTTGAGTTACAACTGAAAGCACTGGGTTCCATGTGGCTTGACGAAAAAGCAGAAATGTTAATGTGACAAACGTCATGATGTTTACCAAGATTGTTACTACCGACTCTCTCGGTAGCCAGGGCAGGTCTTGGTAGAGGCTTGCCCTCTTCTGGTGGACTAGGAGCTGTATGAAAGAGAACTCACTTGAATTCTAAGATGAATTATGTATAAGAAAATGTTTTAACTTTTAAAGGGAGCATATCCTATTCTTTAATACAGAAGGAGATAATTGTTTGTTCTGAATGAATGCTGCTAAAAATGGTTCTTTTTTGTTGTGATTATCTATGAAAAGTAAACTTTTATATCTAGTCAGAGAATACTGAACAATACAAAATTAGTTGGATGGGGACATGTTTTTATCATGTCCCTGAAACAAATACAAATAGAACCACAATTTAAATCAATATGCCCCTTTTAAAATGTAATTTAAGATCAAGTGTTGTAGCTAAAGTATGGTTTGCTAATGGCAAAAAGTAGGGTCTTTACCCGTGGGGACTGTGTGTCTTGGGGTGACCTTGGTGGGATCAGAGTAGGTCCAGGTCTGAGGCTGCAATGATGGCCCAAGTTGAGGATGTGAATGACTCTTAGGTGCAGGGTGTGGTTTGGGAAGAGGTTCAGGTTTGGATAGAGTCTGTGTCTTTGGAAGAGGTTGTGACTGTGGTGTTGTTGTTTGAGATTTTTTTTTGTCCATGGTTTTAAGCTTTGGTTGAGGTGTAGGTTGCTTTTTTTTTTTTTCCTTTGGCGGGAGTTTCATTTTAGGCTTTGGTTGAGTTTTTGGTTGAGACTGTATCTTGTCTTTGGGTTTGACAAATTTCATTTTTGATTGAGATGTTGGTTTGACTTTAGACCTTTTCTTGGCATTTTGCTTGGACTGTGGGTGGGTCGTTGGTTGAGGCTGTGTTTGGGTTTGTGGCTGAGGAGTAGTTGGAGATTGTGGTTCAGACTGGGGCTGGATGTGAATTATTGGTAGTGCTTGTTGGGTATGAGGTATGTCCTGGGATGTTGGTGAAGGTGTGTGGGCATGTGCCATATATGTGGGCTGGGGAGATGGTTGAGCATGTGGTTGAGGCAGGGCCTGGGTCTTTATTTGGGGTGGTGTTTTATGCTGGCCCGGATGTTTGGGATGGAGTGTTGGTTGAGGTTTTGCAACTGCCCAGAGTTGCGTTGTGGTTTTTGGCTCTGATTGGATATTAGGCCTTTGTTGAGATCGTGATTGAGACTGGGTGTGGAATTTGGGCTTGGATTGTGGTTGGGTTTGAGGTACTGAATGGAATGTTTGTTGGGGTGTGGGCTGGGATTTTGGTTGAGTCTGGGGTACTGGTTCTGATGTTGTTTGTGGCTGTGGTTGAGTCTGGGTTAATGGCTGGGATGTTGGTTGGGGTTGTGGTTGGGTCTGGGGTATACGTTTTGATGTTGTTTGGGGTTGTACCTGAGGTATGAGTTTTGATGGTGGTTGGGTTTGAGGTACTGAATGGGACATTTGTTGGGTTGTGGGCTGGGATTTTGGTTGAGTCTGGGGTTTGAGTTCTGATGTTGGTTGTGGTTGATGTTGGATCTGGGATGTGGGCTTGGATGTGGGTTGGGGCTGTGGTTGAGTCTGGGGTATATGTTTTGATGTTGGTTGGGGTTGAGGTTGGGTCTGGGGAATAAGTTTTGGTGTCGGTTGAGGTTGTGGGCGGGTCTTGGGTATGGGTTTTGATGTCGGTTGAGGTTGTGGTTGGGTCTGGGGAATAGGTTTTGGTGTCAGTTGAGGTTGTGGTTGAGTCTGGGGAATAAGTTTTGATGTCGGTTGAAGTTGTGGTTGAGTCTGGGGTATGAGTTTTGATGTCGGTTGAGGTTGGGTCTGGGGAATAAGTTTTGGAGTCGGTTGAGTCTGGGGAATAAGTTTTGGTGTCGGTTGAGGTTGTGGTTGAGTCTGGGGAATAGGTTTTGATGTCGGTTGAGGTTGTGGTTGAGTCTGGGGAATAGTTTTTAATGTCGGTTGATGTTGTGGTTGGGTCTGAGGAATAAGTTTTGATGTCGGTTGAGGTTGTGGTTGAGTCAGGGGAATAGTTTTTGTTGTCAGTTTAGGTTGTGGTTGGGTCTGAGGAATAAGTTTTGATGTCGGTTGAGGTTGTGGTTGGGTCTGAGGAATAAGTTTTGATGTCGGTTGAGGTTGAGGTTGGGTCTGAGGAATAAGTTTTGATGTCGCTTGAGGTTGAGGTTGGGTTTGAAGAATAAGTTTTGATGTCGGTTGAGGTTGTGGTTGGGTCTGAGGAATAAGTTTTGATGTCGCTTGAGGTTGAGGTTGGGTTTGAAGAATAAGTTTTGATGTCGGTTGAGGTTGTGGTTGGGTCTGAGGAATAAGTTTTGATGTCGCTTGAGGTTGAGGTTGGGTCTGAGGAATAAGTTTTGATGTCGGTTGAGGTTGTGGTTGGGTCTGGGGAATAAGCTTTGATGTTGGTTGGGGTTGTGGTTGGGTCTGAAGTATGAGTTTTATTGTTTGTTGGGTCTGGGTTGTTGTTTGCTTTTCTCTATGCTGTAGGTGCCCTCCATGTTTCTCCACATTTGTGTGGGTGACAGGCACAGACGTCACAGTGGGAGTAATCTGTAGTGTAGGATGGTGCTTGGGAGCTAATGGAATTTCAAAGAAAGGAGGCAAGACAGATCTGAAGAGGTCTCCTCCTCCTGGGACGTCTAAGAGAGAGAACATGAAGCTTGAAAATATAATTTAAAATAAAATAGATTATAGAAAAGGTTACTTTAGAAAATGAAATAGAACAACATAATTCATTGTATGGAACATTCTGAAAACAAGACATGCAGAGTGTTAGGGAACAGTTGAAATTGAGATTATCAGAATCACCTAAGAACTCACCAAGCTGGTCTTGGACTACAGCACAGGTTACACAATAACTCTCGAGACTCGACTGCCAAGAGTCTGATAGAGGGGGTCAGATTTCAAAGGCAGACAGACCATATGGAGGTATTTTCAATGTTACAGCCGTGTTACTACAGACAGACTCAGCTACCAGGGCCAGGATACCTGTGAATGACAGCCATCCAAATTCATTGGCTGTGCCTCTAAGAAGCTTTAACGCGTGACGATTCAACAGTTGCTGATTGATTACTCACTGTGGGATTTTGGTGGACCATTCTAAATTGATTGCTCAATCTGGTCAGGTATTCACCTCAATGAAAGAAAATGGCAAAGTAAAGAAGAGGAAAATCATGAAAGGCGATGACTATAACACGAAGGGGAAAAAAGTAATAGGCTCACTGCCTTTACTCAACTTTACTCTCACGTTAAGTCTAAAATACTTTGGTTTTGGGGGTTGTTGGTCGATTCACTGCAATTAGCTACCCAACCAAGGACTGGGATCATAACACTGTCCAGCTGAGTATTTATTGGAATTTTATCGTAACAGAATGGAGAATATAGCTGGATTTGTATTCAGACACTGGGTCCTGCTTCAAAAGTAGCCCATCAAAGTGAGTCCTTTAGAGAACCTAAGTTCTTCCCAAGCTTCACCAAATTATGGTGCTCCATGTTTATTATCCAGTCAACAATTTACAATTTTATCATTCAAAAGTCTCATCCTTCAAATTCAGGCTTCAGTAATTAAACTTCTGGTGAAAAGGAACATGTCTATTTGGTTGTAATGAGCTGTATCCAGGCTGTGAACTGGGACAAAACTACTGTTTGATATACCAATCGAAAAATGGTGGAGTAGGAGACAAACAACAGAGAAACAGAAGTTCTGGAAAACAGGAACATTTAAGATTCCGCTGAAGTTCCTGCTGGAGGAAGAGGAATGTCTGGTGCATGCAACGTTGTCATGCAGACTTCACACCATCAACTGTGTTGCATTGAAAGCAAAAGCTGCTGATTTGTCATTGGCAAAAAACATTATGAAAGATCATACTATGGATACTGAAAGGGAAAAAAATGATTCATAAGTTCATTCATAAGAAATGTGAGGCAGATACAGGAAAATTTAGAAATGTAAGAAGTGTATTTGAGATATGACTAAGTTGTAATTGGCACTGTTTAAGTGAGCAGCAGCTAACAAGCTTCTCAGTGCCGACTAACAGTCAACTCTTTCAACGGCTGGAAAAGATCCTTTGCAGTACTCATGGCTTGTCCTACAGATTTCCGATCCGAGTCCTGTGATTAAACTGTGCAGATTAAATCATGACAATGAGATGTAAAAATAACAGAGAAGACACAAGAGATCCTTCAAATCATTAAGAATCCTTTCAATTTTTGTTGTTGCCATGCAGCCAAGACCACCTATCTTACGCTCAGTGCAATCCAAACAGCTGACACCATCAGCTAGTTTCCACAAGAATGGCTGAGTTACCGTACTTATTCATTGCATGCCACTCATGCAGGTCATTACAAACACTGTAAAGCACTGACAGCCTGTCAGTTACAATCCGCCAAGTCTATGATTGCAGCCGGTATGAGAGCCATGAAGCTTTGTCAAGAAGAGCTGTGATTCACTGTTTACCGATTGGCTGTTTGGCGATGGTAGGTGGTGTGGGTCCAGGGGGTGACAGAGATTTCTGTCTAGTAGTTGTAGTAGTACTTGTGGTTGGAGCTGAGAAATATAGTGTATATTAGTAGACCTTGAAGAAAAATTGTTCTTGTACCTGCTGTAGAATGTACAAAAAATCTGTATGTACAGTAAACAAAGATTTCCAGCAGGAAAGTGATAGAAAAATCAAGTACACTGGTCAGTTATAAGTTCAAGGTGTTTCTTTCTGACTGCTGAACTCAGTTTTAGGTCATAAAAGTCATTACCAAGAGTTGTCTTTGACGCTATGCTCCGGGAGATGGGCAGTCTGCCCTGGGTCTTGTTATGGAGAGCTGACAAAAACAGAGTAGGAGAGATTCAAGGGAAGGATTATGTTTGTCAATTTATTTTAGAACAAACAAATACATTTTGGAGAAAAAAATATGTCTCATTTGTGGTTAGGGTTCATGATAGTTTTCTTCAACATTAAGATCTGCATCTTCAGCTTTATCATCTCTATCAACTGTTGACCCACCATATCCATGCCAGGCACCTAAGGAACAATATGGTTAAATTTGCAATAACACTGCAGTGATAATAACCGCAGCCAAACGGGTTATGTTGTTTTCACCCTTGTCCATTAGTTTTTTTGCCTGGAAGCAAGATCACACAAAAGTGACCGAATGGATTTCTCCGAAACTTGGTGGAAGAATGAGACATGAGCCCCGAAAAAAATTACCATTAAATTCATCCTTATAATACATGGATCATAATAAACAGGTATGTTTGGGGAACAAATATCTATGAGTGTGCAATTTGGTGCAGTTTGAATTTAAGGGAACTGTTGGGCTTTGGAAGGTATGCGCTCTACTGAGTGCCATCCTAGTTGCTTATGGGTTCATTGCTGAGTGACCATTTTAGATTACTCAGTCAGTTGATCCATTGCTGGATAAAGCTGTAATCAAAGGGGGCTAAAGTATTCTGAAGGCAACATGGTAAAATTAAATGTAATTTGTGATGTACTGGAATGTGTTTATTGTCTATATGTTGTATATAGTATCATCATTGACACATTAATTGTTGGCATTTACTATAAATCCCAAAATCGAAAATTATTGATTTTTATTTTTCAAGAAAGTCAGAGGTGGACTTGACAAGGTTCTATTTGTAAAACCATTAATCAAAGTTGGAGTAAAAATTCTTTCAGTGCTTGTGGAGTCAGTAAGAAGACCTGAACAGTGCTAAATCAAAGTGTGTTATAAAAATTCTGCTGCTATATTAAAAGGGTTCAGTGGGTTTAACCGAATGCAGCATATCTCTGTGGGCTTACCGTGGCGAGGAGCAGAGGGGGGGTAGCGTGGACCTGGTGCTATGGGTTTCTGGTGGGCGAAAGATAAGAGGACACCGTCACAACAAATACATGTTTACCCTCACTGTCATCTTTTTCTCTTTATTCCACTTACACCCTCTCCTCTATGCCTCTGTGAAGTCCCCAATGAAAAAAATGTTATTCCGAGTTTCCTTGGAGAAGAGCAAGCAATGCAGCTGATGCTCAACAGCTGTGGTGTTTTATGTGTCCGAGGCCAGGAGCACATGACACAGCAGCCTTGCGCTGTCAGAAAATCAATGCCACCTTTTCCCTCTCAACTCGTTTCCACACCGTTATCATTCTTCCCTCTATCCCTCCATCTAGTCTTCCTTCTCTCTCTTTTACTACTCCAGACGTTAGCTAGCTGCAGCCGGTTCCTCTTGGCGTGGCCGATCCTGGCTGCACTGATGCTGTTTCCACTGAGCAGTTGGATGGAAAATTAATGAGGCAAATAACCCTAAGAATAGCATAAGCTCACTTGTGCACATAAAACAGACTTTTAAGTATATCGTCTGTTCCAACTACTCACCTGCTCCCCAAAATATTTATTTTGGGTAGAAGAGGTAGACCTGTCTCGTGTCACTTCTCGCTCTTGTTTCATATTATTACAATAACATTCTAAAGTTAAACATGTCATATTATTAGTCGTAATACTTTTACTAGTTATGCCTTGATAATGGATTATAAAATAGTGGGTCCAGTACGTACCACAGGGTTGAGAGGCTGTTTAAAGATTTTCCTGATGGACTTCTCTGGGAACACAAGAGACAGATCAGCGACGTAGTCAGTAAAGTGGAACCAACAAAAGTGAAGGAACAAAACAAAACCACATTTCAAAGATGCTTCATTCAAGATGTGTTTGATTCCATGATGATGAATGAGGAGTCCTTTGTAGTGGCTTAATAATGAATAAACTACAAGATGGTTTTGATTCAGTATCTCAGTTGATTGTGCTGCACAGTAACATGATGTCACATCGGTCATTGCACTTATTGGGTGAAGACTAAGTCAGCATTTGCCTTAATGTTTTCACATGAAAAAAAAAAACATGGGAATGAGCAACAATGTTGTTCCCAAAATTACAGAGAAACACGATACAGAAGAGAAACATCATGAAAAGATTTTCTCTTTTCTTCTTTTCTTCTTCATCTAATAAAAAATAACGCATACAGGAAACCACAACTCTCCCTGAACAATTATTAAATCTGGCTATAATTTCCCTTCATGCTTTTTGCTGTTTTTTCACTTTATCATCTTTATTAATCTATGATACAATTTTAGAGGTATGATAATGAAAAAGTAGGTTAACGCCTGGACATCTAAACTATTAAACAGTCCTTGCTTTAAAAGAAAAAGAATCAAATAGTGGAAGTGTTTTTGTTGTTAATGAAACCTTCCTATACTCGTTTTCCTTCTATATACTCCGTAGTTAACCCTTACCCTCAACATGATGATCACCCCTGCCTAATATATTTTGGTTCTTCACATTCTTTACACCAAAACAGCTCCAACCTGCCGAGGCATGGACACCACAAGAAGATGCACTTTGTTTAACTACCCCAAGACCCTTGATGGCCATAACTGTTTGGACAATATCAAAGTCTTCAGGTCTTTACACCTGCCCAATTCTATGAGAACAGACTGTCTCCTTACCATCTAATATATCACAGACATACACCGAGTGGTCGTAATGTTTCAGCCAAAATTTCTGCTTCTGCCAAATCCTGATCGCCTTTAGTTCTTCAGGATACTAGGTCGTTTTCTCGTCGGATTTGTGCTACCTCCCCATTTAGAGCAGCTATAGCAAGTGGTTCTGAAATGAGGGTGAGAGAATCATGTCAAAAGATACTGACCCTCTAATCCCCCCGAGCTGATGTTGTGAATGACCGGCTTGCTCCATGTTCCAGTGACATCCTTGGAGCTGGGCTGGACACAGAACTCATAGACTGTGTTGGGCTTCAGATTGTCGATGACTGTGTCGCTGGTAGCGCAAGTCTGGTAGTTCCACTTCCTGCTCCTCTCACGGTAACGCACCGTGTAGTGTCTAAGATGAAGGACAATAGAACAAACTGATAAACCTTAACTACTATGTAAATGGTGTGTATTTATAAAGCACTTTTCTAGTCCAGATGACGACTCAAAGCGCTTTTCAGTAAAGTTTTACATCTACCCATTCACACTCACATTCATACAGTGCATCTATGTGCAGCACTCGAGAAGGAGACAATTTGGGGTTCAGTATCTTGTCCAAAGACACTTCGGCATGCAGAAAGGGGGAGATTGGGATTGAACCGCTGACCTTCCTGTTGGAGGATGGCCGCTCTAACCCTGAGCCACAGTCTGTGAAGAATCTGAGTCATTGTGATGATAGAATAAGTAAAAGAAATAAAAAGAAAATGCATTTTCTGATTTTGTTTTTAAAGACACTTTCTCAATCATTCGAGAGGTTTCCTCTTACCTGGGTTTCAAACCTTTTAAGGAACATTTGTGTTTGCATGTCACAAGTAGACGATTGATGTTATTAGCTTTTTCTTTGCATTTAGTGTGTGTGTGTGTGTGTGTGTGTGTGTGTGTGTGTGTGTGTGTGTAAGCTCACCCGTCTTCTAAACAGTCATTCATGATATTGCCATCATAAGGTGTTTTCAGCAGTGTCCCCCAGGACAGGAGCACTGAGGTGGGCGTTACCGATCCAATCACTAAGTGTAATGGCTTCTGCAGTTCCACTTTTCCTGAGAACAAGTTAACACGTCTTACTTTAATAAACATTTCTGCCTTCATACATATCTGTCACTTCTACCACCCTTACCTGTGCACTGCTTCTTCACCTCATTGGTCGGGATGGGCTGGACGGCTATAAGGTACTTGGGCTCAGCGTCTTTAAAAGAATAAGAAACTAGAGGTTAGTGATGTTATAGATTCTCGATCTGCACTGAGCAGCCGGCAGCAGAACGCACTGCAGGTACGATACGGACAGAAGAGCATCCTGAACAAAGTGATGGAGCTCACGCAGTCATGAGTTCACAGACTCTGTGGAATCTCTTCCCTTTTAGCCATGTTACAAAAGTCACAACTAATCTACATTTCACATAAATAAAAAGCCACCCTTACCAAACTCAGTCTCATATGGCTGTCCATTGTCTGGCAGCGGAATGAACTGTTTGGAGAACATGCTGCTGCCATAGCCCAGGATGTAGCCCTCGAGCTTGGTGTCAGCATTTGGTCGCAGAAACTTCATCACAATGGTGTCTCCTGTGGCGTTGATGCGAACTTTCATGTTCTGACGTCGCACTGGAGAAGCAGGAGAGGAAATACACGAACCATTTAATGTAAAAATATTTTCTATTAGTCTTTGGTCAGACACAAAGAGGATCAGTAAACATGGAGAAAAGGGGGCTCTGCAAGTAATTAACGAAAAAAACAAGCATTTAGTTACACTTAAGTCACTGTCAATCTGCTGATTCATGCCTCTGCATCAAAGCTACGACGTAGGTGCACATGGGGCCAAGCATTCACAGTTGTGCGTTCGGTAGGTGTGTATGAGACACGCTGCAAATACATCGCCGAAACGCTAGTGGCAGAAGGTGAAGGTCAGTTCTTTAAGTTGAGTTTCAAACATTAAAAATGGGTGGTCCAAGGAGCTGGGAAATTTGACAGATGGTCAGAGCATCTTCAGGTCAGGTCTTGCCGGGTGTTCCTGGCATGAAGTGGTTCATTTTTAACAAAAGTGCTCAAAGGAAGGCCAATCTCTCTGTTTCTCTTTGGTGGCCACAGTATGTTAAGTATTTACATACGGCAGATTGTCCTCACTCATCTCAACTCTGTGTGTCATAAAAGTACAAAGAATTCTAAACATTCTTTCCTGTGATCATAGATGAACTCATGTGCACAATAACCAGTGAACAGACAAGCAACACAAAGTCCCTGCAAACACAATGCATGAGAGAATTTGTTTATTTATCTCTCTCTTGCCTCAGTCATGTGGCCTTTAAAACTAGCCAAGAATTCGGCGTGCTAGCAATTAGTGATTTTGAAACAGAATAAAGTGCATCAGAAACTCTGAGTGCAGCGAGGTCGGGGCTGTGACTGACAGTTGGCTGCTGCACATCAATCGATAAACAACACACCATTGGACGATATGTGGTGAGCATTCAGGATTAGAACATATACAGCTTTGGAAACTTTGTAAACTGCAATTCTTCTTTTTTAGAAATAAGACCAAAGCAATACATTTCACAAACATGCCTTGTTTTTATATTTTCTATTCCACAGTGGAAATTACAAAAAAGTCTATTGGGCTCAGACCTTCACCTCCCGTAGTGTACAAAACTTTCTGCCTGGATTATGTACTATATTTCTCCAGAGTACATGTCCTTGGCTCTAATCAAAGCTTCATAACGTTAAATGAAATAGTGGAACTTTGCATGAGGAACGAATCCAGCAGCTGCCTGATGCCAAAACAGACACTGACAGGGAACGAGGGGGAAGCCCTGGATTTGAAAAACACCCCTGTGCTTTTCCAGCTATGTGTTTCCTATCAAAACGGCATTTGTTTTGATTCTCTCATCAATATTTCCGATAAAACACAAGTGATATTGGCTCTGAGGGAGAGTGTATGAAACATTAGGAAACTTCTGGCAGCATGTTTTAAACTCCAGTACAAGCAAACACTGGCGTGGCCCCACGACACCGCAGCCATTTGGCCCACACGTCTCCTAGGGACTGTTAAGACTTATCAGTGTTTCCAAAGTGAAATGGATAAAGCTTTAGGAACAGATCCAGTTACAGCCCTGGTCATCAATCAACTACAGTACAAAGGAAAAATGACTGACATTTAGTTAGCCACAAAAACACTGCTAATCCACAACATGATGTTGTGTGTTTGTGTGGGTAAAATACAATGAAAATAATGAGGCTGTTTAAATTTACACACTTCCTGAGGGCAGCTCTGCTGGTGACTCTGACCCTGTCAGACAGATGAGGTCACTGAAGATTTATAACCTGAACAAAAGCTGTAACTAAATATAATCAAATCCATAATCTTCTCCTTCATAGCCACAGATAAATATTACTAAACATGTCAAGACAGAGTCTCTGTTTAATTTCTTATCGGAAAGTCAATGCAACAAGTTTGAAGAGACACAAAACGCCTATACAGAGACACTAAATGGAAAGCAAAGGGAAACATGGAGATAAAACTAGCACATAACACATAAAGTAGCCACAGTGAGACAGAAAGCAACGAACACAAAGACGACAAAAAGATGAAAAATCACCACTGATGGATTTAAAACGAGCACTAAGAGACTAAGTGACACAAAAAGGGTTGGATTTATTTTGTGTATGTTTCAATATAGGTCTTTCTCTCCGAGTATTTTCCATGTGTCCTCTAGGGGCCTATTGTCTCATAATCCATCCACGATAACCATCAATCATATGGAAATAGTAAGAGCTGCAAAAAAAATGGTACTATGCCAAAAATGGCAGTTGCAAATGTACGTATGGAGACTTGGTGGCAGATTTTTGCAAACAGTTCACTAAAACATCAATACCTACATTGGGGGGGATGACACTCACTTTTTTTCACAAGTGTAAATCTCATGTTAAAGAGAACGTAATCGATCCATAAACAATTACTGTAAAAGCAAATCCGCCGTGAGTCTGGGAATCAGCCAATAAACACGTCAGATTATTTAACAAACAATGCCACAACATTCAATAAATATTTCACCATCCTGTAATGGATAAAAACACAGAGCATTTAATCCTGCTGGCCTGAAACAGAGAAACACCCTGACACTGGAAACTCAGCGTTGGCTCAGCGGAGCAGCGATCATGGAGCCTCAGCAGTGATGGATGGTCCTCTGGGAAAACGACTAGGTTAATGGGGGTGTCAGCGCAACAGGCTCTCTTCACTTTCAGCTGCCGAGCAACACGATATTTTTATGTGTGTTTGGTGTTTGAAAATAAATATTCACGCCGGCATTTGCGCGGTATTGGCATCAACACATCAAGATTTACTGTGTGACGTTATCAAGCCAGACTTCCACAATCAGCGGCTCTCTCCTGCTCCGCTGTGTCTCTCTCTCGGTTCAGAGGTGTGCGTTAGAATAAACTGTGAGAAGAAATACATAGAGATCATGTCAAGACTTTTCTGTGAACTAATGAACTATAAATATCTGAAGCAAAACCTCAAAAAGAAAAAAAAAACTTGGCGCAGGCCTTTGTTTTCACAATGTGCGGTGGAAAAGGGTTTTTCTGCTCTTTTTAGAGATTGGAAAAGGGACACGGAGACATGGCGTCATGTTAGCTTGTCTCGAGCAGCTGAACATCACAGCTGAGACCTGCAGCATGTAAATGTCTCAGTCCAAATGAGGGTATAAACTCTTCCTATTGGTGCACTTTAATGCTCTAAAATCCCCTCGTATCACACACTCACACACCCATAAACAGACCTTTCTTACCACACTCATTCTCCCAGCCTCAGGGCGTTTTTACACGGCTCTGGTGTAAAGTATTTCAGCCTCGCAGTCCTGGAGGAGTTGGAGATGGAGGAGACTTGGCTTCCTGCACCGCAGAGACACATGTTTTATGGGCCTTGGTAAAACACTCACCGTCATTTAAAGCAATGGAGTGTGAAAATCTCGCTGAGCCTTGTGCCAGTCAGAGCAGCGAGGAATTGAAATAACTTAGCTGGTGACCAACCAACAGCTGCACGGACCGATATCTGCTGTGAGGGGAAGAACCTGAGCCTGCAGGCTGCAGTAACTCATCCCTCTGAATATCGACTGTAATCCACCAGGAGCCTCTTTGATCCCGTCTCTCTCTGGAACAATCACAGCTCTTGGCCTCACAGGAGGCCGTGACATGCGGCCCAGTGGTAAAGAGCCATGTCTGGGATCGAACCACCACATTTTCCCACCTGCCTCAGCTGCGTCCACGCAGGTCTCTGTGGTCTCACACTATATATATCCCCCCTGACAGATTTTGACGCAGCAACAGCTGTTTTCCCTTCAACTGTGGCACCGCTCCATCCATCCTTTTCCTCCTTCACTAATTCATTGTTGTCCTATATGTGTCAGCAGCCTTTTTCCCATCAACTGGATCCTCTTCAGCTTCCTTAAGTGCTTTGAATTTATCTGTCTTGTCCACTAATCTCTCCCACTTTGCTCTTTCCTTCAATAATTCTCTCTTATTAATGTGGACCTGACACAAGGCCATGTTCTGTCCGACTCCGCTGAAGTTTCCAGGTCGTATATTGTTCTGAAATGAGTTAGCGGCAAGATATTTCTTGCATTTGCATTCATCTCCTCTGTGGCTTAGTTTAAATATTTCAGAACCCAAACACATTAAAGGCTGTGCAAAGAACAGATCGTCTAACATCGCATATACCTGTCAACTCTATTACTATGCTCTGATATTTATGACACAAGAAAACAAACAGGTTTCATTCTAAAACTATGGGCTGGATCCAAGAAGAACAGAGATAGAGTTTAGCTCTCCTCCCAAAAGAAACACCCACACTCACACACACACACAGGCACACACCTCATTTCAACAAACTCCCAAAGCTGCACAGTGTGAGATTTGTCTGCAAGTCAAGTTCAGCCTGCAAGTTACGCACTAGGAGCAACTCTTTCCACTGCGCTCCCCTCTTTATATAGACTGGAGTCAGTTCAGCTTAAATCACTTTTACTACCATCAAAGTCCTCAAAGGATGCCTCTGTATGTGTGTATGTGTGTGTGCATGTGTGTGTGTGTGTGTGTGTGTGTGTGTGTGTGTGTGTGTGCATGAGAGAGACAGAAAGGAGGGGGAGAGAAGAGAGGGAGAGAAACAGCAGTGGGATAATAAGACAATATGGAAAACCTTTGTGGAAAATGTGCTGTTTTTCCTAGAGATTTGCTCTATTAAGTAATTTGGTCCATTAATGTTTTATATAACGCAAAATGATGTAATAACTTCCATGTTGCTCTTCAGATTTTGGATATATATAAATTTTTGGTCAGTTGCAGAGGCCAAAAATAAAACTTTGACTGTGCCTGAGTTTATTTTTAGACTCTCTTTGGTTGTTTGATTTAAAAAAAAAATCTTTGTTTGAAACAAAAGAAACAAACAGCAATAAAAAATCGTCAGCCTGAAGCGATGACTTAAAAAATAAAGCTTTTCACATTGACTGCTTCATGGGCTCGGTTCCAGGAAAGCCATCCCATTACTTTGTCTGAAAGCCTGACCTTTGACCCCCAACCTGGAAACAGTTTTTTATTATAACCTGTGAGCAGTAACTGATCTGTTTCACCGTGTCTCCGTCTGCTCGCCTCGTTTCAGGGAAATCATCACCACACTGACCGAAAAAACAGTGCTCACGGTTTCTCATAATGTTACAGGCGTCTTTAGAAGGAAAGCTGAGTGTTAACATAATATTTAACGACAAAATATCAAAATGAAGGATCCAAAATGAATTGCAATAAACTTCAATCTTCTTGAATTTCACTATTTGTGCACTGCACTGCTTCACAGCTTGTTTTGTTCTCTGAGCAACTGGAGAAAACACATGAGTCAGGCTACATTAAAGCCAAATGAGGTCATCATAGGGTTGCATCTAATTATAATGGTACGTTCCCAGATATCAAGATAAAAACAGGAGAAAGGATACCTGAGGGTGAACACTGAACTGTTGCTTTTGCTTTTCTGAACATTGAATTGATTTTTTTTTTAAATTGCATTTGGGGATTTCCTGCAAATTAGAAACTGCTAAAAACACATTTTCATTTTCTTTATGTTAGAAATAAAATGTGTTAAATGGCATTCATCAGTCAATATACTTTGCAGAAAATTAGCATCTCAACAAACCCTTTACTCCTGTCATTTGTAAATATCCATCTTGCAAACTTTGGCATGTTGTCAATCCAAACTTATACCAATGTGCATTTAGCAGAAGGCAAAGAGAGACCATGGAAAGGAACAGTGCTTCAGAGGCTGAACACAGAGCAACAATCACAGTGATGTTCACTTGCACTTGCATGAATTTTCAACTTTTAGAGCACCATGATGACAACTGCATCACTTGCAATCATTAATATTTCCTGTTGTGGATATTTCAGTATAAGGCAATGACAACAATGCAGGAGTCACCTACCTCTGCTCCTGCGAGGAGTTGAGGGACCAGACAGAGCTATACCAGCGATGAAGACCACGAGGAGTAGGACCAGAAAGCCGCGTGAGTTCTGCTGCATCCTCATCGTCATCATCATCACCTCTGCTGTGGCCGGCTCAGAGTCTCAGGTGCAATGAAGCTGCAGTTATCTTATCTTACGGACTCACAACTCAGCGTTCAATAAATCTTTGGTAACAGGGTGAGTGGTGTGTGTGTGCTGCAGCTGCAGGAGTCAGACTAGATATTTGTGGGGTGGCTGGACTACTTCTCTGAGCTTGGGGCTCTCAGGACTAGCGCAGCTCACCGGACTGAACTTCTGGACTGCACCATCTATACCTCTATAATGGAAGGAGGGGACAAATAGAGTCGGACACACCCACTCTCCTTTCCCTCCCTCATCTCTCCTTTTCTTTCACTCTCCATCTCACACCCTATTTCTCTAGAAAAGGAGTGAAAGTTTTGTCCAAAACTCCTGCCCTTTTTTTCCCTGTTGTCTTTAATTCTCTGCTGATTCTGGTGTGTCCACATCAATCCTGTTTTCCATCTGCAGAGGCCTTTTGACACTCGGCTCCTTCTCTTTCGTCTTCTCTTAGATTCTTTCACCATTAGTATATTTATGTGCACTCCACTAGCCTGGTTTTGATCATAATAAGTATATGATACATGGACCTTGACAAATCTGATTAGTCATATCTATGCACATCCATGTATTTATGGTACTATACGTATTCATGTTTCCAATCATCTGTGCACCAACCAGTCAAATCTCAACATTCTGCAAAAGCCTGGATTATGCTCTGCTGCTTCTTTCTGTGCAATTCTAAAGTTTTTACTATTCTCATGTTCAACATTATCTCTGCATGACAACTGTGGTATGGTTGCAGTTGCCAAGCTACTGTGGTTATTGTAAATACAATATAGTGAAAGTGCATTTTGGGCTTAGGTAACAAATACACTGGCTAAACAAGGCACACGATTCTTCTGTATCAGTCTATAAATAGTGAATTAAAAACACACTTCTTCAAACTTTGACTACAATCATAAACATGGTTTCCTCTGAAGGGAAACTCTTTGAATGTGATTGTGTATAATTCATCAAGGCTGTGTGAAGATTAAATCAAGTACAGATCCAAACACCCACAGTAGTGCAGGTCCAAAGGTGGGACAGTGTTTTAAAAGGTTACGGTGTGGGGAGATCATTATTTAGTGTAAATAAGACGTGCTTCATGTCCACTCAACAGCCTGACTTCCACACTCTAACTTTTGCCTCGTTTGATGAGGTGCAAGATACAAGTCTGCTGCACGCAGGTGTGTCTTCGAATCCTCAGCATCACAACCACTTTGTCTTCTCTGAACTGAGCTACCTCAACTGTCGAGGAGAACATTTCAGTTTCTGGCTGCTCCAGTCAAGATAATTTGAAGGGCAATTGGACTGGTCACATAAGCTGCGTGTATCCAAAAATGGAGCCATTATATTCCATGGAAACAATGACTCTCATCATCCAATCTATAAATATATTTTCTGCCACTGGCAGAAAACACGTTTACATAATGAGGGGCACGGACCAAAGACGTGTAGCCAGCGGCCATGTGTCGCACACGCAGAGAGGACTATTTGGTGCATCACAAACACATGATGACAGTGGAGCACCATGAGGTTACTTTGAAGTCGGACTCACAATATATCATTGTTTATGGCCAGTCAGTTCACTTTGTGCATCTGTCCGTGTGCAAATGTTTGTGTGTTTCTTTGAGCCAGTTTTAATCCTGGTCAGCCAAGACTCCCTCGTGTCAGGAAGCGTGTTTGAGCACGGCTCACACATGTCTGCTCGCATGTGCATGTGAATTAGTGTGTATTCCAACATCTCCACCTTCCAATGCAGCTGATTGTATCCCACGTGTCATCAAATGAGACAGGAAATGGTGTTGTGCACCAGAGGAGGAGTATTTCCAGAGGAAGTCCCTGAACAGATTGTTGCGGTGGAACCCCGGCCTTCATCACGCCAGAACGCATTAAACACAGATGATTCATGAACTGCACACAGTGAAAATGATAGGAGCGCTTGGGGCTGTAACTTATTTTGACTTAGTCTGTTTTGCTGCTGGGATTTATTTGTCTATGAAGTCACAATAACAGGAGAAAAAGAGACAGTGACCCACTATCTTCTTCATCTGGTGGAAGAAGTACTCGGATCATTTACTTAGCACACAAACCAATATAGTAGGGTAAAAATACTCCTGCATTCAAAATATTACTGAAGTTTTTGCCACTTTCTCATTCTCCTCAGTTTTGTCCCATTTCCCAAGTTTGTAAGTCGTTCTTCTGAGTAAATGTGGAAACAATATGGACGCTATGCACAAACACGTGTTGTACTTTATTGCTCAGTTTAAACAACACAGTATTTTGGTGGTTTGCCCTCAGACCACTAAAATGTTGCTTTACTAGACTTATTGGCAATAAATAACTATTCTAATTCTTCTAGCTCACTCTACGACAAGTGTGAGGAACGTCCAGTCCCCAGGCCGTTTATACCCCGCTAGACCGTTTGATCCAGTCAACAATTCATAAATTCACAATAAGCAACTCAGAAATCAAAAGAAATAGTTTTTTTCTATTAAAAAAGAAAATGATTTAGTTGAAAATAATGATTCATAATGGCCCCCCGAAGGATGTTATAAATAGAATTACAGCCTCAAGTTTGTAGGCCTCTGCCAACCAGCCAAGTTGCGGTTTACATCCACGTCAGTCCAGACTCATATAATTTATGGGGTGAAAACTTTGAAGGGATCTAATAAGAAGTAATACTTGCGTTTTGTCATAATAAGCATTGAAATTCTTGTGTTAAAATCAAAATCGGATCCTCAAGTCCAAGTGAAGGTTTCTGCCAACTTGAAGGGATTCCCTCAAAAAGAACCTTACTGAGATATCACATTCACAAAAGTGAGACAGATGAGTGGGTGGGCGTACAACCTGAAAACTTATTGCATCTGGCTGTGGCTGTTTCCGTCACAGATGCATAAAAGTTCAAATGGTCCTTGATAGGAAAAAGGTTCCTCGCACCTGCTCAGCATAGAAACCAACTGTTGTGGCCAACGGTTCAGAACCACTGTCTAAAGTCATTTTAGAACCAGCACTAAAAGTACTGGTTGTGCAATTCAATTTCTATTTGAATTTGAACCTTCTCTCCCTTGAACTCTCTTAACCTGTTTTCAGATACGAACCCATATGAAGAATGCAACAGGAGATGGTGCCGGACACTTTCCCAACAGGGAAATGTACGAAATATTACCCGATTGCATATTAAAACCTCAAGAGCCCCATTTGCTCGCTGTGACTCCAGACATTTTCTTACTGTATTGTCACATGTGTTAACTCGGACATTTTCACGACATTTTACTAGGCAGTGGCAGAAGTAGCTCTGGAATAGGTCAGCAGCAATTTGGGTTCTCACATGAAACCCCTCTTGAATATTTTGTGAAATATCTCAGTGTATGCCTGAAAGCAGCTTTAGTCTTTCCATAGGCAGACAATATATAGTGAAGATATATAGTCAAGAAGGCTTATGGACTATATATTCTTCCTCACCTTTTCTTCCTCCCAGTCTTTCCAAGTGTTTCTTCCTCCTTCTCCACCACCACCATCACCTTGTCACCTCTGCTGCCACCTCCTCCTCTTCGCTCTTTCATCCCACTTTTTCTTCATGTGGAATGTAGTCTGGTTCTTATCAATTGTTAAATCTACTTGTAGACATAATTGGCTTCCGACTGTCTAACTGACCTAATTTGTGTAACCAGTTGTGATACCCTGAAGGCCTCTCTCTCTTCCAGTCTTTTTATGGGGTTAGATTCCTTTTTCGTTTGGGACGAGTCCTTGCTTGGGTCTTGTTGTGGCAGGAAATGATATTTTTCGCAGCCAAAATTTTGTTCACTTTGATAGAGTTTTATTGCCATTTGACAATTTTGGAATCCAAAATCTAATTTTAATGGGTTTAGAAAGAATGTTCTCTGATGCTCGTTGAAGTGTATTTGAATGTTTAATCCATTTGCCTCCTGTCTTTTGTTCTTCTCCAGCCAGACGATCCATCACTCAGTCTGAACATTGTGACAGTCTATTTTAGTTTGCTAAAGAAAAACTCTCAAGTGTTGAAGGGCCACGACTGAAACACTGTGTCCCGAATAAAATCGATGACTTTGTGGAAACATGCCACTGCTAACCGGAACTGTTTTCCATTGTAAATGTATGGAATCGGTTAGGAACTGTGTCATAGGCCAAAATATACAACCATACTGATATATATCTACAATAAGCTCATATCCACCAATTTATCAGCCTGGACTAACTTCTTACCATAGTGCAGCTTCGCTTTGCTCTGCTACTGTGAGGGAAAGGTATTGTTTCTTTATACACAGCATTAAATGGAAATGTGCTATTTCTATATACGGATTAAGCTCCTGACAAACTTGACTGTTCTTCTTAACTGAGAATGATTTAACACGCCAGGCTTTTAAAAAACGAAATTTGTCTCTCTTTCACTTTGGCATTAATTGATGACTCATCCTCCTTTTCTTTCATTCTGGTTTTGTCACCATATTCCTTTTCCGGCTCCTCTTTCTTCCCTCAGGGTTTTATGAAGGACGCAGAGGATTGAGGAGAACGGGTCAGGAACGCTGTCCTCGCTCTGCTTTTGTCATCACAGATATGTCATTCCTTTTCTTCGTTTTTACAGCTTTTCAACACATCATCGGCCTCGGCTGCCAACGAGTGCCACGCAGCCAGAAAACCCCGTCAGGGATGGGTACCAAAAACACACTTGCACATTAGCCTTTGTGTACATCAGTTTCCATTTGGTTAATGATACTGTTAGAAATTACTCCTTCTCCTCCACAGGCTTGCAGCCCCCATGCTCCCTGGAGAGTAATCACCTCTACTCAGGTGGAAAACCACTCAGAGAAGGCCTCACCAAAATCCCTCCCAATACGAAACTGACATGTTAAAATTTTAAGATCATTACTTTTTTTTCTCGATTTCTTCCTTCCAGGAGGTTGGAAAACGTTTGCTGCCGTAGCCAAGAGCAGAAGGTCTTTCACAGCTCAGTCGAGTGTGCAAGTTTCCTCACTTGGACTGGTTGTGATTTTGAGAATGGAAAAAGACAATAATTTAGATTTTTTTTTTTTTTCCACTCACTTTTTCCAATCTGCTGATGGCATGAATGAAGTGCCTTATTGAGTTACAGTGTTCCATACCAGGTCGGTGCAGCTCGAGACCGAGAATGTTGAAGACATACTTCTCCTACTCTACTTCATGCCACACTACGGAAATCTACAGAGAACAGTGATGACTTTCCTGTCATCGCTATTTCACCACATTTCTATATTACAGTCTCTCTAACGATGCCTATATTGAAAAAAAAAGCCTCTGACTTCTGATCCTGATCCATTTTTGTAATTTTATTGTGCCTGTCAGGATGTGTGGCAGTGCAGTGAGTCTGGTTTTCCTGCCAGGTGAATGGGCTCCATTCTGCATTCTGCAGGAAAGTGGAAAATATGATGTATGGAATATTCACACCGTCTCTCGGAGGTCAAAGCCTCGCTTGGTTTAATTTGCGCACATTGAACGCACACACACACACACACACACACACACACACACACACACACACACACACACACACACACACACACATATGTGGAGATAACAGCAAATTCATCAGATCATGTGATATTAATATTAAATCGTAAAATTGAAATTGGAAATCGCAGCAGTACCTGGATCCAACCTGACCATGACTTCATAGCTGATTTCTGTAACAGTTGTGTTTGTTCCTCAACAAGTACACTATGTTAAAAATTGACTCCCACACACACATAAACACGCATATTTGAAAAGCAGGTGAACAACACGTGTGTCGTCCTGCAGCTACTGACTTTTAAAAAGTAAAAAACCCACAACTCTTACTCGGTAGGTTTGAAATACTCACATCACCACAGGCCAGGGCCGGTAATTCCTTTGCGAAGATGAGACCACAAAATGATCACATTTGATTGACGGGCTAGTGTTATTGCCAACTGCAATGTGGCAATCAGTAAATCGTTCTTTCTGAAAAGCTTTGGGGGACGACAATGATGGGGATGATGAAGCAGAAGAATTTAGGGGGACTAGAGGACAGAGAAAAGAGACAAATATAATTCATCCACTCTAAATTTGTCTCAGAGCTGAAGAGAGCAACCAAAAAGCTCAATGTGGTTCTCATTTTGTGGGAATTTGTGTGTATGTGCGTGCACACTCTCGCTGTGCCTGTGTGAGCATGAATCCTCTCTGTTTGAGTGAGCTTGTCAGGATGGATCCTCCATCTGAAAGATAAATAACCACATTACATGGGAGGATTAGGCCTGCAGCTTAGAGCTGACAGCAGCTCAAATCTGGCTCTGATAAGGCAACACAAGAACATACAGATGTCGGCATCGAATGAGTCCCACTTTGTACACACTGTGTCCCCTGCTACTGCGATTTCATTTCACTCACAGAAGTTTTAAGACAAATGGAATGAGGATGCTGATTGACCTCTATGCAATCTCTTTCCTCACAAAGGTTTTGGGGAAATTTACGTTTCCTTTCCTCTAATCTGAGAAAATAACACTTCTCCTTTATCAACAGTGGATCAACTATTTGCTTGCACAGAAAAGGGGATGCTCATAGTGATGGAACTCCCAGAGAATTATCGCCCGACCCCTCAGCTCCTTCGAGCATTGAAGAATGATTCGGCTCATTGTTTTGGTTTTTCAGCCAGAAACTTCACTGCTCTCACTAGACTCATTTTTAGAGTAAGCAGCTGTTAAGAAAAAAAAAAGGTCTGACAAACCCAGAGCAGAAACTGTCTGCAACCAGCCAATCAACACAGTGAGATGAAGAGTCGGTGGAGACCAAAAAAGAACTAAAAAGGAGATTTGATGATGAACAGACATTAAATGTTATTTTATGTCTGTGTTATTTATATGTCTGCTTCCTCTTTAGATTTTGGTGGTCAAAGTTCAAGGTCACTGTGACTGGATTTTTTTTTTACATTACTCAGGAATCATTGTCCTGCTCATTCAAATCTTCACAGAAAACATGAAATCATTTTATATCCAAAAGGTCAAAGGTCAAAAACACTGTACACATCATATGTTCTGCAAAAAGCCTTTCAGGGCCTTTGTAACACCATAACTCAGGAACATGAGGAGATTACGACGGTAATTCCTCAATCCTGATTGGAAAAATAAAGTCTGACTTTTTCTTTACTAGAGAGCAAAAGAGAAGCTGCATCAGAAAAACATTCCCCATCGTTCACCGAGAGGAAAATAAGCATAAAGACAACAAAAATAACTAAGTGAGGTCAACCATCATATTTTACAATACGTACTGAATTCTCCATGATTTCACTGGTCTATTAAACATCCAAATGCAAAACACAGATGAGTGGAACATGGAAGAGGATGCATCCAATAGTGAAAACTTTATGCAACACATTCATGACTAAAATCACAGAGCAGATGCATTTCATGCTAAAGTAATTTTCTGGCCCTGACACTGAAAAACACTCACCTCTGCTGTTTCTCAAGTAAAAATCCAGCATCATACTTAGTTTTACAGTTAAGACACACTCATGATTTAATGTTTTATGGTGGAATGTTGGCGCGCCATCAGAGTGGGTCAGTGTGCACACAGTGAAGCAAACACGGGGGGGACTTCAGAAGCCAACGGATAAATTGTTTACAAGTGTTTGTGCACCGTGCACATGTACGCACTTCATTCCTTATCTGCACTTCATCCTTTGTGTTATTGTGAAAGCTAACTCTGCATTTTGTCCAGAGAAATTAAACACTGTGCGATGACGTCAGTGCAACAGCATTTTATAGATTATTTTTAATGTTTTCTTTAAATCTTGGTGACATATCGTCCTGTGCTAAGCTAGTGTGGAGCCATCGTGTAAGAGTGTAAGGCCCGTCACTCAACAGCAGGAACGTAACTTATTAGAAAGAGTTTCAGCGGCTGAGAAAAAAAAAAGAACGAGATGAGAAGGAGACACAACCTCGGATTGAAGAGAGTTTGTTTTCCTGGCTTGGTGATATGATTGTACTAAAGCCTTCTTTGGTCTCGGCTCCGTCTTTGTTCCCCTGAGTGATTAAGACAAATAAACCTCGGGATCAGACTAAGACAGGCCCTGGACGACGGAACGGACGAAGACAGGAGAGATTTGCGTGAATTCAGTGCAAATAAGTAGGTGAAAGCAAACTGGACGACATTGCAGTGGACTGTGGAAAATAATCATCGAACACAATAACACGTCGTCACATTATTTCACACTTTCTAAGCAGAATACGAACGCCACAGTTTACAGTGAATTATTTTTCTATCATTACATTCATGTGTTAAAACAATGCAGACTTTACACATTAAAAAAAAAAGATCAGCCGATGACGAATTCTGGAAACTAACTAAAGTAATTTCACCCGTGACAGACGAACTAAAGAACACTATATGGACACACTGCAGCGAGTCCTTGTTTGACCTCACATAACTCTCAACAGGTGTCTCCGTGAGTGTTTCATCCATTCGTCTTATGTCAAACTGTGGAAGGTTGGCGCAGCAGAGCTGGTTACTGCATCGTGTGCTGGCAAAATATTCACCAAATGACAGATTGAGGGAACGAAAGAAGAAGAGACGGAAGAATAGGATCGTTAAAGCCAGAAAAAACAACAGTTAGAGAAAAATGGTTCTGCACTCGGTGTCAAATAGAAGAAGTAAAGACAGAAGCACTTTTTATTATAGATTAAATTATGAAAAATAAGCGAATGAAAATTCCTTGAACTTGGACCAAAAATTAGTGGTGTCCCTTTAAACTCTAAATATTTAGAATGTCCTTAGTGAAAGGACATTTTTCTTCATCCTGGAGTCATGACTTTACTGAGTCATGGCAAAAAAAAGGCAGCACATGGGACTTGTAATTAGAAATTAAAATTGATAACAATTTGGGTCCTTCTACTGGTAATAATAACATTTGACTCAAGTTACTCAAGTAAATTGTTGAGATCAGGAAACTTGACATCACATAAATGAAATTAGACAGGGCAAGAAACACAAGCAGTCTGGTGATCATGCAGGCTGGAGACAAGCCAACGGTTTAGCCAAATGATATTAAACACTTTTTTATGCCAGTACCAAAAATATGAAACACAGAAAATGTCAGTGTTCATCTCTCACGGTTCAGAAAATCTGCAACAGTAAATGCAGCAGGTAAAAGTTGAACCAGGAACTGAGATAAATGTCTAACAGACAAACTGTTAGATGGTAATAATTGTGTTGAGCAACATCTGCATTCTCACTTAAGAAAAGCACATCAGTCATAACAGATGCTTATTTACACATTCAGCAGTTAGAACGTGATATTTTCAATCATCTGTTATTTTGAAAATATTGTTTACAGCTGCTTTAAGCATTGAGCTCCCGATCCAGTATATGAAATGAGCTCATGTTACTTTTTCCTCACAGGATACAGTTGAGCGATTACAGGGTTATAAGAACGTTTTTACAGGAGACATATGATGCTTTTTTCAGTTTTTCTTTCCTCTTGTTGGTTATTTAGGTTTTTTGTGTATATCAAAGGTCTGCAAAGTTAAAAAAGACCAAAGTCCCCTACAGAAAATAGTCCTCCATAGCAGTGGTTAGTTCACAAACCAGGGAAAAGGAGACAGAAGACATCTCTTAGACAAGCTGGAAGCAGTTGACCAAACACAACAGAGTGGACAAGCTGGCCAATCAGAGCAGACTGGGCTTTATCAGGAATTTTTATGAACCTGATGATGAGAATAATATGTCTCTTTTAATATGTAAGTTTTAATGGGACTCCAGAACTTTTCTGTTTGAAAGTGAGACACAGAAATATTTAAATACTTTAAAAGCAATAAAAACAGGCAAAAAGAAAATCTATTGATCACACAAATTGAACAAACAGACACCACAAATACCAGAACACATCTGCAGATAACTGTGTATGAATGTACCCCACAGACCACAGATCTGAGTGAAGCTGTGGCCAAAACTACAAAGAGACAATTCAGACAATACGACACTCAAAATATAATCTTAGCAGGCAGGAAGAACAAAGTGGGATTTGTTCATAATCCCTCTCTAACACTCAGCACACACTGGATACAGACTGAGGTCTGGTTGTGATGAGTCCAATCAGCACAGACACTGCTGCACATTGTCTTAAGTTAAAACACCCAGTGTCCTCAGAAGCTGCACGTGAAGTTACTCTGACGGACAGCTGATGATGAGCCAGTCGAGCAAAAAACGTTGCTCGAGGCAGCGTTCCAGGTGCGGAGGGATGTCCCCCCGCTGCCAGAGCTGCTCGTGCCAGGGGCCTGTGGTGGTTTGCAATGTTTTCAATCTCTTCTAATGACAAAAGCACTCCATTATCATCCACACGGACTCACATTGAGAGAGCATTCTTTGCTCTGCAGGGGAGGATTGCAAACAATTCAAGCCGGGGAAGAAACTGGTTTTAATACAAAAGTGACTCTTTGCATTTGGGAAAGATTGAACATGCAACCGTTACTTATCTGCACCACCCTGCAGCTCAGAGAGAAGCAACAGATCCCAACACAGACGGTAAATGGATGTATGGAATGAGACAGTTTTACACTGAGGGTAAAACTGTCTCTGCTGACTCCCAAGTGATTTCAACATCCTCCAAAGACCTTTAATGTATTGAGACTAAATATTCGAGCTGTCCTTCCTCATGCAGAGCAAATACCAGAGCTGAGGCCGAGTATACTTAACTTATAATTAATTCTTTCGTCGATAGAGACAAATGACTCCCCAATGGTTTGGCATGCTGAGCCCATTAACTACAAATCACATGGAGAAGTGTTTTACTTTCCATTTTCCAAAGCACACTGTGAGGTTTTTTAAATAGATTTTCCAAACTTCAATGAAGGCATTGTTACAGTTTGCTATAAAAAAAAAATTAAAAACTTGATTTTGTGGAGATGATCTTCACAGAATAGTGTTTAAGCTACAGGTAGTCAATGTTAACTTTTAGCGTTCAGTTGTTGTCAGTGTTTCTTATTGGTGCCTTGTTAGACAGAAAACAGACATTTACTGTAAGAAAAGAGGAGAGGAAACATTACTTGGATCTGAAAACAGTTTAACATGAGCAAAGAGAAACTAATTCTGAAGTGCTATAAGCAACAACTGCTTCAAGACTAGAAGCGCTTGCAACCGTACGACTCCACCAACCAGTCGCTCCACGAATTATTGTCACAAACTCTGTAGACTGTAGGAAATGGTCAGAAAGTGTCAGAGCAAAGTTGACCCTTGACTTATTGGAAATTAAATGTCATAGCTCTATTGTATTAAACATTTGTGTGATATATGATTATTCAATTAGCACATGAATTCTTATATTAATTCCACAGAGGTTTTTAGAAAAACAACAAGATGGATTGAAAGTTTTTTTGGAGTGGCTGCTTATTGAAAACAATCCTAACACTAAAAAACACTCTCACATACGCACACAAACAGATGTTCATCTAATTCTTATTGTTTGTCTTCAGCGTTTTCTTCCCTTGCAGACGATAGTAGTGTATAAATGCAATCACAACCACAGGTTTCCTCCATCGTCAAGGATAATAGTCAAGAGGGAAATACAAGTGAAAACAATTAGAGATTCCAGGAAGAAACCTTCACCTTCGACGGCTTCCAGCAAAGAGCAGAAACGTGAATGAATAAACACCTGAGAGGCTTCCACAGTAACTGGAAGTACACTGAGCTGCACTGAACTGCAGATAACCTGACATCATGTGCAACATGTGGGAGATATTCTCCATGGCGGCAGTCGGGACCAGGTTCGGTAATGACCATGCTAATGCCTGATTGGGTTTAATTTGATACAAATGAGCACATTATCCAGCAATTTACCAGGAGCAATTATTACATAAGACCTCACTTCATTACCAAATGGGGTATTATGACTGGCAGGTCAGATGCAGCAAGTGTCAGTTGTGATTTTTTTAACTTTTTTATTTCTCTCTGGGACCGTACCCTGTACTCCATGGAGAGGAGTCGCTAGTGTTAGAAACTACGATACCCCGAAAAACTGCTCAAAAAAAATTCCTGACAGAAACAGGCCAACATCTAATTGGGTCTGGAGCAGAGGGGAGTTCTAGCTCTTAAGGTTTTTTTTTTTTTTTTTATTATTATCCACCCCTGTGTTTCCCATTAAAATAGTTTCCAGCCACTGAGGAGAGGATCTGAAACAGCCAGCCTCAGGTTGTACCTGCTGGAGTGTTTGTCAGACAGTTGGGCTGAACTCTAGACCCTGTTTCAAGTGTTGCACTCTTTCCAATAACCTAATCTTTATACTTATTCATACTTATTATTTATTCAAAACACACAAGTCAGCATATAACAGCTCCGTGTTTCAGAGAATCTCATAATTTTGGCTAAAATCAGGAAGATAAGATCATGAGGGTGTTGTTTGTTCGTCCTACACAAGGCTGAAAAACATACACTTAACATAAACAACTCTATCAATGCAATTAAAAACGAAATAAAAACTAGTTTTACATTTGTTATCAATACACACTTCATCTGTTGTATAGACACCAATGTAAGATGGATACAGACGACCATATGGACAATGTGTTGAACATGAACTAACACATTTGACAGAAGAAAACATATCCACCAAAACAGTTCCATCTGTAGTCGCACATGATTTTCATCCAGCTGGAAAACTGCTTTCTGGAGAGTTGTGCTTCTCTGACCATGTTGTTTACACATTTTAACGGCAAAGCAAAGAAACATTGAGATCACTAACAACCAATCCCACCAACAGACCAAAACAAATTATGAATATACCCTAACTTCAAATATTTTGTGTGAGAGCTCCTTTGTTATCCAACAACTACTAAATTCATCAATAATTCAAACATTTGCACTGAGTGATATAAGATTCCCTGATGAAATGAACGTGACCACTAAAGCATCGAACCCTCACCCACCATCTTGCAGCCGTAACAAATCACTTTCACATCCGATGTGTATTCATCTGCATCTGAAAATAGTTTTCTGACAAATGCAGCATTTACTGCAGTTTGATGTGTTAAAGGCTAAAGTGCTCAGATGTTAATATGGAGCCTTTTATGAAAGAAATTGAGTTATGACCGGATTTAATTTATTTAAATCAGTACAAAAGACTTGTGGCAGTATGACAAAGCCAGCCAGGGCCTTTCTGTGTTTTCTCCAGATACTCCAGCTTCCTACCACAGTCCACAGACATGCATGTTAAGTTAAATGGCTTCAAAGTGTGAATGTGTGTGGATGGTTGTTTGAGTCCATATGTTAGCCATGTCATACACTGATGACCTGTCCCTGTTTGTCCCGCCCAATGTCAGCAGGGATTGGCTCCAGCCTCTGCAACCCTCAAACGATAAGCTGTTTAGAGGGAAGGAAGGATGGATGGATCTAAAACGTTATTTCTGTAATATCCTGAAGGGAGTCCCAAATCAAGAGCGCCAAGTACTAAGTAAGATTAAAGTCGTCTGCTTTGTGTTTTAAGCCCAAGTTTTTCATTAATCATATATTAAAAGCCAAACATGTGCATTTGCCTCAAACTTTGTCTCATATTTGCTGTAAATTCTTGGGACCGATTCAAATCATTCCATGTCACAAGGCGAGAGTTGAATTAAAATCACATGTTTGATTTTGTCAAACTGAGTCGAAAGTTATAAAAGTCCAATCATCCCTCAGAAATGTAGTTACCCTGACATAGTTTCAGGTCTTACTAAATATCTATGAAATACTGCACGCTTGATGGTAAAAGCATGAAGCAAAATTGAAAAAAAAAATGAATTTCTGAGCTCTACTTCACTGCTCTGCTTCCAGTCCTTGACGTGTTTGAGCGAGGCCCCGTCTGGACAGTGATTGCTGAGGCCGTAGAAGGAGAGAAGAGCAAAGACATCCAGGTCTAATTGTGAGCAGGTGACCAGGAGGCAAACGGTGGACAGATTGGAAAAACTGCCCCCACGTCCAAATGCCACAGTCACCCCAACTGGCCCTTCTCCCTCACAGGCCTTTTTAATTTTCCATAACATTCCTTAATCCACCTGGCCAACTCTGCACTCACCATACCCAGACGCATGAAGACAGACACACGCAGATGCACACGCTTTAACATTTTGCTTCAGCGCTGCATGCACTAGATGGATGAGTGCAGGCAGCTTTCAGTGATGCATGATGCACATAAAGCAGAGTGTGTGTCAACAAACATCAGCGAAGGATCCACAACAATCAGAGCGTGAAGGATACAAAAAGGTCTAAGTTACACAGATGCATTGTGTTACACTGTCAATGATACAACGTACACGGCTGGGTTGTTTATCTTCGGCTGACAGGTTGGTGTGTAAGCCACAATCTCTTGATTACACACACTGGTTAAAGCCTCAGAGGACTTGTTTGGGCAAAGGACCATCTGGTTTCCATATGTCTGTCAGAAAGAACTCTTACTATTGGCTGGAAACTAAAACCTATCAGCACTGCTAAGATCAGCAGTTGCAGAAGGGGCTTGTTGCTTCCTGATAGAAACAGGAAACCCTCTGATCTATTAAAACACAAACACAAAGTCGGATGCATCACGGAAGTGCTGTTGCATCCAAGA
Source organism: Paralichthys olivaceus (assembly GCF_024713975.1). Lineage (NCBI taxonomy): Eukaryota > Metazoa > Chordata > Actinopteri > Pleuronectiformes > Paralichthyidae > Paralichthys > Paralichthys olivaceus. Next base: position 6,558,087 of record NC_091102.1, on the reverse strand, counting down.
CTTTGTATAAAATAGTTGCAGGTGTAAAAATACATGGAAGTTCTACATTCTAGAGCGCAATATCATACTATTGAAATACAGAGTAAACTGCAACATTTAATGTTCATTTCTATATTCTATAAGTGCGGTAAACATGATTATTCTCTTCCGAGTTATACAAGAAAATTGATACCACACTATGTCTGTGTACTAAAGATGAAGTTACCACCAATACAGAGAAAGTTTTTACTGAATCCTGCTCGCCTTTCAAACACAGTCAATTCTTTATGGATTTAAATGACCATTGACACGAGTGGGATTTCTCCTGGTGCTGCTGATGGTCAATCTGACTGTGACAGAAGGTCAGTGGGTTGGTGTGGACACAGAGGGACAGCGAAGCAGAGAGTGTTGTCCTCCTATTCTACACACTTTTAAAAATAAACTGCAATTTAATTAGCAGCGTTAAAAACAGGACGCCAATGGGCTCAGAGATTTCATCCAGCCAGTGGAAGCTGAACACAGTGAGGAATGTGCTACAGTTGAATATCCCTTAAGATTTTTTGGCAAGTGGACAAAATATGACAGATAGAGACGGAATAAGCCTAAGGACAGGTGGCAGAATAAGAGGGGGATTGGGTTAGACAAGAAAAAATAAAACACGGACGTCTGAAAAGAAAACGACTCAAGAGATTATTTTAAAAGGACAATCGTAATCGCAGATGACTTAAAAGATCCTCTCCTGTTGAGACCAGAATGTTATTGCAGCTTCATGTTATAGTTGGTAAGCCACAGTTTCCTCCTCACAGCACCATGCATCTTAAACATTATCACTGTCGACCACAGATATAACAAGAAACACAACATCACTCAACAGAAGGGCCAATCACAACAAACCAAAGTGGTGAAACACAGCAGGGCCGATATAGAAACAGTTGTACAGAATCTGTGGACAGTTTGCAACTGGATCCTTCCCCCACCTTTCCTCTGAACTGCAACCCAAGAGGCATCGAATCATTTGTCACTATGTTGGAGGGATGATTGGTATTGATCTGCTGGAAGACTGAATGTCTTCTGTTTTCTTTTTGATGGATAATAGTTATCCTTTTGTTTTAAATTGAAACGATATGGACTCACATTCAAAGAAAATTACTTTCTGGAAAACGAAAAGGAACATTTCAAAATGTTTGTGTCTAGTCTCAATAATAAAGTCAACCCGGGTGGCTTCATTTCATTTAATCTTTAACTGACGGCCCTGCAGGTTTTATTGCTGTTATGAGACCAGGAAAAGTACCCTGTCCCAAGAGAGAGAGAGACGAGCACGATGTGACTGACAGAACTGAACTGTCTGTTCCCCGTCTGTCCTCAAACCACATATTGCTTTTTCTATCTGTCATCTTTCTTGGCCCATAAATAAAGGATATATCTGTGGCATTAACTAAAGGCCCTTTTACACTTTGCAACTTTGAGTTGGGATAAACAATAAATAAATAAAATTGAGGCAAAAATTAAATTGATGGTGGCAAAAGGCAAAATATGAATAGAAGAATTTAACTTTGTTAGAATATTCAAACCATAAGGGCAGCGGATGACATGACCTGATGGTGTAGGTCTGCTCTCTACAGCTAATCTGACAGGACTCAAAAAGATATAATATGATTGAGACCCGGGTTCAATTAGACCCAACATGCAAAGAAGGACTTTTAGATCTCACAACCATTGTCCAACCTTCATTAGATCCCTGTGGTGGATTGAACAATCTGGTCAACTAAACTGTATTGTAGGTAAAACCCCAAGGGTTGTGCAGACTGATGTTCTGCCTTTAGGACACTCCCACCCATTCACTTCAGCACACTAAAGAAATGTTGAGTTGCGATGGATCATAGTGAAAATTTCACTGGCTTCATTTTTACGTTGATACAAGGTCATGCAGCTCCAAGCTGGGAACGATTTGGGTAAAATTATCTTGGAAATTGCATTTGAGGAAAATCCAGTGTTACACACAAACCGCCGCTCGTTACGAAGCAAAAAAGTAAGTTTAAATGATGCTTTCCTCGAATTCCATGTTTGGTTGTTTGTCTTTACTACATACGGCCAAGAGAGTTTTCAAATGTATACCTGTTGCCAACTAAAAATAATAAAATTGCAGATACAATTTCACTATGATGGATTGTGTTGTCCAAGAGTCTGGTCTCAACAAGTTAGTCTTCATATCACAGTGAGAGTAACAGACACTCATGGCTACCTGTGAGGCAGGAAATGTGTAAATCTTCTGGTATGCTTTGGAAAGCGATCGGCAATAATACATGACATTTGCTTAATGAAAAAAAAGAGTTCAGAAAACATGTACGGCTCATTAAAAACGAGAGTATTGACGACTGCAGGAAAGTTTCATCAGATTAATGATTTCAACCAATCACTGGACAATGTTGTCATCTTCTGTTGTCTGGTTTGAATCTACTCGGATATTTACTGTTGATGTAAAGTATTTTACATACTCCCATTCAAGTAAACAGTGTGTTAAAACCAAATAACAATGGTTCCGGCCTCGAGCACCAAACTTCTAAAAGTCTGTAAACAACAGTAATAGTTGCCAGATTTAAAAGAAAACCCCAAAAGACATCCTCCACCACTATTCACCAAAAAGGCCCAGGGTATTAAAAAGAAGCCGTCAGAGCAACACATGTGTCCTTATCCAACGAAAACAACACAATACAGAGTAAAAAAATGTAATCTCCCCCTTAAAGGAAAGGCATTGAAAGAGTAGAGCAAATGTTTTGTGAGTTTAATATTGTGGTTGAACTTCTCGATGACGATCAGCAGAACGATTATTCTGCTACTGTCTGCGATTTACAGACTTTAATTAGACGATGCAGCTCCTCTGTCCACATGAGCAGAGGTCCTCAGAGGGCGTTTGGTCCTCTCTGGTTTCTACACCTGCACACTGTCTCAAACCGTTTCCTTTTTCCACTCAGTGCCTCTCTCTTCCAAACGCTGCCTTGATGCTCCTGCCAGAAGGTCAGCGGTCACACACACACACACACACACACACACACACATACAAAGCACTTGGGGTTAAAAATGGAGGCGAGAGACTGCACTCGATCTCAAATACCAATTCTGACATATTTTGGGGACAGATGTGGGTGAAACCCGAACTTCTGGGTTTTATTACAGACGAAAGAGAATAGCTTTGGAAATCCAGTGGACACTCACAACTGCAGCACACTAATAGCTTAAACATCTCAATGGTAAGTCCGAACATTGCAACGTGATATTGAAACAGAGAGCAGAGAAGATAATAGACAGAAGAATTTGTTTTTTTGCTTTTACTGCTTGCTTTTCTTTTTTCAGAGTTATAAAAAACTTTTGCTCCTAATTCCAAGCAAATGCACAGTCAACGAGCGGGAGAGAGATATCTGCACGTCTACAGTCTGACTCGTAGAGGGTCCCACACATTGAACCTCACGAGGGGTTGTTAACACCTTCAGTTGTTAACTTGAAGTCGGTGATCATCCCATCTTTGAAACATTCTGTGAGGAGATACGACCTGACACAGGAATCACACTATTTGTAACAGCTACTTGTGTTTGCACGTGCACGTGCATGGTGGGTTGCCAAAGCATTTGTGTTATTTTTGGCACAATTGCCTAAGATTCCCTCGAAATCTGCCAAACCATTGTTACTGTAAATGGATGGAAAGTGTTATCGCACACCAAGCTTGAAATACTAATTTACTCTGCAGTTCAGCAAAGATTTCTTTTGGACTTTGACTACATTTTTTATACACTATGCATCAAGTATAGTGGGATTAGTAGTTTTTTTTGCTTTGATGTGTGTTGTGATATGTAAATTCATATGTTGGATACATTTGTAAAATGACATCACGTCACAGAATCACGTGGAACGGTGAAAAGGATTTTGTGACTTCAGTTCTCTCTGGTTTTGTAAGAGCTGTCAAGGTCAATCGCCCGGTGTTTGGGTCAATATGGCAAACAGCGATGGCAGCTCATTCCACTCACTTTAACTCCTCTTTCAGAACCTGCAAGGTCAGAGCAACTGTGCACTTGGGAATGATTAAACGGTGTTTTTTCCAAACACAAAGCACCAACCAAAGAAAACAAAGAGAGATGTTTCTGACTTTGATCTAAGTTTGTGCAGATCCCATCTTCCATCATTAGCAGGCAGCATGGCGCCGACTGTTGTGCAAACAAAACAGCAAACAAGGCCTCCAGATGATCACGTCTGATGTCAGAAAACCAATACCGTGAAATCGTAATCCCATAAGCAATGAGAACATTTATTTATCATGAACAAGTAAATATTAATCGAGCCACTAAAAACCAGCATAAACGCCAACGGTGTGTGAGCTCAGTGGATATGTGAGCAGCTTCTTCTCAATCCAGAAAAAGCATAGTACCTGTCACTCACTATAAGCCGAGCTACAACATTTTCATACACGTGAGCAGTTGTCGTTCCCCCTGCTCCGCTGACAGAAGATCTGGAGCGAGACGGCTGAGATCATGTTTTTCGCACTCTTCACGCAGCAGCTCCTATTTACACATCAAGTCACGGGGGGGAATGCTCCATCCACGTTATAGCAAAGGTAGATGATTGAAAAAAATAAGGAACTAATATTAATTTTGCATTTTGTATTCCAGTGGGGACAAATGCCTCATTGCATCAAAGGTTGTTTTTTTTTTCCGTAGACTTTCCCTGCTTATTACTGTGGGTGGTGTCTCTGTACAACACAACAACAATCACCAAAACAGAACGGTAACCACTGCCAATTGTGTAACTGATACTTGCTGATAAATGGCCAATGGTTAGTGTTGTTGTTTCCAAAGAACCTGGGTTGAATCTTCCCCTAATTCAAGCGGGATGACAATAAGAGCTGGTTTTGATTATTAACGTTATGTTTTAAGACAACCCTGAGCTGCTGCATACAGAAGCTCACATTTTTATCTAGTGACACGTCCTCCTGCATGGAAAGTTCTATCAATTAATCGAATGACGACAAAACAACTTCCTGGAAGTCGCAGTAACTCTCAACTATAGGGTTACTTTTGGAGTTTGTTTTTTTTAAATATATCTAAGTACTTAATGATTATTATAGTAAGCTACATAAACAGCTATAATAGCTAGTCAAAGTCAAAGTCAAAGTAGCTTTATTGTCAACTATTTCACATGTAAACATACAAAGCAGTCGAAAGAACGTTTCCCACTCTCCCCACAGTGAAACATATAAAGTGCACAGGCACAACAGATAAACAACAGATAAACATTACTTGGAGCTAAGTAATATACAGTATACAGACAAGACATTACATAACTTAACATAACATATCACTAAATAGAACATACATAGATAAAAGTATTAGCAGCTATACCTTAAAGTAACCTATAAACTATTTAAATAATCAGCTACGAAATCGATAAAAGCTTAAAAGCTAGATTTATTGAATAGATAAATGGCTAAAACAGTCAAATGGCTAATAAATGGTGAATTGTCTAAAAGTGTTGTATTGAGACAGTTTAGAGATAACTTGTAATTTTAAAGAAAGTAAAAAAACTTCCTGGATCCGCACTTTCTTTACCCCTATTACATCCTTCCACCAAGTTTCATGGAGATCCATTCAGTGGTTTTTTGCATAATCCTGCAAAAATATGACCCAAAAGAAAATACAATGCAACTCATCAGCTTCTTCTGACCGATGGACAAAGAAAGAAACCAAAGTCTCTTGAAGGGAAAAAAAGAGTTGAAAAGCTCTTTTCATTATAGCACCATAGGACCCTAAGTGTTTCCCCGGCAGACTCCTTTGGACGGCTCTGTATCACAGCCAGTGGCGTCACATTCTCCACTCAGACACGCACAATACTTCTCAACAGGAAAACTGCTCATCCCAGAACATCTGTGCGGTATAAATCACCCTCAGAGAGGTTACCTCACAAACCACCAGGCCTTAGAGTGACAAAGCAAGAAGCCCTTGGCAGTGACTGCCAGCAAGAGAAAGGAATCTAACCATCACAAACTGCAATACATCATTTTTAATTGCCAAAACACTAAAATTATGCTTCAAGTGGGATTTGGGGATGAGAAATAGAGGCAGGCTGAAAAATGGGCTGATGCAATGGCAAGCTGAAATCAAACCCTGTTAGGATAAATGTATATCAACACAGGTCTGTGTCGCTGTGTGGACGTTAAACTGCTTCAGTTGGCTGCAAGTAGAACTAAAATGATGTACAATAGGATGTCTAAATATTCCATACCTGAAGTTCAGAGGCCAATAAAGTTCAAATTTATGTTCTTAAAATCCTTTCCATGTAAAAAGAGTATAAGGAATTACCATTAAGGTCAAACTGAATTTATATTTCAATACTAGAAGACAGAACCCAACATTTCCCTAATGAAACCACATTTAAATTCACTAGATCCGGATATTTATTTGGATCTGCACCAAATTGCACACACGCATAAATATCAGTCCCCTAAATCTGCTTAATTTCATCAAGATACATGAATTATTCTGTGAGAAATCAAGAAAGTGTTGAAAAGAAGTTTTAAGTTTTGTGGAAATCTGTCCAGGAATGTTTTCACTGCCTTTAAATAAACCAACAAACAGGGATGAAAACATAACCTCCTTAGCGAAGTTCAAAATTGTGTCTGCTACAGTTTACATGTGTATCTGCTCTCTAAAGCACTTGTTCTCCTCAAAACAATTTTCATGACAACACACCAATATTTCTGCAATGATTTATCAGAATATCATAAGTTCTGGAGATAGTTTTTTTTCCATTTCAATTAAATCTTGGCATAAACCAAAACGTCACTGTCCTGTCACAGTAAAACTTGATTTTATGTGTGTATTGTTAAAGCTTCATTAAATGAATTTTTGGTGGCAGCGCCAAAAGCTGTAAAAACAACATTGATTTATTATCACGTTCAAATGTTGCTATGGTGAACTCAGTTGCTGATTTTCCCATCCAACAAATAATACTTCAATGGGAAATATGACTAACACCACTGAGAACAGCTGTCAGCTACGTTTGGGAAGCTGCTAATAAGACTAGCAAGACCAAACCAGAACAGGAAAGTTGAGGTTGATTAAAAACAAAAGATTTAAATAAAATCAACTATTGAAATACATGAGCAAGCATTTCTTAGAACTCTCTGGGAGTTCTAAGAAATGGTGTTTGTATCGCTTGTTTTGGTCTCAGTTTCAGAATGACGACTCCCCTAATGTAGTTACAAGAACAACAGAAAATCCTACACAGCTGATCTGAGCACAGATTAAAAAAAAGTAAGTACTTGTAAATAAGGTCACATTCAGAGATACCAGATTTTTCCAGTAGCAAACCACTCGTGTGAGTGGAAACTCGCAGGTACATATAACAAAGCTCCTTCAGACAACTACGTGCAGCCTTTCACAGCCAGCTGGTGAGGGCTAGGGTTACACTTCCTGCTCACTCTGTCATTTATCGACTCATAAATCAGCAGACTTTTATAAGACTCTTAACAAGGGTCTGCAAACACACGAAGGAACGAGCTGCAGACTTATTGAGATATCAAGTATCACCTCTGCAGACTTATCAGTATAATTACATGTTGGGGAAAGAGCTGCTCGCTTACATTATCCTGCGATTTATTGCCTCACGAGTACAAATCTCATACAATCAGGTATTTAATGTGCAAAATTGATCTGCTTCTGCCAGACGTCACATCCATCACAACATCATTCAATCTGCCACCGCTCTTGAAGTGTCTCCAAACTGATCTCTAAACTTTCTCACACACACACACACACACACACACACACACACACACACACTGGAATTACTATATAAAGGTTAAAACTGGATCGAGCACGTTCAATCACCTGATATGTGATATATATATATATATATATATATATATATATATATATATATATATATATTTCAAGGCTCATTTCAAATGAAAGCATAATTTATTTGAGTTGAGACCGATGCAGCCAAAAGTAGACATGGCCCTCTTGTGGTTGGACAACATCAAACAGCCAAACTCACCAAACGTTTTTCGCTGAAAATAGTTTCTACAGTTTCCCAGAGTCCAATGCTCAAATGTTATGTTATGTCTGAGTAACAGTCCAAAATCCAATGGAAATAAAGGAATGGAGTAAATATTCTCAATTCAAATGCTTTAACTCTTTTTTGCTTGAGAAATTATTTGGACTAATAACGGGATAATCTATCAGAAAAGTTGCCGTTAATCAATATGACGATTAACTTCTCAACATGTTTTTTTTTTCAGCTCTAAAACGGACTTATTTTCTTTAATTGTTGATTTATTCATCTAAAAATTGCATCGTTCCCAAATTCTTAACGTAAACTTTAGATACACACTTTTTATTGTACTGGCTCAAAACCAATGCTAAATTGGATAAATACTAAAATCATAGAAGAGGTGTGTCCTGTATATCTAGGGTATCAATACAAGTTTGTTTGGAGCTAGTGGGTCACATGACATAAAATAAAATATTTTTTTAAGATGATTTATTAAATAAAATATATGAAACCTGAAAATGTATGAATAAGTGAAAGCTGCAATATCGCATTTGACCAAGGAGGCGCTGTTTCACTGAGATACTTGGGATACATGTATTTACATGGAGTATTTTCACTTAATACCAGAGCACTTTTATATCACACTACTTTTCAGAGGGAGATGTTAAATATTTTCTTTATTTTGTATTTTTTTTTTCTTTCTCTCTCTCTCTCTCTCTCTCTCTCTCTATATATATATATATATATATATATATATATATATATATATATATACATATATTTGTCTTCTTTTATTTTCGTTTCTTAAGCCCATTTAGCATTTTGGTGAACTGTGGCTGTCTTAAATGTGCTATATAAATAAACTCTGACTTGAAGTGACAGGAAATGTTGTACACTATATATAGGCCCTACATCTGTTACTAGTTTACACAAGATTTACTGTATGTGTTTAAAATGAAACTAGCAAGCAGGAATAAAACTTTCGATATCACTTAATGACGGTGCAGATTAAGTTACAGTATAAATATTGCTGTAATAGTTACATTCATCATGTTGCTCAGGGCGTTTTTTTGTATGACTGTAGAGACAGGATGGAAAAAGTGGGTTTCGTTTTCATTTTTATCCCAAGAACGATTGCAGGGGAATTACTTTACCATATATTACACACCCAGTGAATTGGCAGCGACCTGAGTGGAGCTCTGACGCTGGGATCAGATGCTTCTCTCACATGGACAAGCTTTGACGCACCTGGTCAAGAACAACTGACATTAATGGAACTTCTCATCTGTTCCTCGCTGCACGACTCAAATTATGCTCCGGCATGAAAACACTGCATGTCAGTCTGTCAGCGTGCCGTAATGATTTCCCCCCTCATTCTGTGTTTTCCATTTTTCACCCATGTTGCCCTGCACCGAAGTGACACTGACTTCATACTGGTAGCTCGTCCAAACTGGGTCAGTGCAGAGCCACTTGTTGCCGCCTGCCGCTGCTCGTCCAACAGTAACATTTGACATGGTGAGACCGAAGGCGGGCACACCCTCCTTCTCTATTACCACAGCCATTTTTCTAATATGAAATAAAGTCAAATGACACCATCGTTGGCCACCAGTACACACGATGACCTCACCAGACCACACCAAATAAAAACCAAACCCCTGGAACAATGCTCATATAAAAAACGTACTGTAACAAAAAAGGGGGCAGCTGGATGCAATTTCTTCTACATGCAACACAATGACCCATTGTACTTGTCTTACCAGGCTGAGGGTCTGTTTACACAATGCGCTGCACTTGCATAGGAATTAAAACACAGAGCAAGACTCTGGCTCACTCCTGAGTGTGTGACGCAGGGTGATTACTGACATATACTCTTTTAGAAACTGTCATGGCTACAGACGAGCCTATAATCCAGACCTGCTGAAGCTAATCTGCTCTTCAGATTATCTGGACGCGTCTAAACACCTGACCCTACAACATAGTGGAAGAAGCCAACACGTCAGTGACTCTTTGCGGAGCACGGAGCACGGACAGTATTTAATTTGTTTTTCCACGCTGTGTTTGTGTGACCAGTGGTGAAAAATGTATTACAATATTTTACTCTAGTAAAAGTACAATTTGAAAAGTAAAAATGATGCAGACCTGACTCATTCCAATTCATTCTTATTTGATTATTATCATTCAGCAGTGCACCACACCAGCATGGAGGAAGCGTGCACGTGTTACTCGGGTCCTTTACTAGATGCCCGGGAGTTCTGCGCTACTCTTTGTGCTGCACCAGCACAGAGACTTCTGATGTTCTATCTGGAATATTGGGTGTTTTTCTAGAGGACTAGTAGTCAAAGTGGAAATCTTTAGAGAGTCACTCATGAACATCTCGCTCTACTTCTTTTCTATCCATAACCCGTCTCTCATCCTTCTGTACCTAGTCGACTAATGTCCCTTCAGGCTTAGTTGCAACCTTGATTTCATACCCATGTATTTCCAGGATCACTGCTGCAGTGGCAAAAAAAAAGGATAATTAGTTTCCATAATGGCGGCAGTGGGGATAGTGAGTGCAGTGTTGTGTTACCGTTTTCAAATATCTATTCAATGGGACACAAGGAGCCAAGGGAGTTACATGCTGGGGTTGAGCAATATATATATACATACATAGCTCAATCTATAATGAAAACAATATATACTACAGTAATGAGGAACAGGTACAAAGTTGCAGAAATCTGAAATATTCCCTTAATATTATACTGAAGCAAATGTACAATGGAGCTTGAGTCTGCATATGATGTAAAAACATTTTATTAGAGTGTTTACACAGCTGCACAGTATGATGACATTGTTTAAGTGGTGAAACCGTATAAAAACAATATGTTCATGTATTGAAACATTTGAGAAACATGATTCACAGCCTACAATCCAACAATACAATATGTTCACTCTTATTTACACGACAGAAGCTGGTGCGGGATGATTTGTCTTAGAGGGTGTTGAACCGTGTGCAGACGCACAAAAAGCGTGTACGTGTGTATAAAAATGACAGGCAAGATGCAGATTGCGAAAGGCGTGGCACTGTCACAAGAGTCTGCTTCACCAGTGTTTATCACTTGTGTCTGAAAGGACAGCGAAGGGACGAGAAGCATGTAATGTAAACAAGAAGCTAGGATGTGATCTGCATGTTGGACTCTGACCTCCGAACAGAACTGACGGTCACACTGGATGAGAACAAACGAAAGAACCTACAGATCGTAATCCACTGCAGCTGTGAGGATCCACTCGGGGGACGAGAGGGGTCAAGCACAACAAGTCCGGGGAGGAACGCATGAAAATACCAAAGAAAAACACTGGAATTATTCTGTCAGAAGGTTTCACATTGAGGAGCAGGATAATGGCCAAACTGGTAGGCAGATCATTCTTTACCCAGAATCGCTGGTAACCTTGAAGTTTTTTCAACATGAGCCGCAGCTTGAGGTTGTCTCTCTGAAGCACACATGTTATTTATAAGCTTGCTTTTCCTATTCTTTCACTTGCATTACATATGAGATCTGAAAGCAGACCATTTGATCAAATCCCTGGGCCGCTTGCCCCAGAGCATTTTTCCAGTGAAATGTGTTTTCACTTATTTCTGGATCCCAGCGCTGTAGAAGGTTCATGCTCCGTCTTTCTCGCCTAACCACTGTTTTCATTTTCTTATGTCTGCAACGCTTTACATTTACAAACATACACCGGAGCTTCTGACTGATGAGGCCCTTAAAGAAGCAGGAGAATCATCTGCCAGTGGAACTAGCTTGGAATAACTTTGCATTTATAGTTGTGTGGAATGTGATGGACACAAATGCTAGCACTCAATGCAGCCACTTTGTAGTTCAACATTTTGGGAAATATACTTTTTTGATTTCGAGCAAAAACTAACAGTAGATGCAGATTTTTCATATTTGTATGCGTTCCTTATACGGAAAAGACAAACTGTGGAAAATGTCTGGGCCCAATTTTCCAGACATTTTCCGGACTTTATGTTTCTGCCAAAAAATACCTATATATACTTACATTTCCCAAAATACCAAACTATTCCATTAATATATAATAATGTTTAATTATAAAGACTTGATCCTTTGGTTTTGCTTTTAAATTGTAAAGATTAGTCATTATAGATCACTACATTTCAAAGAGTGTTTTACATTAAGATAGCACCATTGACTAAAAAGCAGCAACTTTCTCTACGTCTCTCTGAAGAAGAGCTAAAGTCTCAAATGAGCCTTGTAGAGACACAAACTCTCATTCAATAATATCAACTAGCAAACAATATACATATTTTCAATCTTATAATCTTCCCTTTTTAAGTGTGGACAAATAGAATATGGGGAAACAAAAAGTCACTAAGCAAAAGTAATATACAGTATTTCATTTGTCTCTGTGAACATTTCAAGTAATAGGATGCGGTCCGGTTTGACCCGAAGGAAGACGTCCTTTGGATGAGCAGCAGAAAAAATACACAGATCCTTGATGTCACAGCTCAAGTCAAGAGAGGAAGGCACCGAGGAAGAAGAGTCAGCAGCTCAGGCAGGGACAGACGGGCAGAGAGGGGCCCTTCACTAAGACAATCATTGTGTTCTGAATGACAGTCCTTTTACACAGCGAGGTCCAGGCTCCGGGAAGCACGGCCAAGAAGAAGAAAGTAACAGAGAGCTTCACGTAACCTGAGGCATATTTCTGTAAAGCAGAAGAGATGTGTAGGTATAGAGTATATACACATTCTTAAAGTACACACAGAACAGCCTGTTAGTGTTTTGCACAAATTATTTCCAACTCTAAACCTAAGTTGTTGAATTTAATGCCTTGTAATAAAATAATATAGGTGCCACATGCAATGAACCCAGTAAAGAAACAGTTCAACGTTTGCTAGAAAAAGATTGATACCGCTCGATTGCTTGGTTATGATAAAGCTGGAGCAGCTATTAACTTAGCTTAGCAACTGGAAAAAGGGTGAAACAGAAAGCCTGGCTTTGTCCAGAGAGAAATAATCTTTCAAAATCCAAACCAAACCATGAAGATGACAATTCGTCATTTTAGTGGGGATCTGTACCGGACTATTTCTTGGCTCGGTCAAAAACTTCCTGGAGAGTCGTGTGTTTTCCTGCCAGCTGCTCCTGGCCAACAACAAAACCCTGCACGTTAACCTTTGCACAACTTTGACTTTGTTTTTCCCCACTTGTTTTTTAAGGCTCAACAAAGGAGATGTATCATATTGATTAGTGAGATGTGTCATATTGATTAGTGAGCATTAGAGGGCGCTGCTGGGCAGATTCTGTTGACTTTGGACAGAGGCTGCATATATTCACCTGTTTCCAGTCATTATTCTAGACTAAGCCAAATGCCAGCTAGCTTCAGCTACAGACACGAGAGTAATATTGATGCAACAAAGTTCCTTTGTTTCATTTCAAAACTGTCCTTCACATCTGAACTAGTGTTTCTTCTCCCATGGTGAGAGCACTTTCTTTTTCTTCTATGTCTTTTATGTCCTTTGGTCAATATATAGGATTGTATTGTTTCCGGAAAGCTCAGTCAGTTTACATAAAATGCATTTGACTTAACGTGGTGCATGCTGGTTAGAATTTTTTTCTGACTTCATCCAGTGCTGCAAAATGTCACCAGGTCACCTGAGCTTTAAACATTACAGGAGCGAGCCGGCTGCAATCAGATTGTGCGGTTGCTCTGCTCCAGCTGCAGCACCTCTGGGCCGACTTTTGAGCTTTGATTGGCTGAAGGCTTCAGTGACCTGACATATCTTAGATTTGTATTCAGAGAATTCAGATGTGTTTTCTGCTCCGTGTGTGAGTTTGTGTGTGAGGGATCGTGTGAAGCTATATAACCACTGGCAGTGTATATCTGTGTGATTCACTTTGTTTCTGCTTTGTTATTTCATGTGCGTTTTATTTAGTCTTTCTAATGTGGTGGTATGTGTTTGTTTCTCTCCAAAGAGGATGTGATGAATTCCATCTCCTGCTGACAGTTTGTTAGTCTGTGTATTTACACACTTGCCACAATAGTTTTTTTTCAGTCACTTTTGCTGTTCATTGTTCTTTGTTCAAAAACATGGGGATTTCCTAAACATCTGTTGCATCTACAAATGAAGATCGATCATTGTTCTTGTCTCACTGATGCTACGAGAAGTAGAATATTTTCGCCCCTGCAGCCGCCGGCAGATCGAATCGGCGGATCAGTCGAAAGTGACTTTATAGAAACTGATACAAACAACAACAAAACACTGTTTTTATATCGGCACTTTGGAAGGCGGTGCACAAGAGGCCAAAAACACAGAGGAAAAGAGGTGTTTCTTTCCTGTCTTTATGCATCTAGACCATAATCCTTCCCATTCCGAAAACTGTTGATATTCCTTTCCATTGACAGAAAAAATATATCTTATTGTTATGTTTTAACAAAAATCTTGAGGGGAACTTAAACTGGCAATCTACAAATGAAGGGGAAATACCTTCTTGTTGTTGACAGCAAAGTTTCAAGTCTGTGGAGCTGAGCTCTCTCTGCAGGTATCCAGGACCCTGCAAGCACATGCACATGCACACACACACACACACACACACACACACACACACACACAGAGAGAGAGAGAGACACATTGGAAATTAGTTACTTTACTTACTGCACAGACAAGTGCCCATGACTTAACTGAGGCTTTTCTGGCACAAAGACTCTGCATGGCACAGACAACAGGCATCTTCAGCCAGATCCCTCTTAAATACCCTCACAGCCATAACACACAGACACTGTTACTGCCAAACTGTTGGCAGACAAAGGAATGTCTGTGTGTCGTAATTGTTTCTGTCTCACTGTATCAGCTCCGGGCCTGGCTGCTGAAGATTTGGTAATGATAGATGTGTCTCCTCACTGATTTGGCATGGCTTGCATCCTTCATCTCCTCCAGCTCTCAGCGAACCCTTTTTTCACTTTGATTTTGTCTTCTGTCAGCATCCAGTATCTCAAACTCACTTCCCTATTTCCTCCCATCCTGTCCGGCCTGTTTATCTCATCGCAGTGTAAAGGGGGGGGGGGGGAGAAACAAGAGAGAGAGAAACTCACGCTTGATGCTGCCGTACAAAGTCTGCAAACTGCCGGTCCTTAGCGTAGAGTTCAATGATGCGTATCCTGTCTTGGATTTCCTGCAGAAACACATGATATCAGTCCAGAGGGAACATTACATCAGTGCATCACAGGCAGATAAACAGTCAAATGAGCAGAATGTGGCTCAAACATAACGCAACAATTTTCTGATTTCAAGGATTCAAAAGCAATTGGTGGAACGAAACAAGTCTGCGGCCTTCGAGTTTGCAGTCCAGATTCTTTTCAGGTAAAATGTGGAGGTGGGAAAATAAAGATGTGTCCTGGCTTTGCTTGGTAACTGGCATCCAGATGACATTGAGCAAGACACATTTACCTGACTGCACTTCAGTAAAAGTACAGTCAGGGAAATTTAT
Source organism: Paralichthys olivaceus (assembly GCF_024713975.1). NCBI lineage: Eukaryota > Metazoa > Chordata > Actinopteri > Pleuronectiformes > Paralichthyidae > Paralichthys > Paralichthys olivaceus. Next base: position 6,542,587 of record NC_091102.1, on the reverse strand, counting down.
TCTCCATTTGAACTATCAATCCAGACGAAAATATATATTCCTCAACACACCTCCCAAAAATAGAGCTGTAGTGTCTCCAGAGAGTATAAATCATAAAACACAAGTTTAAAAAGCATCTTTTATTCGCCTCTAACTTTCTCTGTGATCATTTATTACCTATGCCAAGGGGGGCTCTGTTATCATCACTGTTTGGTAGTTATTTAGCATTAAGCAAAAACTACTGAACTAATTTCCATGAAAATGTGTAGAGGGGTGGAGCATCACCCATGAAAGAACCTATTCAAGTTTGGATCAGAATAAATGAATAAATTATTTATTTGCTTGGCAGAAAAGCACGACTGCTTGGTAATATTTCATTGAATCATAAACTATTTGGATTTGTTTTAAACAGTAAAGGCCGTATCGTGTGACTAACACTGCGGTGCACAAACACACCTCCTTGGTTAATTCACTGTTCTCGTAGATGTGCCGTATTTCCTCGCTGCTGAAGTCCGTGGAGGCCTCAGCACTGGCGCTGCTGTACAGTGGATAGTCGGGATAGCGACGGTAGTAGTGGCTATAGCCTGTGGTCGCCTCGCTCTCGTACATGGGATTGTACTTGGTCGCCCTCTCCAGAGACGGGAGACTCTCTGCTCCCCTGCAACATGACACAGAGAAATGAGGAGAGGCTGGATGACACAGAGCCACACTGTCTCGCCGCAAAACAAAACTAAGCTTCATTGAATAAGACTTTGATTAACCTTCCCTAACCTCATGTTTATTTCCCGGTCAGACACCAGACAATCACAAAGCCTCGTGTTGGGTGTTTAAGGCTTTTTGGAAATAGATCAGTCCTATATCTGATCTGCTAATTGGCTGAAGTTAACACAGCATTTCTCTCCAGGGCTGCACACACACACACACACACACATAATCACACAAGAACCCACACAAACAGAGAAAAGAGTGAAAAAAGTGAAGAAGACGGGAGGAGAGGGAGAGAGGGAGACGGTGGCCACAATGCTGTGAATTAGGGACGGGGAAGAGATGGTGCAATGGATTATTTTGCCTGTTCAACTGAGGATACAGTCACAGGACGTCTCAGGTTATTCTGAACCCTCAAGAAAATAACCAGACTCCTCATCAGACACACTGAAGTTTCTGTTCAAACAGTTGTGTTTATTCACAGGAGTTACTGGAAAAAAAATCCTACTGGTTAATCCATCATATGGCGTTTATCTGATTAAGCTGCAGGGTGAAGGTTAAATATAATGTATATGGTAAGTATCATAAGTATCAGATTGATTTTTTATCTATTCAAACCTCCTTCTGTAGTAAGAACTAATCTACATTAATCTCTACACTCATACATGCTGTGGATTAGATGTTAACACGTGGTCTTCCTCACCTTATGGGATCCTCTGACTCATCCTTGTCGTACTGATCCCGCAACGTTCTGGCCAGGAAAAAGATCACTCCGGAGGCCACCAACAAGAAACCAGCTACGGAGGCGATCGCTATGCCAACCACCAGCGGCTCGGACACATACTCCTCACAGTGTTCCCCTCGGTACCACCAGTTCTCCCCAACACGACACCTGAGATGACGATTTGTCATAATGTCATAAAACAACTTCTGCGACTTGCTTATACAAACAAAAACAAAACATTGTACAACACAAACAGACGTAAAAACGTGTAAATCATTCAGGGAACAGCAGAACGAAGTTTCACTCTTCTGTCTATTTTTGTCTGTTGAAAGACTAGAGGATAGGGTTGATAACAGGTCTACACTCTTAATGCTCTAGATGTGTTATTGAATAATTAATTCCACGTTTTGACATAAAAAAAAGTTTGCTTTACGTCTCCATGGAACAAATCAACACTTTCAGATCAACAGTGAAGAAGTAAACAACAATCCGACAGCATCTGGAGTTGCCTGAGTGTTTTATGATGTGGTAGTGGGTGTGAAACTAAGGTTAGCACTCATCTTGGCACACACAAGCTCTCCTGTGTCTGTTCACAGTCACGCACGTCAACACTTAGCACATCTACAATAGAGCCGGAGGACATGTTTCTATCACTGATTGGAATAAAAGGTTTATAATCTTACACTCATAAACCTTTGCAGTGTCTGTTTGGACATGGTGACGTATGTGTAGATTCTATAAATGCATCTGAATTGAAAACGCTGAAGCTGCACACTTGTTTCTTTCAGCAAATACTTGTTCATCCTTAAAAAAGGAAAATAATTTGATGTTGTTTTTGGTGTAATTTCAGGTTGAGCCACAGTCTGCTCAGTATAATTAGATCGTTGCGATTATGTCTTAACAAACTGTATTTGTTATTTTTATTCACTCACATTTAAGGCTTTAGTGTCAATAAATGAAAATTGTAAGCAGCCACAGTTTGAGTCAAATGATAACATGTTGATTTTCTTAAATTGCTTAAATTACTTTGGCCAAATATATAAATATTTGAAGATGGTTAATTGTTTTTTGCAGCCAACAAAGGTGTAAACAAATCTTGATTCCATTTAATGTTTATAGCCTCATTATATTTCATTAGCCTTGAGACCTGAACATATTTTGCGTCACAAATATACGGAACTTAATTTGAAAAAGCTTTTTTGAACAAAGGTTTGAAACGCACCGGGCGTCTCTCCTCTACACATGATCCACATCCAGCCAAACAAAGCACCTTTAAAACCCAAAGCTCTAAGACTCTGGCCTCCTTCAAGATCTGCGGTAACGCTTGAAAATCTGTTTTGGATTACGTGATGGAGCACTGGCGTCTGAAACCTGCAAACTCAGACGCTCTTTCCCGCACACACTCACAGAGAGACGATCACTTCCCCTAACCCCCACCCACCTGCAGATGGCTCCCTGGCCGGGGATGATGTCACACTTGCCGTCATTGAGGCAGAAGTCAGTCCGCAGATCGCAGATGCTCTGACAGGGCAGGTCGTCCACACTGAAGTAGCCGGCGTTACAGACACACTCCGCCTCCCCAGACCACTTGTTCACCTTACACTCTGCATACTCGTTACAGGCCTGGAACTTACAGGGGTCAGCCTGGTCCCCTGGATGATGAAGAAACAGGAAGAGCTGTGACTGACAAGCAGGTTGATTGTGGGTTTGCTATTTAAAAAGTCCAGATTTTAAAAAAGGTAACAGAGTTGAAGAAATAGATTGATTTACTTTTTTGTTATATGAGAAGATCTACATGTCTGCTCATGTCAGTCTGGTAAATACAGAGTTAGAGCAGCTTAATACAAAGAGATCCAGCCTGGTGCACTGGCTGCGACTCAGACAGATTATCAGAGCTCATCCAAAACATAAGCATGAATTAATGGTATCATCAGTGGCAGATTACAAGCTGACTGATACACAGGAGCCTGGAGGAAGACACCACACGAGGAAGTGAAATGTTGTGCTGGCTCAGATAATATAACTAAGCTATATTATACAAAGGAGGAGGATATAATACACACAGAAATAAGAAGGACTGCTTATTTATCGGTTTTAAGTGTTCTGTAGTTAATAAAATGTGCTCATCACCCACCTGACTCGACATCCAGAGAGTACTTATCAATGGCCAGGTTCATGGTCTGGTAGGCTGTGTTACAGAAGTCCTCCAGGATCAGGTAGACGGTGGTGGTGACGGCCTGAGCCACAGGTTTCCCAAATTTCATCCGGCTGTTCACCACAATGCTTCCGTTCCTGAAGTTCAGGATCTCCAGGTTCTCAAAGTGACTCAGGTTGGACTGCAGGTAGGGCACGAGCTGAGGGAAAAGATTTTAGAAAAGAAAAAATTGATTTTACAAATCAATACAACAGTGCGACCGATGAGAGCCATGAGGGACTGTGAGAAGTTCACCAGCTCTAGAAAGCGTTGCTCCAAAGCTTTGTACTCTGCCGAGCTCTTGTTGAAGAGATCGTCGGAGAAGATCATGTTGGTCACCCTCAGGCTGAAGAACACCATCAGCGCTCGTCCGGGGTTCGCAGGCATGGAGATGCTGACCTGGTCGGTGCCGTGTGCCACACCGAACGGGAATCCAGTGCTGCCTTCCTCCGTGTGGTTAATCAAACCATAACCATAATGAACCACGTCGAAGCCCGGGTCTCCAATGGTGGCGTCATCCAAGCCTTCGATAGAGGTCTGGATCTGGAGAAATTCAGCATCATGTTACTGACGCTTGTTTTGACTTTTGAACCTAAAATTGTAAATGACCATTGAATTAAGTGTATGGGTGTTTTTTGTTGTTGCAGAACTAGTCTCTCCAGGTTGCATGACTTTTTACCGACTTACTAAAAATAGTACGTTCCAAGTTAGTGGACCAGGAGAGAGGTGACACTGTTAATTAGCTTAATCTGTGATTTGTGCAGAGCGAGTACATTAGTTTGTGACTCCACGTGTGTCATGATTCAAATCCTGGGGTAACCTACAGAGATCTGAAGTTACAGTCTGGTCATTTACCATCACCACAAACTGACCATTGAAAGAAATATATAAACTACCTCCCACTTTGTACAATGCAGGAGAAACTGAGTTGCCAATCACTGAACAGTAATCAGTGTTTTTAGCAGGCTGAGCTAATCTGGTCCAAATTCTTCAAGTAGAAATCCAGAATATTGTAAGAAAAGTGACTGTTTGTTTGCTATGAGCTGCTCTAGTCTGTGGTACATCATGGAAAATGCTGTTCCCATTGTTTCTATGTTTTAGTTTTTTCCCTGTGGACTTCATTGTGTGACTCTGGCCATGACGGGACAGGCTCGATTAATTTTCTCTCGGGTTTGGACAGAAACTTGCATCCCGAGCTGCACATGTGGTCTTATTTGTGCAAGGAATCAGAATTAAGCATCCAAAACCAAATCCTGTTTCAGTTTTAATTTAATTTTTACCTCCACCAGTGAAGGGATGACGATGTCAGGTAGCCCCTCAGAGGCAGGGTTAACGTCAGAGACGCGGGTGAAAGGCGACTCCCTCTCTGGAGACAGGGCAGTTGGTTGGACAGGATTCAAAGAATCTGTCCCAGGTGGTTCTTCTTCATCCTTGTTCACCAGTAAAACCTCTTCCTCCGTGAGATCTTCTGTTGAGATTGAGGGAGCTCCTGTGGCCTCTTCCTCTACTGCCGGTGCTTCAGGTGTCCCTGAGTCGACCGGCACCTCTTGTCCTTCGCTCTCTGCTGCCTCCTCCACACTGTGATCTTCAATTACAGATTCCTCAAAAGTTTCAGATGGTTCAATGTCCAATATCACATCTACGGCTGCATCTTTGGGGTTTTCCTCCTCAACTGCAAGTGGAACATCGGTGAGGTTTGAATCTTCATTTATCACCTCCACCGACTCTTCATCCACAGGAAACAGACTGATTTCTGATGAATCTGGTTGTGATGCTTCACCTGCTACATCTACAGCCTCGAGAGACGGGATGAGAGCAGGCAGGCCTTCTTCTTCCGAACTCTCCGTCTCCTCTGGATTTTCTACGTCCTCTCCCGAGTCTGAGGCTGTGGTCAGCTGCAGCAGGTCCTCCAGGTCAGAGCCGGAGGCCTCGACCTCCATCGGTGGTTCAGACAGCGTGACGTCCTCTGGCAGCTCAGGGGAGGGAAGTTCAGCCGGTAAATTCTCTGGTGGGGGGTTCTCTACAGCAGCCGTCTGCACAGTGTCCTCCAGCAACAGACCCTCCTCCTCGATGACTGGAAAAACAAAGATAAGAAGTTCAGTTTGCCTGCCGGTCTCCCTTTTCAGGAACTGGCTGCCTTTTACCAGACCTCACAAGATCTATGTGGCAAACCAAAGAAAATATTTTCAGTAAGAGATTCACGAAATGAGAACTGAAAGATACAGAAACACTTCAGTACAAACACAGAGTACTTTTTTTTAATAAAGTTTGGGTGTCCATCCTCCATTCAGGGCTGATACACACATATGGGAGTAAAAGAATTTGATGAGAAAGATAAGATGTTATTATCAAACCCTCATGACAAAGAAATATAATTGAAGCTTGATATTTATATAAAATAATTTATTATGACATTAAATATGACATTTTTGAAGTTAATTTCAGCAAACAAACACAGATACTGATACGTCTGTGAAAGGCTCATATTGAACGATCATATCATTCAGGCTCTTTCTGAAATCCCTGAGTAAAGTGCAAGACTGTTACAAAAAGGAGGAACTAGGGTGAAGGTGACAGGAGGAGTCACACTCACTGTCAGCTTCAGGTGCACTGGTGATCAGGAGGGGAGCCGCAGACACAACAGTGCTCTCCTCCAGAACAATAACGTCGACATCTTCAACGTCCTCTTCCAGGATCTTGATTTCCTGCGGCTCGTCCACAACAACCACCTGCATCACAAACAGCTTCTGTCATGTGAACTGTTTACAGATATTTCATCAGAGTGAGCCGTGCCAATCAGGCCAATCAGAGCTCCTGCAGCTCCAGTTCAGGACACAAAGCTGACATATATTTAAATTAAAACATTCAGCACATAGAGACAAAAAATTAACTCTAATGAAGACTGGATATAAAAGGTCGACCAAATAAAAGGACAAGAAAATTGTTAAATTATATAATAACAGACTAAAAAACTCTGTTTCATTTCAGATTTCTGAGATTCCAGAAAACTGTCTGATCATCCCAGAACCACTTTCAGGCATCGTGACTCTCACAAACTCCAAGTCACACAATAATTGATCTGATTAGTGACGGCCGACCAGCTCAGGGTTACATCGAGCAGAATCTGTACAGTGTCTGTCTGAATTTAGGAGGAAAGCAGAACCACGACGTAACTGTTTTAATGAACTTTTTGAATAAACTGATTTACTTATTTTATTCTGCAGAAACTTCCAATATTAACTCAATGAAAACTTGAAAAAGCAGAAGCTGAATCTGGAATGTTCAGAATCTAAACTGAGGCAGTGAAGTGTGTCTGTGGCACAGTAGCTCTCCGCTCTAGACTGTGAATCAATTACTGATGAAGTTTGCCATTTCCCCCAATTCATCTAATGAGTCAAATTAATCACCCGGCAAAACGGAGCTGTGAAGATGCATTTAGTGCAACGTAAACTGTGATGATCATTAAAGAACACACAGTGTTACGGGTCTGAATGGACTCATGTGTGCAGTGTCTCCTCCTGACGCTCTGTGGTGTGGTGCACTGTAGCTTCTGCCCCAGAATAGCAGTGGATTATTATAGCGAAGAGCCAAACTAATCCTGAAAGCCTCACTTCATCCTAGCTGGTGAGCTCATCCCCTACCTGCTCTCCGTGGTGTGGCTCTGGATAACATCACAAAGCCAGTTACAGATAAACCCAACATCAGTCATACTACGACTGTCAGCGTCCTGAAACAAGAGCGATTCGTCATCTCTGTGTGTGTGTGATGCTGAAAGAAGCGTGGAAGGCCTGGAGAGAGAGCGGTGGTTGTCACGATAGCTGCGGAGGTAACTTGTTACTCACCATGGCTCCGTCCGCAGCGCTGACAGACTCTGGGATTTCAGACACTGCGAAACCAGAGGTGAAACCAATATTAATACAAACTGACACAGAGGAGGCGAATGTGCCAAACGGCCTGAATAATCCTGCCTGCCAGGATCTAGAAAATCATTTAACAGTCGCCGCTTCGGCACTGACAGCCTCCATTCCTTCGTTACCTTCAGGGGTAAACATCCACAAATCAGTGCTAGAAATCTGGAGTGAATATCATCCACTGTGAGCCAAGGCTATTACTGCGAGCAGAGCCGAAGCCAAGCTGTGCCTTTAAGTTCCCCCGGCCACACATGTCGGCCATATGAGACTGTTTAGCCATTATTTCTCATGTCGCAGCCCATAACTAATGGAAGCATTAGATGGCATCCATCTGCATGGGAGGTCGCTAACACGGTAAACTAATGACACACTTTATCTGGAAAACATGAGCGTGTGGGGGGGGGGGTCGTCTCACAGGAGGAGGTGGATGGTTTAGACATTATCACACATCACATTCAGTTTCATCACATTTCTGGGAAACAGACAGAAGTAAGAGGTGGCTACCCGACTTACTGAGTGTCTAACTCCAACACAGGTAGTGGTTTGGATCTGCCTAGTGTGTGTGTGTGTGTGTGTGTGTGTGTGTGTGTGTGTGTGTGTGTGTGTGTGTGTGTGTGTGTCTACAGTGAATTTGAAGGGGAACTCTGCCAACTCATCCAAGTCTGTTAACAGGTATTAGAGAGCACTACTGCATGTGGGTAAACAAGAGGAGCTCGGAGGACTGTTTCTTTACCTCCACCAACAAGGGGATGTTTTCGTCTGTGCTTGTTAGTCAGTTAGTGGGATTATGGCACCGGACGGATTTCCACGAAACTTGGTGGAAGGATGCATTATGGGTCGGGATTCCTGTGATTTTATTCCCTCCATCATGACTCCTGTGGTGTTTACTCTTGTTTGTATGTTTTCACCTGATACTTTTCTATACCTCCGCCTGAATGTTGATATATGTTGTTACTCTGACTCCTTATTTTAACAATGAAATGTAGACGTTTGTATTTATGACAGTTTAGCCTGAATCTGTTCAGGAAAACCATCTTTTGATGTGATGTATGTGTTATACATTCTATGTATATTCATTATGATATTTACGATGACATGCACATAGTCTTTATTGCTGATACATCACGTGATTTGTTCAAATTGGATTTTGGGTTTTTTCACTGGATGTGGGTCTTCAACATTGTGAGATGGGGCGACTTTGGACACTTTCACAGATTTCCCTGGGAAGTGATGAGAGTGTGAATGAGTCCAGTTTGACTGCATTTTAGGGAACTAGGAGGTAAACGCTCTATTCGTTTTTAAATGCTGTTACGAAGGCGATTGATCTTGCTTTGGGTTCTTGAAGCTGTTTCACGCTCTCATCTGAAGCGCTGCTACAGAGCTGTGGAGAAGGACCTGACCTGGATGACTGAGCATCTTCACAGACCTTCTCTATTATCTCCCTGACAAAACAAACCCAACGCTCACAGCACTTGTTGCTTATCAGATATGACTCAGCCAATTCTCCAACTCAAGGAAGGTTTGTGACAAGAAAGAAAAACATGGAAGGTGAAATACAAAAGATGGTTGTGCCGCTTCGATTTGATTCTTTGTCTTATACACTCTGACAATATCAAATCGCTGGAGTTTAAGAGTTGACTGTGATCATTTGCTGGGTTTGAGCCAAATTAAAGGATTAAATCAAAGCCTAAAAACGTCAATTTTTGCCGAGTTTGACTGTGCAGACCGTTTAATAATGAGGATTTAAATGTGGCACAGAGTAAAAGACACAGATCTTATAAATGACGACTCTGTTGTTTGTTCACTTTTAGCTGAAACTCGTTAGAAATACGTGTCCGTACTCTCTGACAGAGGGCAGACAAATAGGAAACAGATGAGACTATTAAAACCCTGGAACGTTTTCTCAAGTGTTGTAAGCATACGTTGTAATATCACTGCTGAGTCTACAGGGCCTCTTCTTGATTTGACACTTGGAGCTTCGCCCTGTGCTGCGTGCACGTCCCCTGCCAACGTCTTCCCAGTGACTTTGCTGCAATGCCAAAGAAATAATTGGCTATAGAGAAAATATAAAAGAGGTGCATGTGTGTGTGTGTGTTCTGTTTGAGCGCAGTCATCGTCTTACCAGCCTCCAGCTCGTTGTTGTGCAGAGCCTCAGTGACAAAGTTCTTGACCTCGCTGATGGTGTACACCACAGTGGGCCGCTCCTTGACCTCGTGGTACGAGTTCTCCACCCGGTTCGACTGCAGGGTCAGGTAGTCCAGCTGCTCGTTGCTCACACCCGCTGCGTCCACGGCCACGGTGACGGCGTAGTCAATCACTAAGCCCTCCAACCTGAGGACACAAATAAAAACTCAAATAATTCAATATATGATGACTGATTGTCCTAATTGAAGTCTTCTTGTGAACTGTAACTTTAGATAGATGTAATGTGTCTCGTCTCAATGCAATACTGTTATAAAGAGGCCAATCAGCCTCGACTCCATAGTGTCATGACTGTGCAAAAGCATTTACATTAAGTTGACTCCTGAATATATTTAAATATTCTCACACCTTTCAAAGATCTTATTGTTTCCAAAGTCAAAAATTAGCTTTTAGTCTAAATTCTCATTTATTTTACTGTTTTACTTCTGCATTATTCCCCAGTCCTCTCTCTCTGGGTTCAAAATCTATATTCATTTTACATCCATGTTTTTACTCAGAGTGTTTCAAGGGTTTTTTTTGGCCCTGAGGCAAAAGGGACTTGGGGGCCCTGTATCAAACCAAAATTGTCGTTGCTGTGGACTAACGTCATCAGCCGTTGTCAGGGGCCACAGACAGTTGCCCACTTTGCCGAACTTGTTGTGACACAAGTGATTTTACAGAAAGAAAGTGGTAAACAAACGTCTCCTCGATCAGAGAGCAGTTCTCTAAGAAATCACTCCAACACTAGTGTGATTTAACATCAGACTTGTGAAAATAGTTGTTGAGCGCTCACAGATGACTGATGACTGCAGCGATCTACTCTCGCCTGGAACGCAGGAGTTTCAACCATATAGGTCAGAAACGGGCCGAGTCAGCAGAACCATCAATATAACATCATAATAAACCTGGAAATCTCACAACAGATTCCAGACTGTGGAAAAAAAAACATATATCTGCCTTTATTTGACGACTGGGAACTCTCCACTCTGACCTAGTTTGTGGGGATTATGGCAAACAGCTGAGCACGAGCCAAACCACAGTCGGCCCCGTTCAGACGGAGATCCTTATTTTCCCCCCTCTAGCTTCACACGCTCACACAGAGCTGTGTGGCAGCATCACTGCACCACTGTGGGGAATTGTAAACATCACCAAATTCCATAGTATAGTTAACAAGTAAATCAAAATAAAAACAGCAAAGCGTGTTTAAATTCATATAAACTTTACTTTACTTTGCTTTTTTACAGCAGTCGGTGACAACTAAATCATTTCATTATAATTCTTAGTAGTACTATTTTAAAGTGATTGTACTTCACTTGAATGATTCCATTTTCTGCTATCTTATAGTTTTATCCCGTAATATTTCATTGTATTCTCACTTGCTGAGCACTTTATTAGGAACACCATTATCATACAGATCCCACTAGATTGTGGGTTTTAACATTTAATTCTGGTTTCAGGTTGTCACAAACCAGAATTCATAGTTTCTGTCAGCTGCATATTGCTGCTGCACACATCTACCACATTCCATAGGATTTCTGTTGGACTGAGACCTGGTGTCTGGAGGCCGTTTAAGTTCACTGCACTCATCGTCATGCTCATGAAAGCAGCCCACAAAAAAACATGCCCCACACCATCAAACCATTACCACCGAGTTGACGGCTTGGTTTCATGTTTTTAAAATCAAATTCTGACCCTGTTGTCTGCAGCCTCAGCAGAACTCATGATTCATTACACCAGTCTCCATTTTTTATTATTCAGCGGTCCAGTTTTGGTGAAGCCTCTGAAGCCTCAGATGTCATGGCCTCAGAGTTTGCTGTGCATTCAGATGAGAAGTAAAGCATGGTTATCTGAGGGGCTCTGGATGAAACCTTATAGACTTGAGACCTTTGACTTTAAATTGTAAAGCTGCAATTGTGATGCAAGAATTAATTTTTCCACTGTGGTATTATTTCACTTAAATAAAATGATATTTGGATACTTCCTGCACTGGTCGTACAGTTGCACAAGAAACTGTCCCTGTCTTTTTAAATTCCTCCTCTTAACCTCTTTTCTCTTTCTCTCTACACTTCCTCCTCCTCCTCCTCCTCCTCTTCCTTCTACTCTCAGCCCGTCCACCAGAGGCTGATTGGTGAGGTCGTAAAGCCACAATAATCGTCTCTATAGATAAACAGCTGCTCGCTCGGTTTGGGGCCATCTGATCCCACTTAACAGGTGAGTGACCGTACTAAGACCATTAACACAGGCAACTAGTGACACACCTCAACACGTGCCCACACCCACAGGTAAACACAGAGTGGGATGAAGGTGATGCCACACACACTCACTGCTGCAGCTAAGGAAATGCTGTGGGGGATCTCGGGGCTTAGATACAAGACAGGACAGGAAGAACAATTCAAGGTGAAACTGCCTGAAGTGATGACTCACCCTTGGCTGTCCTGAGGCCTGCATGAAACACAGAGAAGCTGTTAAACCTCTGCAGAGAGCGGAGAAGGTGTTGAAGCTACAAAGTTTGGTCGTAACGTGAGGACACGGCAGGGAGAGACTGACCTGAAGTCCAGCACTGACACACTCTTAAACCCAGGAAGACCCTCCAGAGCGTCTTCGATCTGCAAACACAAAGACGATCGGGCATCAAGAGGCGAGCCGCAGCTCGTTGTTTCTCAATAAATCCTTCAAGGAGGTTTTTGAGCAAGATTATGCAAAAACTACTGGACGGAATATCATGAAACTTGGTGGAAGGATGGGGGTCTTGGTCAGGAGAGAGCCCATTAAATTTGAGCAGAGATCCAGGGGGACGGATCGAGAACATTCTTTGACATTGTAAGACGGGAATTCTTTCAGCATTTTCCCAGAAAATAATTAAAGGTTGGATTTAAGGGGATTGTTGGGCCTTGACAGAGGTTTGCACTCTGCTGAGTTGTCAGCAGAATAATGCAAAAACTAAAGAATCAATTTCCACCAAACTTGGTGAATGGATGGAGCCTGAAGAACCCAGTTCATCAGATATTTCCACAATAAGAGCCAGACAATCATGTTGACGATGGTTCGGCCTTGTTTGGCCTTTTGTCTTCGTTTGGCAAAATAAATCAGATTTCTTGGTGCAAAACAGCTCAAATTTTTCCTCAAGAGGCGGACTGCTGCACCATGGTCACCTTGAACAGAACTCTAATTTGTCCCCAAGGTCTGTTACATCGAAACTCAATGACCGGGTTTATTTAATCCACCAGAGAAGGAGGATGCCAGAAAACCTCCACTCCCTCATTCACTACCTCTGAGTCTCCGGTCCCTGTCCCTCCACTTCCACATTGACTTTAATCCCTTAAGGCACGTGAGCTTGTGTGTGTGGTGTAGTGTATGAAGGTATTCAAATCCTACACGTACAACAAAACGCTGCAGAAAACAAAATTTTAGGTGATTAGGAGGAATGAGTTCCTTTAAGGATATAAAATCATGTGTTTAAGATGCGATTGTTAACAAGCTGTGTGCCGAGCTGACTGCTGGGGAAAGCACAGAAATTATTTTGCTGAATTTTGGGAGTACCCGTAAAAACCCCTGAAGTCGCCCTAAGGTGAGTATCTGTGCAAACATATGAAAATTTTATCTTTTCCCAAGATGCATCATTAAGCTGTATTTTTATCACATGGTTATTTCACCAAAAACAAACCTGTAACATAAAATCTGTGGTCTCTGAACCCCGGCCTCAGAGAGGTTGGGTTTAACCACCACTGCAGTTAAAGTGCACGTTATTAAAACTAACAATGCATCCATCACAGAACATAAACCTGGACATACAGCAGCTCCAGACCAGAGCCAACATACAGCAGCAGAGATGGAAGTCGTAAGTGCGACAGACAGGAGGAGACTGAGCCAGACACAAACCTTCTCTGCCAGCTGTCGACTGAGCGTCTGGAACTGGAGGCTGACTGGATCCTCCAGCTCTTCGCTGTACGTCTGCCCGGTCAGGACGATGCTGAGCTCCACCACCTGCTCCAGCATGGCGGGCGTGGGAGGCTGCACGGCGATGTCGTTGTCCAGCTGCTCCACGAGAAGGAGACACAGTTTAAAATGCAATGCAGGTGCATATATACATCGAGTAAGAAGTGTATGGATGTATTTGTGTTTACTCACCGTACTCTCCTCCACATCTGGGGTGATGATGGCTGCATCCACCACCTCCTCCTCTATCTTAGCTGCTTCTTCTGATTGGTTGAGTTCATGTGCAAAAAGAAGATGCGAGTTTATTCCAGGTGGAAGAGGTTAAACCATTAGTAACTACATCCTGTGTGTGTGACAGGTACTAAGATGGACGGGGTCACTGACCTAGTTTAGGAGCTTCAGTAGTTTTTGATGCGTCTGGTGCCGGAGTGCTGTGAGAGAGAAGAGATGCAACCAAACTCACATCACTTATAATAAAAAGAAAACACAGCACACAGGCTTCAAAGGGGATAAACACTTAGTGAGAGATGAGACCGACATGTTTCCTTGACGTCTCTTTGTCAACAATGAGAAGGCAAACACACGACAGTAAAACATAACAACATCCAACAGGGAAATAAAATCAAACACAAACTGATAAACAGGAGAATTCTGAAGTCGTGTTGTAACTGAGGAGTGTGAACTCGAACAGGTTTGAGTGAAAAGTCTCGACTAACTCACCTGCACATATTTTGCCAGGACTTGGTGGGTTCACTACATTCAACGAGAAAAACAACACATTTACAAAACTCTGATTTTATGAGTTTGGAGATCACTGAATCAGCGTGTGAGCACATGGGAAGTTTTACCTTTTCAAAGCAGGCCGTGACATTCTCTGAAAAAGAGAAGAATATTGTTTAGTAACAGTATCAGCCGCCTGCAGAGATGTTTATTATCCCCTGTGCTGCTAATATACAAACTTTTATTAATTCATTAGTCATCCACAAACCTTTCTAACCAGAGCCTCGTGCTCCTCGGACTGGCTGAAGTAGCCGCCAACATTTTGTGCCGTGGCTGTGCCTTCCTGGCACTGGCTCATCCAGCTTTGGTACTCCTCTTGCTCCGGGAGTCGGTCCCAGAAGATCTTGAAAGCCTCCCATATGGTCTCCTGGCACACTGGTCAGAGCAGGGAAACACAGCATCCACTTAAAACTAAGTTACACAGCACATTTAGAGAAACATTTTCCATATTATTTTTCTTTCTACAGCTCGGTAACGACTGTAAGTGCACTTTAAATTCTTGTAAAAGGCATTCAAGGTTAGAATCCCCACTCTGCCGCCTCATTAGTGGAGGAATAGTATCAACTTTTAAATCGTTCAAACAATGAAAGACCTTTTTTGCAAAAATATATATCATCAGCTCAAAGTGCTGACGCTCATATCTAACTCTGCCATGTTTGCATCATGACATAACCCCCTTTTCATGAGTGAGCCGACTGGGCACTGATCCAAAGTCGGTGCATGGACATATGCTCGGATCTCCTCCTCTTATCAACGCCGTCTGGGAAACACGAGACTCTGGTGGTCACCTCTAGATCCAAATTGTACTTCTTACATAACAAACGTCACATTTACACCTTCACAGACGCACATATGTTGAATGCTCCTCCGCACCTGGTGCTCTGCAGCTCCATGTGCTCCCGTCTCAAACACAGATAAATCAAGCCGTGTATTAAATGTCTAGATTCTTTACTTCATGGAAAGTAGAGATACCACAATGCATTTGGAATGGCACTTAAGTGGTTAAATTACTTTATTTTTGAATGTGCTTGTTGTTTGAACTTACTTTTATTTTCTAAGTCTCCTTGTATCATTTCATTTGATGTTTTAAATGATTTTATAAAAAAAATAATGTTTTTAATCGTCTTGTAAAGCACTTTGTAACTTTGTTTTGAAAGATGCAATATAAATAAAGATTATTATTAGTACTGTATTCATACACATATGCATCATCATCAAAATACAAATAAAGTATTAAAGTACTGAGTACTTCATTTTAGATTTATTTTTGGTTACTGATTAGTTTCATTTCAGTTACTGTTGTATTTGGTGAAGTTGGAACTAATTTGAACAACTTAATACACAGTTTGTTCATTTATTCTATAATAACGAACTATTTATAGTCTTTGTTGTGATCTCAACTGTGTTTGGGGCCAGAACCTCAAAGCGACACAAGAATTTCATACCAAAATTGGAGGTGGTTGAGGTGCATTGTGGGTAACGTAGGCACTAGATATTGATAAGATATCTCTGATTCTGCTGCATCGATTTTTTTTTAACTACCTTCAATGTTAAACTGGTTGAGTTCTTAATTAAACCTCAACTAAGTATCTACTGACTGATGTCGTCTGTAGTTTGCTTGAAGCGACTGTGAAGAGACACATCTGTCAGAAGTAGACCACAGTCGGTTTGAGTGTAAATCTCATCAGGCCTAATTGCTCCTGGTGACCTCACAAATGTCAAAAGGTTAAAACTCCTTCCTATTGGACATTTCACTCAATGAACAATCTCACTAGATCAATGTATTTATATTGTTAGACTGTTTCTCTGCACTGTGAGCTCCTCTCCTTTATCTCACCTCTCAGATGAAAGTAGCTCAGATGGTTTGAAACAACCTGCTGCGCTGTCTCCTGCGCGCACAGTTTGACTCCACTCGGGAAAAGGATGTTCCTCTTCTTTCGAGAGACGACCGCGTGGCCTTCGTGTGATGCCTTCACATCAGATACTCGAACGATGTGTGGAAACGCCACCGGCTCCTGACTGTAAGGCAGATTGAATTGTCCCATAGAGGAACCTTCCAGTGTTGCACCTGGAAAAGACGTTTAGGACTTTGAATCTGAGAAATGGACCAGATACTGATGAGTGCAGAATTTAAACGTACCTGTCCTTATGTCCAGAAATATGATGAGAAAACTGAATGCAACAGGATAAAAAACACATTTCCACGACACGAAACTCATATTAAATCTGTAGTTGTGTTTAAATCCGTAGAAATGGATCAAGAAAACTTCCTGTCAAGTCGTTCAGCAGTGATGTGAAAAGCTTCTTACAAGTTTGCATAGTTCAAAAATGTCCAGACATTGAAAAAAAAACTAAAATCCCAGAAGCCCAATGCTAGAAATCGTTTGACGATACAATCGCATACTGGTTTCCTGCGTTCCCCTGAAGAGAGGTGTGTCCCATGGTGCGGAGAGGACAGCTCCTGGCTGAGGGAAGATAGGCAGATGGCCCCCGGAGAGAGAGAGGGGGGGGCCTTTTTTTAATGCTCCCTAATCCTGTTTACTCTAAGCCTTTTAGAGGAGCTAGTTAGTGGAGCAGTGCTGGTGAGGGAGGGCGCTTAGTGTGGAGAAAACACTGAGGGAGAGGAGGTGAGAAACGCTGCAGAACCATAAACAAGCACAGGAGATGCAGCACACATGGATATTATGACAGAGGACTGACTCTTGCATGGGATTAAAACAGGAGTTAATGTGTTCTGATGGAAATCTTAAAGTCTCCAACCCTGGTCGTTCAGTTTCACGGGGGAGTCCCAGCCTGACAAACGCCTGCAGACATCATAATGACTCGTGTCTGGTGCTGTAGAACAATCACTTATTCCACTGCAGCATAAAAGACATAAAGTGCTGATCTGGCAGCTGCAGACGAGTTCAAGAATTGCTTCACCTCAACTTCTTTTTATAATCTGGCTCGCAGCTGTTCCCACACACAGATCTCTGCCACCATAGAAATATACGTATAACAGCAGTGAACGTGCGTAGGTTCGACAGCTGAGGCGTCGGAGCCGAGCAGCTGAAATCCTCTCAGTATGTATATAAGTATGACAGCGGAGAGAGAGTCGCAGGCTTAAACGACCTTTGACCTCTGACCCCTTCAAATGGGGTTTATCCTGTTTTTAAAAAGGGAAATCAGCCTCCTCTTATCTTTAAGCCACTGTGGTGCGAACGTGAAGAGACAGAGAAGAAGGAAGAGAGTAATGAGAGTTAACAAACTTAAGTGTGAAAGACAATGATGGCATCATCATCATCTCAGACGATGAGTTTATAGTGTTGTTTCCTCAGAATCTGGCTTTTGACGGCAAAACATTTACAAACAGTGGAGGATGATGGGAACATGGTCAGACTTTGATGTTTATCTCATTCAAATTAAAATTCACTCATCTACTCACCGCTGTGCCGATGGAGGGTGAAATGTTTGAGTCCACAAAACACTGTTGGAGTTTCAGGGACAAACAGAGTTGCAGCCAAATCAAAAACAATTGAAGTAAATGCCGACATCTTTTAAGTCCCCTCCGTACAGACACAATTATTATTCAATCTGGGTTTTAGTTACCAATCACTGATCGTCTTGTTCTGAAAACAAAGACGGAAAAGACATCAGGGCTACGGTGAAATATTGTCCACTTGTCTCTCTCCGTCCGCAGTAAACTAGATGTTCAATGTAACTACAAAGAAAACAAAGACAAAATAATAAGAGATTTCTTCTATAACTTTTAATACAGCATCGAAACCAAACACATTTTGGAATCAGCTCCCATACATTCATCCATAAGATCTACAAAAACAGATCAAGGACTTTGTAAAAGAAAACTGCAAGATGACCGGAACTCATCTCTGTGGAGAACAGTGGAGTTGAAATGAAACTTTATGGTCATCACAGATCTTAATTAAGCAGTTACTGTTACGTGCCAGTGTATGTGCACCGCTCAACGTGTTTAACAACAGGCAATTTTATTAAAAGAAGAAGTCATTCACTTATACATTTGATGTATGAAATAAAATAGTTTGCGTGAACATAACACACATTTACAGAACATCTACAGTGAATACTGTAGCTACTAGTTTATTAGTTTCTCTTAATAGCAGCAATTAACTTGCACTCGTTAAGTTTGGTCAAAAAAAGAAGCCATATCCACGTCAGAATCAAGAACATCTCCAAACACGTTTTTAGATTTTTGTTGATTAATCAACGGGAAAATAACGAGCAGTTGTTTTGATTGTTGCTTCGTGGTTTCAGTCATTTTTTCAGGCAAAAAAAGACAAAACATTTCCCAGTTTCCGCTCATTGTTTCTTCTTCCCTTCAGTTTCTGAGACAGTCACGACAATATCTTTGGATCTAGGGCTGAACAGGTAATATGATGGCATCAACGTGGGCTTTAGTGTTCACTGGAATTTTCATAATATCGCTTAAGAAAACAGTCACTGGCAGATTAATTGATGGTGATAATCATCATTGGCTGCACACTCGTAATATTATGTCAGTTGTGTTAATACATTAATATCTTGGTTTAAGGGTAATTCAGCTGATACCATGAGTCTTAACGTGATTTCAATGTGAGGCACCGTGTGAGCGAAAGAGTCCAACAAAGGGGAAATGATGTGAGAGTGTTTGGTCAGATTCCAGTTCCTGAGGTTTCAGTGGGGAAAACCTAAAAAACGAAAACCTATATTTACACTATGGCTGCGTTTTAGATGCACGGATGCAAAACAGAGCAGAATCAGAACAATTCTAACATGAAATGTAAGTAAACTCAACTAAAAACTTGTGGACAATTCTGATGACGAACTACAAAATATAGAAAAACAGATACAAAAAAATGCCTTTTATAAAACATCTTGCAGCATAAGAACAATCAGTAAAAGGTATCGGGGTGTACAAACATTTGCATTTCTGGATATAATCGACTTTGTATTTCTGGTTGTGTGGACAGCTACGTGGTGATTGTGAATTTACTGGGGCCTTCATATTCAGTCACAGGAGCCAGTCGAAGGGTTCCAAGGGTTGTTCAAGTTTATGTGTCTAACAACTAAATCTAACCTCAAAGTAGTATCTTCAGTTCACGCTGAATTGTCCGTCGCTCAGTATGAGCAGTGATTTATAATAGCTACAGGGAATGTGACCTGCTCCTGCCTCTATCTGTTACTGTCCAGATTCTGCCATCGGTAAAGGTTAAGTACCAGGTCTCTGATTTCGTCTCGTTTCCTCCGAACCTGCTGCCGTGGGAACCATCGCTCGAGGCGTAGGGGGATATCGAAGTGAACCACAGGGTCCTAGGAGCAGAAGAAGTTTCTCACTGTGAACATGTCTTGAAATAACTTTAATTTAATAATTCTACGTGACTACGTGAGCCCCAGAAAACACAGTAAGCTCTTTACCTTCAAGAAACTCTCGACGTACTGCAGCAGGTAAAGGCCACAGTCGCTGCTGTTGTCTTGACGGGGAACTTGACAGTGTGAACCTTTCATCTGATCAGGGCCAAATTCCCTTGATGATCCACGACGGACCTCCCACTCTGACTGCAAGTACCTGAGAGACATGTATATCATCTTAAAACACACCAGTACATTAAACACACTAATACAGCTACAGGAAGTTACTCTGCCACACTTACTCCCGTAAGAGTTTGAAGACTCGCTCGTGAAGAGAGAGTTTCAGGGAATCCATGATGAGGATGCACGGCCTGCAGAGAGGAGAGGAAAATCTGTCATTCAATACTTTGCTCCTCGTTCCACATTCAAGTGTTATTCTGGGTTATTTTTCCACATGTCCAGGTTATTGTGGATACAGCTAGAAGCCAACAACACGCTCCGAATATCAGTTTCCTAAAAATGTCTCCCAAAATCCCTGGATCTGCCCCCTGATCCACATCTACACCAAAATGTAATGAGTTCCTCCCTGAACCATGAAACACACGTACACACAAGTTTTGTGGTAATCCGTGTGGTAGTTTTTGCATAATCCTGCTTACAAATAAAAAAAACAAGAAATGGACTGAAAACGAATCCTCCTTGTCGAGGTTATTAAAATTCACAACGTGTGACCAAGTTTGTACGGACGTGTGTTTTGAAATCAGTCCATGTAGTGTGTAAGTGTCCCCTGGACCTGGAGTTTTCTTCTTTAGTTTTTCTGTCGTACTTTATTGAGGACTGTGACTAGTAAATATAAAACTACACTTAAACATCAGAAGAGGCAGAAAAATATTTCCTCAAAACCTTGTTCACATTAAATATGTAAGTCTGGAGCATTTGAGTGTTGATAAATATTCCCTCTTGAGAATTGTGTTACTTCACTGTAGCCAGCAAGGTCAAATAATTATACAAAGTCTGGACAAAACATCAAAATATGCACTTTAAAAACAGTTCACCAATTTAAGAGGAATCCATTTTATTGTTACTGATGATCAACTTATCTGTGCTTTATAAAAATCCTGTAAACAGTAAACATGAACACATAATCCTGGAGGGTTCATGTTAAAATCAAGAACAGCTCTCAATAAGCAGATGGTCCCAGTTGCAGCTGATAAATAAAACTCACACACTCACCTCTTGCAAACGACCCTTTTCTGGAAGGTTTTTTCTGTGCAGCACTGAAAACAAAGACACAGTTAGACTGAGAAGATCGGGACGAACAGATAAAGGCTCAGTTGCAAAAAAAATGTCTGCCAGAGAAAAATAGAAACACATTTTTATTAATTGTGAGCACAACACTGTTGTTTCTTACCACTGGACCAGGTGGTGTGTCCTTGGTGGGTTGCTCTTTAGTGTTTTCTAAAACAAGAAAAAAACCCCACAACCTTCAGTTTTCTCAATCATCAAAATAATCACAAAATCATTTCGATAAAAATATTCACAAAAAGTGAAGGGAAGTGACAAAGAAGCTATGAGTCACTGAGCCAAACCCACCTGTCTCTGGTGCCGCGTTGTCACTGGGGTTTTCTTGAGGTGGTGTTTCTGTGTTTTCGTTTGGACTTTTCGATCTCTGAGCCTCCTCCTGATCCTGCAACTTTTCTGTATCGTCAAGGCTTTCCGCCGTCTCCGAGTCTGGACCAAGCCAGGCCTCGAATTTAGGCTCATTCAGCCCATGAAAGCAAATGACGACTAAATACCAATGAGCCCTGCACAGACAGAGCACTGTGAGACGTAATGCGACATCAACATCAACAAAGAACCTCACACATATTCACGTGTTTAACTTACTCCTGATTGACAGGGACAAACAGGAAGTCCTTTTTGAAGATGTCCACATGACGTGTCCATGTCTTCACCCGCTGGTGCCGCCTCTGCCTCTGACAGCTAACACAAAAATAAAGAAAGGGACACCAGGTTTAAACCTGTTTCACACATCCAGACAAACGCCTGTATATCTTGGAAGTTTAAATGTTATGTTGCTACTCTATAGACTTGGACCTCTCAATAAAATTAGTTTATCTTTCTAGTATTTAACATTGTACACATTTTAAGCTACAAGAGCACAAGAAGGATGCAGTAAAAATGAAATAAAGTAATTTATGTTTCATTGTCCTACAAAATATGAAGTTAAAGGGCAAATTAAACTGGTCAGATGAAATGATATGAGTTATAATTTCCGTTTTGACTCCTGGAAGTTACTTAAGACGATATATCAGAGTCGATCAGGTGGGAGACGGCCACAACTTTTGCCAGTGCAGACCGTGTAGACACCGAGCTTTGCCTGCACTACTTACGAGTCACTGGTGGCGCCTTCGCTGGCGTTGTCCCTCCGCGTCAGCTGCTTGTAGAAGAAGCTGCTGAAGATGTGAGAGCGCTCGGCCACAGCAGCAGATGCATTGTGGAGGAGGTATCTGTGTCAAGAAACACATAAACACGATTGTGTCAAAAAATGCGGTTTCATCTCCACAAATCTCACGGGGAACCAAAAGCTGTCAGTTTGAAAACGTGCTACTTACTTGAGGTAAAAATCAATGATTACATCGTTAAGGAACTGCCCGCTGTCCAAGCACTGCAGGTCTTCCATCGTAACAGTTATTCCTCCTTTTAGTGGAGGAGGAGGAAACTGGATCAACCTAAAGAGATAAAAAGAATGATTCGACTTAAAGTGACCATAGATAACAGGTGAACAGTAACAGAACCATTAGGATAAGAGCTGGGAGCTGTCAATGAATACAGACAAATTGAGAAATGCTTCTCCGTTAACGTCTGTCTTAAATACAAGACTTCCTAGTTGCCCCTGATTACAAGAGAACTCGCTTTGAAGTCGCGGTATCAGAATCCAGAGAGAATTGATTGTGGGTCAATGAATCCTTAAATCTGTTTCATTCTAATTCCCAAAAGTGAATTCTAGTGGCAGAAACGTTGCTCATTTGGGAGCCAGATGCCATCCGCTGCTGGACCTTCCTGCACGAGAAGCTGCACATCAGACAGCGTAGGTAACTTGCCTGTGGGCGAGACCCTGGTGTTTATATTTAATCCAGCTGGAGTCTGGTTTACAGTGGGACACGGAGTACAATCCTTTGGTTCGACGATGGCACAGTGTGTATACGGGGGTGGGTCCTTCCTTCTTCTTCTGCAGGAGGAAAATTTATATCATGAGAGCAAAATACACCTTGTAATCATTTACCACTGGCAGATCACATCGATGAGTGATTCCGCAGGGGACACAAAATAAATCAGATGGCAAGAAAGATGATCTACAGGCGAGGAAAGACGGACAAATATTCCTGCTATGCTCGTTGTTTTGAGATATTTCTTATTCTTTCAGAACTTTAAACACTGCTAGGAAAAACACTTAAGTATATATAATGCTTTTTTTCAGGGGTCAAAATGTTTGTTGACCATTTACCTCAGAGGGATGTTCCACTTCTTCTTTCTGATCCTCCTCAGGTTTGACTTCTGTCCCTGTGTCCTCCTCTGATGTCGTCTCCAGCTCCGGGAGCGTCTCTTTTTGCGCCTCATCCTCCGGACAGTTCTGCGGCGTGTTGTTTTCTTCTCTGTCAGAGTGTGAACCGTCTGCGTTAAGTTCAGGGACAGGGCTCCCGAGGCCCAGCAGACACAGCAGGTGTGAGTCAAGTCCAGTTTTTCTGATCAGTTCAATGCTTTCATCAAGACACAGAACAGGAGTCTGGACATCTTCCCAACCGCTGAATCTATCCGAGCCCAGGGACCCAAGAGATTGTTCATGTGTCAGACTGTTCAGACAGTCGATGTCCAGGAGGGAGCGTAATAAAGCGCCCTCCATTCCTTCTAGAGGATCTCTCAGCGTCAGCAGAATAAAGGGGCTGGCTGTGCCTATTAAAGTAAAAAGAGATTTACATTTAGTAAAGGGTGACATATCAAACAATACTGAAAATCTGTTCAGAACTATCAGGAGAGAAACCTGTGACATTTGTAAACTTGAACCACAAAAATCAAATCAGTCTTGGAGCCCATCAGCTATCGCCTGACATATTTTGGGACATTCATTGTAGACAGTGGATATAAGGGCCAAGTCTTCCGCTCGCTGTCTGAGTAGTTTCTTTAATCACACAGGTTGAAAGTTTCAGTGATACTTTCTGGTGTTTAAGGTCTTGACAACATTTTGGCTAATCTCTGTCAGCAGCTATCTGTATTTGAGTTTAGATAAATAAAAAACTGATAGGGTCTACACAGATTGTTTACCTGCGGACAACCAAAGCCTGTTCAAGTGTGATTGATCAAAACTAGAAACGGAAACTAGACGAAATCTTGTCCCTCGCCGACAGATTCTGCTTATTCTCAAGCAGAATGTGTTTATAGACATTAGCTACTCAGTAACATACAACCTTTCACAAAATGTAAAGGCAATTACAATGCGACTAAAGGAGACCACTCGAGGTGCCGACATGTCTTGACACTTAGATCGTTCCAGTAAACTCACCAGTGTCTGTGTTTCCATCTTGTTCAACACACAGTTTCCTGAGGTCACGCTGTATTTCAGCTGCAGCAGTTTCTGACACACAAAACACGAGGACAGCAGCAGGGGAAGGATCCTCATCACTGTCAAAGTAAATCGCACGCATTTCCATTTCCTGCTCCTCCCAGACACTGTACCTCCTCAGAACTTTGCGGTCTAACGTTAACATCAGCTCCACCTGTTCAGTAGAGTCTGAGGAGAGGTGGAGAGCAGGTTAGCTTCACAGCGTTGGTACCAGAAGATCAATGTTACATCTTTATGTTAAGCACACTCAAAATAATGCCTCACACATACAACAGGTATACAACTCGCATGTTCCTCTCACCAGCAGTAAAAGTATTCTTACAAAACTCTTGCAACCAAACAAAGTCAGTCCTGTTGTACATTAAGTTATTAGGATTTATCCTCTGGGGACCTGGAATATCTGTAGGAAATTTAACAGCAATCCATCCAACAGTTGTCAATGTCAACCTAGTGTTTGTACTTGAGGTAAAGTCATTAAAACTCCTCCTTTGGGAATGTGAACATCTGTACAAAACGTTAATGGTAACCCATCTATTAGAGATATTCTGATGTGGCCCAAAGAGATGAAATGACCAAACAACACTAGCATTCTGCAGAGCTGATGAATGTAGGTAAAAATAAATATATAAGTGCAAACTTATTCTTGTCGTCGAGGCCAAAGTATTCAATATTTTGTCATTTAACATTGTTCAGTCTTGAATTGTTCTTACACACATGGAGCACCTAAGGTCGGAGAAGGAGAGATTTCACAGGCTTAGAGGTGAAAGTGCACAACGGCCTTGAGGGTCTAATCCAAGAAAACACACTCACAGTCACACTAACACTCACACACCCTCTTTACTCTCTGAAATAGACCACTAAGCTGGGGGAGGATGTTGTGCAGACAGCATGACCAAAACAAGATGAGACGGGTTCCTCTTGGACGCGGGTTTATACGATCCAGACCAAAGGTCAAAGTCGGGTCATGGCCTCTTTAAAAACATTGTGATTATACTTGAGTGTTGAGGAAATGTCCACATTACCTTTCAGAGGGATGATGATTGTACGGTCTGCCATCTGTGAAAGGAGAGGATAAAAACATGTTGCACTTCATGTCCTGAAAGGATGATATGAATTCAGCAAAATGCATAGATTTGTTCAGTCAGGTTACCATGATGTTGCCATTTGCTTTCGCTTGGTAAACTCCACAGTGGAGGGTGGAGAAGGATATGCTCATGCAGGTGTGGTCGATGCTGGGGGTGGGAGAAAGTGCCACCGTAACAGGATGCTCTTCTACAACTACACGCAGCACCTATGGTACACAAGCAGTTTGAAATGGTAAGACGTTTATCACCCGGTCAAACAGACAATAACCTGGGAGTAAGGTCAAGCCTCGTGGTTTGGGAGGATATTTGTCCAAAGTCACTTCAGTGCTCGCACAACCACTATGTGTAGGAACTGGTCATTTCTAACTTTGGTGCCATCAAGTGGCAGCACACAGAAAAACATGGTTGACGTCGATGAACGCTGCTGCTTTTTTTCACGTATCTTGTGATGAAAACATCTGACGACCAAACCCTCTTAAGAAAATCTTGTTATAACCACAAAACTTCATCATTATAGCAAGAACAACTTTTCCTACCCTGAAAACATAAAAGCAGTAAAACAAACTGAATCACTTTTTCAGACGACATTTTCCTTTAGCAATGAAGCATTACAAGGGTTTATCATTAGTAAGAGGACTCTTCTGTAGCACTTTGTCAAATCCTGTCAGCGAGAAACTGAACTGAAGACACATTTGTGTTTTTTCCAAGCAGCAGCTTCTTCTATCATCCTTTCTCCATATGTCTGATCTTAATTCATCAGTGTCCCTGTAGTTACAGTGTAGGATTATTTTGTTTCTCAAATGTGATGCAATGTAGTTGGGTCAGGATGTCCAAATGTATTGATATACTGCCTAAAAACTTGTATTTTCTTAAACAGCCATTTTTACAACTGAAACTGAGCTGGGGCTGAAATGTGGGGCACAGCATCGTCATGCATCCTGTCGTTAACTTTTTTCATTCATCTTCTGGAGTTCGTAACCAACAGTAACATGCTGCTAAAACTAGATGAGTGAATCTGTTGAGAATCAAATGAATTTTCCTTTCACGATATTCTATATATTCATTATTTGTACTCTTTGTATTTACAATATATAGGATCTTTCTCTTAAGTAACTCATGCCTGGTTTAACCTTGACATTATCTAAGTGGCTGTTACACAGGCAAAGCATTCTCATTTGTTACAGTCAATTAGCGAGTGGTAAACAGGATCCCCTGTGGTGAAGTAAAACCTCGGGCATCCCCAAGATGTCTCAATAAAACCCTTTGTGATGTCATGTTAATCTGGGCAATAACTGAGCTTAGTTAAAAAAACCTGTGCAAGGTTGTTTTTTTACAAAAAAGAAAGGCAGATTCTGTTTCCATCAGAATTACAACCTGCACATTAAAAAACTAGATTTGTATTCTCCAGTTTATTTTATGAAATGTGTGGATGTAGATAAAATACTGTTCGACAAAGAGACATATTCTGCCAACCTGCAGGTCCTGTAAGTCACAATCATCTTGTCTGATCACAGCCTCCTGAAGCAGATGTTCCTGTATAACTGTGTGGATCGGTGGGCTGCAGTGCGGCGGAACGTCACCGCTCTCCTCATCATCACTGGACAGCACAACTGAAAAAAAGCATGAAGAAAAGAATGAGTGGGATTTTTACTTAGAAATCATGCTTTTTAAAAAATAAAAAAAGTAGTCCCAAGCACATTAATGCGCTTATGTGACACAGCACGAGGGGGGTGTAATGTGCTTTGTAGGGGAGCACGGGTGGTACTAATCCTCAAAAAGACAATTTGGAAGTTTTAAAAAGAGGAATCACAGCTGCTAATGCGATGAAGGACACACACATACACGTACAAAAGACAAACTAAAAGATGCTTGTAAACAATAAAAAGTTCAGGTTTAGAGGAGGAGCTAGCTTCACACTGACTCACTTGGGTCAGTAGGGCTGCTTGTCTTGGTTGTGCGGTCTTGGCTGGAATCTCGATGTCTTTGGGTGTCGATCATGTCCCCGGCCTCCAAATTAGGGGCAATGATCGGGAACAGAACTTCTCTTCCATCATCCCCTCCCACAGTGAACTGTACAATGGTACGGTCCGCGTTCTCAGGATCTCCATCTTCTTCACTCTCTTCCACACCAACATCAGCTGGGCCTGGTGCTCCGTCTCTTCCATCTTCTCCATTCAGACGAAGAACGCTCTTGCGGTGCCTTTTGGGGCTCACTGTTCCATAGCGCAGGGGCCCTGAAATGTTTCTTTTTCTCTTCTATCGGGACAGCACAGAATGCAATGTGTCGTTTTGGTTGTGTATTCACCAGACAAGTCATGCAGATACAGAACATTCTGAATAACCATTGTTTATGTTTAGGTACGAGCGGAGGGAAGACTTTCAAAATAAAGATCTTTAAAAATATGTATGTAAAATAGGTACTGTTGTAAAACTTGGTAACCTGCTAAAATGCTAAATCTGGTCATAAGAAAAATAATCTTCTGATGAGTATTGTTTCAATCTGCACTGTTATGTTCATTGCACCCCTGGAGAACAGCTGTGAATGCTACAGTCCCACAGGCTGTATATAACAAAGGACAACATGGCAGCTCCCCAAAAGTGAAGCCAAAATGTCTTGATCACCACCCGGTGGCCGGCTGCAGTATCGTTCATAAAACAACACTTTTGTATCAGATATTTTAGCTTCATCTCTCAATAGTGGGAGGAAGTGGAGACCCATCGTCCAACTTTATATCTGTTGGCTCATATAACTCTATATCTCTTTATATATACAGTCAATGGACAGTACTGATATCAAGGAACAAGACGGATCTCAGTTCTCTCACAGGTGATTTAATGTCTATTTAATATATATCACCCAAACTTAGATATTTTCTCACCACTGAAAGAGATTTCTGTTGTTGTTGTGTTTATAAGGCCAAGCATAGACTGATTAATATCTGTGGATTTTTTGTTTATTGGCTGGATGTAAAACATTTTGCAGTAAGTCCATGTTTTTATACATTTATTTGGATTGAACGAAAGCTGCTGCTGCTTATCATCAGTGTGATGGTTCTAGTTTCAGGCTTGTCCAATATGAGAGTATTATGGAAATGACTCAAGGGCTCATTCAAATCATGAGGCTGAAAATTTGGTACCATGTTTGCATGACAGGGGCTTTTCTTTACTGCCTTCTCTGTGAATGGGTTGGTTTGGTTTAATTCTTGGTGAGTTTTAAAGCCTTGTCTACAGGACCCACCAGAACTTCTTTATCCGGATCAGTCCACTTCTCCTTGATGATATTTGGCGAAAACTCATCACATCTTGTACTCTCTGCAGGCTCCCAGCTCACCGACAACCCACAATCTACATCAGACACAGAAACAATAATCAGCCTCTCAGGCTGAAATAAACATGTATGTGACAACTAACACAAAGAGATTTTCTCTCCTCATAGTAAAAATGTGGCTTAATTATGAACTCTGTACATTTGGCTGTGTTTTGTTTAGAACAACTTTAAAGTGCAGCATTTGTTTGTTCAGTCTGGAGGTAAGGTCAGGATAGTCAATACACTTCTCTGACTGGGAGAAGCCTTCAGGGACAGTTGAGAGAACAGCAAGGTCGGGGAAGAGTGGAAAAAAAGATGGGTGGTGCTTTCCAGGGAGTTGGACCGATAATCGATTGAAGGCTAAAACCAACACCGACAGAATAACTGTGTGAAGTGGTGGTTAGCATCACATAAATATGCAGGATTCTTAATTCTTTATGGGTTTACTCACCTACGACTTCAGCAAATGTGTAGCTTTCTCCGTTGCTCTTGCCTATTATCTCCTCCTCGATATCTTTGTTTTCTTCTTTGTCCTCTTCAGAATCAATATTCTGTGACCTTCTCCTGAGTCCTGACCTGAAGAAAAATAACACCATGTTCTGATTATGCTGCACACATTATTCTCATTTTCACAAAGCCCAGATGAAGCGGTGTAAAATGTAATTGCCAGGACCTTTATTTACAAAGACTGTAATTAATCACAAGACATCCAAGATAAAACACAAATACAGAAAAAAAACAAAAGCAGAAATATATTTGAACCAGAACCTCGAGCTGTGAAATCCTTCTGTGCGGTATTGTTCCAAATAAAATCAAGTTTTCTGCCTGGAAAATACAGAGAGCCAAGGATGCAGCTGGCCGAGCCAAACACCATTAAAATGTCATTTCTGCTTAAACGAACAAAAAACCAGCAGATGAAATGGCTTTAATAAAAAAAGCCTCCTCCTGCTATTGTGGCTAGTTTTGTTCATTATTCATCAACCACCTACCTCACTATCCCCACTTTTGAAGTTTAGTCTGGTTCTTGAGCAAATATCAGAATCATACGTCAGACAAGAGACGGACTAAAATGAAAATAATTTGAATGAGCTGACAAGCTTTTTGTGGAAGTAGAGTCCATTTTCTGACTCATTATTCATAGTCAGGAGTTTATGACTCTGCGTCTCCCTTTGTCTTCTGAAGTTGTCCATCAATTGGATTATTATTATCATTACTGTAGAGCTGCTGGAGGCCCTCTGAAATAAAGCTGTGCAGGATCCACAGGTGGAACCGACAGCCACTTGACAGCCTGGAGCCAAGAAAGTCTTGATGCCATTTAGCTATAATACTAAAGATGTCCCTGAGCTTCGTAAACATTAAAAAATTACAATATTTAAAAAAAAAAGAGAGATGTAATAAAGGTGCCATGATTAGAAAACTCATTAACTGTTTTAGTATTGTGGTCGTGATATCTTTAGGTTTCAAAAAGTTAAATTAAAAAACATGACACATTATCTCAACAACTACAGACCAGGGTGTTTGTAGACAGTTCCACAGTCTGGTCTTTGCCTTGTTTGTAATTATGTCTGTATTGTTGACAAAGAACTACAACACACAGAGACATTACAAAACAATGCTCTTCAAAAAAACAGCAACATTTTATTGAATTTTGGACTTTATAAGACAGAAACTCAGGAGGAGAATACAGAAGGGACGGTTATATACCACCTAAATCTATAGCTCCCCCTGGCTTTACAGCGTTTTTAAATGATTTTCAGCTCATTGTTTTAACTGTCTGGTCTGTAACCACTCACTGT
This sequence comes from Paralichthys olivaceus, assembly GCF_024713975.1. NCBI lineage: Eukaryota > Metazoa > Chordata > Actinopteri > Pleuronectiformes > Paralichthyidae > Paralichthys > Paralichthys olivaceus. Next base: position 6,512,022 of record NC_091102.1, on the reverse strand, counting down.
TCACAAAAGATTCCGCACCAAACAGCAGACAGGTGGCATCAGTGTATGAAGTTGTTAAAGAGCCAGATATTTCCCTCATGAGTTGGCAGAGATGAAGACATAAAAAGAGACCGAATATTGGACAACACAACTCAATGAAGTCACAGTTTCAGCTACAAAATAATCCAAGCTGGTAAGAAAATGCAACTTAAACTGTTCCTTTCACAGTGTCTTCCTACCTTTGAGAGGGTGAGGAGGACGTCTGGCTGTGTTTATACGATACACAGTTTCTCTTTTCCTCTCCATGATTGGACCTCAGTTCTCTGCAGACCCCAGGATCCTCTTTACACCGATCTCTCCCCTTCAACGTACTTGACATTTGTCCTCTATTTCCTGGGGTATAACTCTGTTTTATTTTTTCCATGTAAGTCTTGCCAACATCTGTCTTGAGGACATCTGTCAGGACGAGACAGGGTTTCCTCCTGCAGGGCGAAATAGAAAAACATTTATTCACAGCTGTCTTAAAGCAGCGACTCCGTCTTCTCTGCAACATGGTGTCCCATCAAAGTATTCTGTCTTACCATTGCAGGTCAGTGTTTGTGTCTTACAGCTGATAAACAGGGAGGGGTCAACTACTGTAGATAAGCCGCGTGTGCAGTCATGATAAGCTTGGCCTTGAGTCAGAGAGCTTATAAGCAATGTTTAATTTTAGAGATAAAGTGTTTGCCATATTATTAAATGGCAAGTGTAAGGTGCTGTGCTCCCGTCCGAGGAATGTGCAAAGCAAAAGCCCAAAATTCCTGACGAGGACTGATTTTATTTTGACAGTTGACCGGGCCAACAAAGGGACAGGATTTCTCCCAGTAGGAGACAGACAGAAGGGACAGCTCTCCAATGAAGCAACCCACGCAAAACATTACATTAAAGGCCTTTTATGTTATTATAAGAAATGTAAAAAATGTATGCTGTGTGCAAAATGAATACTGGATACATTAGCACAGCATGTATTACATTACAGTACGAACATTGCATTTAGCTGACGCTTTCATCCAAAGCAATTTACAATCAGTAATCTGTATCTGATAATCTTAAAAGATAAAGCAATGGGTGTTTTACGTTTGCCTTTCAGAAAAAAGAAAATCTTGAGTTGCCATATGTCAGAGTAAGAGAGAACTTAAGAAGATGATAAACTTTTTTACTCAGTCATGTGATTTAGCTGAGGGATAATCGAAGAAATAATTTTTCTTGATCTTCAGGGGGAGCACCCCATCTTGTGAAAGTTTAGGAAACTGCAATGTGTTACACAGGAAGAACCACTGATTGAACTCACAGCCCAGTTTACTGTAAACAACATAACACTATGGTGAGTTTCAGCTGATGGACAGATAGATATTTCAGTCTGCAATCAATAGTCTAGAACAGCTTGAATCTCAAAACTCTCTGGTCAGCAATCACTTACGTGGCCATTTGTTGAGTCACCATAGTTTCATGGTTGTGATCCAGCAGTGTGGATCCATTTTTATGCTCTGAATCACGATGTCTGAGTTTACTACCTGCAAATGCTGTCCAGGAAACCTGCCGAAAGGAAGGTAAACTGTGTGAGCCTGACTAATCCAGGATAGCCACATTATTAGCATAACATTTGTTAATGTGCTCAGACACAGAGCAAAAATGTTGCTGTACCTGTCTGTCTAACTTCCCACACTCTGATGAAAGACAGATCGTGGATATTTTTAGTGGGCTTTCCATCTAAAATTCACAGTCGGGTTAGTTATCGTGCACAAGATGTACGAAATTAATGTAATTGTTTCAATGTGCAACCACAGCCAGTGCAAATGTACAAAGATTGCTTTTTTTTATTTGCAATCTATTATGTTGATTATTACCATGTTTAGCAAGCATGTGCATGAAGCATGAAGCTGTTTATCCAAACTGGAAAAACTGTGCTTCCAGTGGTGGTGGACTAAAATATAGCAGCTAGAATTGAAATAATGGTCAGTTAATTTTAAATCATAAGACACATAATTGGTCAAACAATGGATGCAACTTATGCACATTATTATACACATTATCTTAGCAAAAAAAGATGCAATTCATGCAGCAAACTAAAAGCTCTCTAGTTGCCATATGCATGCCATAAATACTGGATATTTCAAAAAGAATATCGGTCACAAATACCAAGTTATCCTTGTCAACACTAAATGGAATACTCAAGGCTCTTCTTTGATCCATCATGGTCCACGATGTGGTAAGGCACAGCAAGAACACTGCAAGACACACAAAGTCAAAGGTCATGAGCCTCCAAAACTGTATGGCATGAAATATAGAGAAAAATCAATTATCTAAGCAACAACATAGGTACAACATTTCAGTAGGTGGCTCAACCAACATGGACATAGATAACATGTGAGAGGAAGACTCCATAAATCTTTTGTATTCATTTACTACTCCAAAAATTACTCCAAAAAATGATAAATTAATCTTATTAATGACAATGAGCTAGGCTTTGCTCAATGGCTAAAAACACATACAGGAAATCAAACCTTCGTTCAATGTAACAACAGTATGGTGTTTTAAATCTTATCCATCGTGCGGTGCAGTAACTGATCTGTGCCACGTTTGTTTTGCATCATGACAACAATCTAAAATAAAGAACTAACATCAGAGAAACAGAAAGCTGAGGAATCATTCCAAGATGCTTGGAAAAACCTACAGCCAAGTGCTGAGAAATGCTTTGTGCAAGTGTAATTAGCAGCATTGGTGCTGTTTTAAAGTTGTTGATGGGAGTTTTTCCTGTTTGCTGCACTTTGTGAGAATTGATGGATAAAAACAGTTCGTTTCAGCGTATTTGAAATGATCTCAACTTTACTTTAAGTGCCTCAAACCTTTGCACTGTCCTACATACACTTATACATATTTCAAAGTAAGCTAAGCATTTCCTATGCTGCATCTACCACCACGGAGAGATCAGATCACGTGAAACTAAGCTCTGTTGTTTTGACACCGATCAGACAATGCAAACTAAATCTAAAAGTACCAGCTTGTAGTTCACCAGGCGTTTCCCGAACTAGCAGATTACCTTTGTCAAATGACGCTGGTGTTTATGTTGCACTGAAACACGCTACGTGTACCACACAGATCATGATTATTGACCCACTGTAACAACTAACCACGTGTTTCTAAAGTGTTTACTACAGGTGCTCGTGCACAAACTGTAAACTGTTTATTTATCAGGGAAAATGTTCATTAATCAACTGCAAAACGACAGTATGTGAGCCAGAGTTAGCTCGAAAGGCTAATTTCCATCTGTCGTCCGTGCCCAGCTTTTAAAACCTAAAATAAAAATAAAAAAAGACTCGTTCGAGTCAATATATACAGACTCATATTCAGGTCCAATGCAAATAAGACGAAGCACAACAAGTAAACCCCACAAAGACAAACCTGCAGCAGATTAGCTAGTTCATGTCAACACCGCTAACCATGATGGTGCTGCTTTATCTATTGTGTTAGCTTAAACCAGTGAGAGCTAACACTCACCATGTGTCGGGGCTTCACCTTGTTCTACAGCCTATATCGTGAAACGCACTTAAATCCTCAGGAACGTGTTCATCATCGTCCACCAGCAGCTTCCACTGCTTCTGACTTTGTTCTCAACAGGCGACTCAGTATTACTTGGCAACATCCGGTGTGCGCAGGAAGTACTTCAGAAAAACAACCCGGAGGTGGCGGAGGCCTTTTCTCAAACAGAACATTCACTCTCTCACTGCAAACTTCCACTGCGGCTGTGAAACCTTATTTACTGCCAGTAGGATTTATTGTTCTATTATTTGTATTATAGTGGAGTAGAATTGTGAAGTAAAACCCCGGAACAGCAAGCGCGTACTACATGCAACACCCGAGCCATGTTCGTCAAGAAACAAGCTCTTTGATATTATATAGTTCCGCCCGTGCCAACGTGAACTCATAAACTGCTGAATCTGAGGTAGACGGTTAATGTGTCATATATTTATTAACTTATTAAATGTACGTTGCATTTAGGATTACATTTACACTTCTATAGTCTAGATAACTGTATAAATGTCTTTTGGTTGTTCTATGTTTTTATGTCTCTATCCTAATGCCGTTCTGCTGCTGTAATGTTGAAATGTGTGTGGGATGAATAAAGTCTATATTATATTATCTTATCATTTTAAATTTACAGGAATTGTTGTGATTACCAAAAAACTTTAATGGTCCATCCAAGATATTTACAAAAAAGAAGAGTAACAAGGCTTGATTTTATTTGCGAGTAGCTTTGGTGAAGAAAAGTTTGGATGCTTCTGTTTATTTGTACGCCAGGGAGAGGGAAGTTCATCCTGAAACTTGCTGATTGTGCTTCCGCACAAACCTGAAGGGGTAATTCTGGTATTTTCCAATCTTTAAATACTTGGGTGTGTCAATGAATGGTATGTACAAAAACATCTGGAATCTGTCCAGTAGATCGCCTTCGCCAGCGGTGATGTGCTCTTCAACAATCGAAAGGCTCAGATTGTTATGCTGGATCACAACACCCACAGAAACAGGTTTCATTAATAGGTCACCACAATCACCACAACCATCTGAAAGTTAATATGTACACATCAACCCAGTGCAACTCGTTTTATCCATTTATTGATACAACAGCTTAAACATCAGGCCTGCTCGGCCCCTGGAGAGAGGTTTGTGAGTCAGCCTTCAAACACTGCAGTAAATGAACATAGGCCTTTCTCACAGACAACAAAATAGACTGCATTACATTACACCAGCAAAACATACAAGAGAACAGTCTTCAATAAGGCTATTTGTGTGTTTTCCTGCTGTGATGAGCCCAAATGTGTGCTGTGAAAAAGGCCTAGATGTGCGTCATGAGGATCTCAACACTGAGTTCAGCACAGACACTTGACTGGAATCATCACTGGATGAGGAGCATGGTTGGTATTGACAAAACTGAATGATGAACATTGTATGTGAGCGTATGTACATACAAGAGATCCACCCTAACAGCAAACTATTGTCTTGCATTGCATATGTTCAAAGATGACAAATTATATATTAGTGAGTTGATCCCAGTCCCAGTGTCCAGCGTGATCTTTAATATCAGGAGCCACATGACTGCACAGCCTTCTCCGAGGACATGCCCGTCGCTGCTGCTCCACTGATGTCTTCCTCAGGCTCCGACATCAGTGCGGCCGCTGGTTTGTTTTCTAGCGACTTATGTCCCGCACTCTTTTCAGCTAAGTAGAGGAGAGAAGCGTAACAAAGTCAGAGACATGTAATGCATAATGCTCCTGAACACACTGACTTTACCTCTAAGACCCCTAATCTGCGTGACATAATGCTCAGATAAGAAGTTTGAGCAGGTTACCCAAGTGTACAATAGCTATTTAAACCCATAGTAAGATTTTTTTAAGAGGCATTTTCTAAATTTGTTCTCTTTACAGATGACGTCATCTTTGTTAGTAGTCATCTTCTTACCGATAGCACTACATGGTGTAATGATGGGTTTCTCATGTTGCTCTCCATCAGTAATGGAGGCCCGGATCTTCCTCACCACGTAGATGCTAGCTAGGATGTGAGACAAAAACATGACAACATATAACACAATGTAAAAATAACAGTCATTATGAAGATGTGTTTTTTTTATTATACTAAACAGGTTATCTTTATATATTAATTCAGTCCACACAAATCTGTTACAGACAGACATGAGATACAAAAAAAACCATGAGATTTCTTTATTCTGTGAGCTCTTTTCTGTCGTGCACACAGAGTTAATGTCTGCATAGTATTTGATGCTTTACAGACAAAACTAAGTTGCATTAATAGGTTTTAAAAGCTTCAGTTTTAAAACTGAAACACAGTCCTTCTGTCTCCTGAGCCTCTTTTCCTTCAGTATGCGCAGCAAAGGATTCCTGACAATCCTGTGTCTTTGTGCCAGAGCAACAAGAATTTCATTGTGTGAAATTCCAGGGAGAGAATAAAACTTGGATTAGTTGAGTTTTCTCCACGCTATGGTACAAATCTGGTGGCTGTGTGCATCTGAGTGATTAACACACAACCTTCTCCTTAGAATAAATATCTTGATCCCACAAAATAAAAATAATTATCTTTCGGTACTTCAGGGGCTCTGTGGTATTCACTATGTTGAAGGTGGGGGTAAATGTTTACCACTATGTTAACTGCTATTAATACTTATTGATTAGGTTTTTAATATTACATGTTTAAAGATTGTACTTGTTTACAATATTAAAATGTAAACAGTCATGTATCTATAGCTTTAAGATTAATGTCGTGGCATACAAAAACTCAAATATATATATTAGTACAAAGTAATGTACAACGGAATTAATCAAGTAAAGCACAAGTATTTGAAAACTGTATTTAAGTACTTGAGTAAAGGTACTTTCCCTCTCTGCAGACTCTCACACCAGAGAGAGAGAAAGACAGTAAACATCTGTGTTTACCATCTGTATCGCTTGTTAAAATGGGAGCGGTCAGCCACGGTTTTAAATGACTAGATAAATATAAAAACATGGATCAAACTCACCTTTAATGATCAGTCACACCATGGTTATCTCTGGTTTCGATCTGCGGCGGAAATCAGTTCGTGCTTCTCTGATAATTCGCAGTTTTCTGAGATCAACACAAACAGCTGATCTGTTTTTTAACCCCCCCTCCCCCCTCAGACTGAGGCTGTTATAAAAGCACTCGACCAATAGCAGCCAGAGAATATCAACAAAGGCGGGGCTTAAAACTGAGATCTGCACTCTGATTGGCCGAGCCGTTACACAATGTGAGATGAACATGTGACAGGTGATGAGCAGGAAATGCAGTGATGACCTTTACACTTGTTTCACAAATATTTAAATTATCTTTTTCTAAAAGGGCGCACCCTTTTTTCATTCTCATCGTGACATCAGCAGAAACTCGTTTTACTTTCACAATGGGTTTATTTTTAAAAGCAAAATAAAATGGAACTGGAATTTATCAATTTATCACACAGATGTGAAATTTACTTCAACATATCCCAAGAGGTTTGGGAAGTTTACTATAAAGTATACTATACTAAAGTATTTTTATTTAACACTCTGTTAATTATATAAACCCACACCAGTTCTGATCATAACTACAAAATATTCATTGATTCTCAGAATTTCAACCCTTTAAATGAAAGTTGTTTACATAGTTTAGTTTGAGTGATTGTTTTTTTAGTGCTAAAGAGTTTTCTTTTGGAATTGGAGGGTTTCTGCAGCCTGGGATAAGTCACTGATAAACAATTAGATTAAAGAACAGTATGTTGTGCTTCTAATTACAGAGGAAACAGAAATAATAAGAAATACATTTCCTTGATGTACACAAAACTTTATTGGTATGTTCTGAATTGCAGCCATCGTTATGTTGAGCAGCTGCATACAGACTTGTATAAAAGAGCACAAAACAAGGGGTGCTTTTGATTCTATCGCATGGTCTTCATCAGCAAATGGAGTTTGTCCAAAAGTACATGTTCAAGTTTAATTTTGTCAGCTTAGTTGTAAAGCTAAATATTTTTTAACACATGCATTGGAAATACTAGCTAATGTACTAACTTAAGTGGATGTGGGTTAAGCAGATGTGCCACAATCCACCACAGGAACTGTACCCACCCAGAAACTAGGAACCCCGTGTGTTTCCACTGTAAGGATCAGGATATAAACTTTTTTACTCCCTTAAAAGTCTCTGCTTGGAGGGTAGTACTTTCAAAATGTTGGCAGCAGTAACATTTGTTAAATATTCTGGCCACCATTTTTTTAATAAAAACCTGAAGCTGCACAAGTAGTTCTTGTTCCGTATTCCAACACAAAAGTACCAAATTGCACCATCAAGGAACTCTCTTGTTACATGTCAGTGCTTTCAGTTTAACTGAGGATTTGCCTTGAATTAACTTCCCCTCTCGGCCACTGTCCAGAAGAATATCTTTTTATTTTGAATATAATATCAAGATCTTAAAATATAAAATTTTAGTAAACTTAAAAGCAACTTCATGTACAAGAACTCAACTCGTGTGTGCTGTCTACGCTAAAGACTTCTTAAATGCACAATAATCACTTTGAACCAATGTTTTAATTTATCATCAGGTATTTTATTGCAATATACAGAGCTTCATTTATCTACATCCAATTCTTAACCTTCGTTTTGATCAAGTACTTCAGTAAACCAACATGTATTTATCATTTGAAATAGAAGCAGGGTACCTGAAATAAACACTACACAAATCCTTTCACAATAAGAGTACAGCAGTTTCTCATACAGTTGCATTTTGTATATTCAATATATACACATAGATTTAATTTAACTTAACAGTTTCACACAGCAAGACAAGCACAACAACTGCACACAGAAACCAGACAAATCTCATTCTCTCATGAAATTACAATAGTAATCTTTTTTTTACAATAAAAAATACAATTGCAATCACCAGACGGAAAATTAAACGTTGTTGATGAGGAGTTAAAATTATCAGGAATGATGTGACACCAGTGGAGGATGATATCTAATTTTATGTCAACAATTTGAAGAGCAAAACACTGCAATATTTTATTTGTCCGTTATCATGCCAGTGCTGTAAACAAAGAGGTGATTCATGCTCTTTCTCCCATCGAGTGGTCACAGTTCTTTCACTAAACAAGACCTCGCACAAAACACTAACATTCACTACAGGGACCTACGGGAACAGCTGGAGTGTCGATGGTCAGGACTTAATCCATCCTGATCTTCTGATTGGTCATCCTGTAGATGATGCTGTCATATCCCGGGTCCATGTTCCACAGGTTGTAAGCGATGGCGATGACGGCGAGGGCCAGAGTGATCATGAGCCACAGCACGATGTTGAAAACGACAGCGTAGTGGAAGTTGTACTTGTAGGCCAGGTTGTATGGGCTGCCTGGGTTGCTCTGCGAAAACATTTACAGAAACAGAGCAGTTGGTTCATTAGTTTCCATTGAAATACGTCTGCACTTTAATCATTATATTTCATTTTCTTTCATCAAATTTTTAACTATTTACATCCACTTGCCAGTTTATCAGGTATAAATAACTGAAGTCCTGCATTACATCCAACCACCGTGACTGTTACAATCCATTGTTTTTTTTGGAAACTGTCTTAAAAAGGTGTTGATTCAACTTTAGATGTTTCACTAAACTCTGTGTAATCTTTGCAACAGCGCCATCTGCAGCCACAAGTGGTGATTCATTTTGTTGTGCTCTGAGTCCGAGTCGTTGAGGCTGTTGTAGCCACAAAAACTGTAAGTGGTTGACTTTCAAGTTAGTAACTTGTGTTACAAACTTATAGTTCTTCTGTTACAAGCTTTTGTAGATATCAAATAGGTGGAAATTCATCAAGGTTAGATTTTGTTCTTTGAACTTGAAAGTTTTTTTAACTCCCTGAAACAGTTTCAACAACAAAAACTGTTTTTTTAACCAGCAGCTGATTCAAAAAGAATTGCATTAACCAGCTTTTCCCCAACTATCTACCCCAGATCCTAAACTGTTCACCTCTTTGCAATGAAAACCCAACAGGATGTGAGTGATGGGGGGGGGTAACGTCTCATAAGATCCTTTAAAAACACAGTCAGAACTGACTCTGCAGGACCCCATCACCCCCTCACCCCCATAACCCTTACCGCTTTTTCAAAAATTAGAGTGGATGATCAAAGCATTCCTTGGTTCCAGACCTAAGTCATAAAAACAAAGAAGCATGGACTGGAACCGGTTTACAGGAAATGCAAGGGGTGAAACGACAGCCACACTGTAAATACTGGCCGTGCAGGTTTTGCTGTTGGTTTAGCTTCAGTTTGGTAAATATTTCCCAAGAATTTCAGCCTCAGACTTACAATCTGTTTGGATTCCAGGATCGAACGGGACTTCCTGGTCAAAGGAGCCTCAAAGGTCTTCACTGTCACAACCTCCACTACAGCATTGTTGCCATAGAGACCATACACATCTTCTCCAAACTACAACATAAAGATAAACATGTGGTTAAAAATGGAACTCAATGTGTGGATTGAGGAGGTTGTGTGTATTAAGGCCTGTCACTTCTCCTTCTCACCTTCTGCAGGACAGAGGCAAGAATGGCAGTAGCATCACGGTACTGGGGAGAGTCCTGACCATAGAGGCGGCTCAGCTCCTCCAGGCCAGACAGTTCCAGAGAGTAGAGGTCAGGGGAGTGGTCCTTGGCCAAATGTCTGTGTCTCTGTAGCTATAATAAAGGCAGAAGAGTCAAACCTGACAGACTAACCTCACTTTCAGTAGAAAAAAAAAAACTTCCTCTGAACCAGATCGACTTACAAGAGCTGTGATATCATGCAGGACTTGGACCTCAGACAGGAAGAGCAGATCAGCCTGAGAAGCAACACAACAGAAGAAGAAAGAAAATAGGGATATAAGGATATAAGTTGTTACAAACTTACTGTGTGACAAAAAAAACAAGATACAGTGACTGTTGTGTGCTAACACTGCAAAAAAATTCATACTTTCACATCCTATTGGGAAAGTAGAGTATGAGATTTTCTAGTGAGAAACAAGCCTAGTAAGACCTTGTTTTTATGATTTTGCTGATAGAAACTGACCTCTGCATTTCTGCTGAGGGAGTTGAGAGGCAGGGAGGCCAGCACAGAGCCGTCCTGGGACAGACGGGCACGAATCTGCTGCAAGGTGACTGGTAGGTCCTCAAACACTGCATTAGCCTTCCCCAGCATATACAGCCTCTGACAGAGACAAAACAAAAGAATAACAAATGAGTACATTAAGCATGCTTTCACAGATGTTAAGTGCAGCTTATTCAGTCTCAGTATATTTCCATTACCTCCTCACTAGGGGCCAGCTGCAACACTACAGGGGTGTCCTCCGCAAACAGAGAGTGGACCGTCTCTGCAACACTATCCAGGGTAAAAGGTACTGGCTGCAAGAGAGAAGAGGAAGCACTGAAAAACTCTGAGCCATTTCCTTCAATTTATATGCAGGTCTTCATTTATTTTTACTCTAAAATATATTTGATGAGCAAAACTTCCAAGTAAGGCCGCACTCCAGTCTGACTCACATTCTCCAAGGGGTAGGAGGCCACACTCTGAGGCAGAGCCAAGCTGTCAGCACCTCTCACCACCACCAGTACGTTAGCACGGGGACGCTGGAATAATGGACCAGTCTGGAGGCCTGGCCAGGACAGATCCTGCAAAAAAATCATGAAAAAAACACAATAAATAAATAATCTAAATAAAGACTACACAAGCACAGTTGTGAGCTCAAGCTACTTTGGAAATTACAAAATACACACCTCCTTAACAGAGAAGCCCATGGTTACAGCCACCAGGTCGGGGATCTTCTCTCCAGAAACAGGCCAGTCTCCTTTCTGAAAGGACACAAACTCTGGAGCCTGCAGCACTGTTAAGCTGTCCCCATGTGCACCTGTGGGGACAAAGGAGAAGTTGGTCAATGCAAGAAAAACACGTGGAAAATGATATAATCATTTTACCAATACTCACCAGAAGAAAATGCAAATTTATACATCTTAGTCCATTTTAGAGATATATTCCTTAACTCTATGCTTCACGGACATGTTTCCTCTGGGTCCTGTTAATATTATTCATCTCTGTATATGGACCGGGGGGTGTGGTGTTGATTTTAAAGTATAAACTCTGTAAAGCACTTAATGTTACATATCTAAACTAGGATTTGATTGTGTTTTCAGTCATATCATCCTGCTCTAGTTCACACTCCTTCACTGACAGTCCTCCCTTCCTCCGCTGCTGTTTTGCAGTAATGGAGAACAGGAGCTCTGCTATGAGGGGCCACGTCTCCTCTGTCGGGGCAGCTCTTGTAATTAATTCTCAGTGAGGTGCTACTTTAAAAGGTCACAACTTCACTGGGTCCGAGTAAAGATGAGCCATTAACTCCACAGCTCTGTGGATGGAGGCTGGAACCCGTGACACAGACCAGCTGATGAGCGTGGAAGAGGAACTACCAGTTTAGAAGAAACCACATGACAGCACACTCCTCTGACGGCTAGCAACAAGCTACAGGAAGCTAACGAACGTGCATTCGGTTGAATATCTGCTTAACGAATCTTTAAGAACCAAGAATCTGCTCCTCGCTAGCTCGTCCGGTGTGCTAATGCGCTAAGAGGGTGTTAGCAACAAGCTAACATAGAGCGGCGCAGGTTTTAACCACATGGTTCGAATCCCACGTTGATCAAACATCTAAACTAACACGAAGAAATATTGTCTCACGTTTGAAGATTCGTGTCGCAGCTACGACATCGAACCTCGCGCACGGAACCGACAGAGAGCTAAAGGACGATGCTAACCGTGATGCACGAAGCTAACATGTTGTATTTCAATGGAGGCGAAGATTAAAGCATATAAATACACAAACACAGTGAACCACGACCCGAAGTGTCGCAGCTCGGTCTCTCACCTGAAGCCAGGAGGCAGAGGACGAACACGGCGGAGAAAACAGCCTCCATCCTCCTTCCACAGTCTGTCAGCGACATCTTTACCTTCAGCACGGATCAGCTGACCTGACGTCACCGCGCCGGAAGAGGTGACGCGACACACGCACAGACGCACGAGAGAGGAAGAAATAATAATAATAATAATAATAATAATAATAATAATAATGATAATGATAATGATAATGATAATGAATATAACGATACATATAATAACAACAAAGGTGATTATCTTAAAAACAATAATAATATATATGTTTTAATTATCCTGAACGTTAGATGAATGAATGTTCTGTTTTGAAACTATTTAGAAAAAATATTGAATATTCATTTTTGGGGATAAGGCAGTGTTTCCAGGTTTTGAGAATAATGCATTAGGCAAATAATATAATTATGTTGTTGTTCATGCAACTTATTTTGTTATTTATTTTTTTAAATCAAGATCTACATCAATAAGATTTAAAATATGTACTTATGTATATATACTGTAATTGTATAAGAGCTATCAAATTATAATTTTTTTTCAGCGTATCCTCAAGTTGGGCCTGTATAGTTGATTTCAATTAAGGACAACACACTTGATGATGCTAAGTTGCAAAACTGAGGTTATATCCTTAACATCTGCTGGTGGCCGCTAACACCTGCTATAATCTTCTGGTAGTTGGAAACTTAAATTATGCAGAAGACCTTCAAATGTACAAGACATTCACCATCTTGTCCTAGATTCTTAAAAAACGATCAAATTGAAATCTATTTATTTTTAAAGGTGGGGAGGCATGCTAGTCGGTCCCTCATGCACAGATCTTTTCCGTAGCAGTGGAAGAAAACAAAGCTGTGAAAGTTGATGCTAACAACAACAACACTGCACGTCCTCAAACTTGTTAATTATTTACAAACCCTCTGTCGGTGTAGAGACACTGAACCATGCTACTACACCAGCTGATGCCTTTTTAGGGCAATAGAATAGTGCAGGCAGTGGTGTTGTATATTGTTCATAATGGCAAGAACAAAGGCAACAAACAGGATGTTAGTCTAGTGGGTCAGGGGTTCATCCTGCAGTGCAATAATGAATCTGAATTTACTTGCAGGTTGTATCAGCACTGCCTGAGAAGACTCCAGTATCTTCTGCAACATTAAAAAAGAAGAAGAACAACAGGTCTTGACCATGTGTGACCAAGTCCTACTAACTTATCTAAGCATTAATGTACCAATGAAATTCTGAGTGTTTCCACAAGAGAAAGAAATTTGCTATGCCAATTTTAAGGGGCTACGAGCAAGGCTGCCATAATTCAAATGCATTTTCAGCGATGATTAGCAGGGAAAATCCTTGCACAGAAGAGTGGGGACCGTGCAATGTTGAGAAATATATGCACCACTGACACTTCAAGGCATTTCTTTCTGGGTGCATTAAATGGTCTGACTCCTCTCTGCCTGGAGAACATGAAGCTCTGACTTTGCTTTATAACTCATCCTGACTTTGCAGTTAAATACAGTCAGCATTGATGTTGCACATTCTTTCTTTTCAACATTGAAATGAGTCTTAAGATTATCTCAGAGGTTGACTTCAGTCTGCTTCCTGGAAGATTTCTCCAGGGGTTTATTTATGCCCCGAGGGACTAGATCTCCCATGTCCCTCCTCTAAAGCTTCATTGTGGACCTGCTGACCCCCCTCCCTGAATTCTGGCTCAGCTCTTGGCAACCTGCCGTGGATCTCTTTGCACCCTCTCTGCAGACATAGAAGCAGTTGGTCATTTCATTTATGAGTCTATCTGCCTTGTGTGGTTCATATTTAGTTCAGTCATTATTTCTGTTGAAGCTCAACCATGCTGACTCGCTGCTGCAGAGCTGTTATTTCTTCTTACAGCCTCTAACGGCCACGTCTGAAGCTTAGATGAAGAACTGATACTCAAAGTAAACTGAGGAACTAAAAACAGACCAATGGGAGATTAACCAGCTGGAGGGTCACAGGCTGGTCCTGAGTGAATTTTCCTATAGTAAACTAAACAACTTTGTGTTTTGGACTGTTGGGTTGGACGAAACAAGACATTTCAAGACAGCAACATGAAAAATTCAAAAATTGTATAACCTATTTGATAATTTATTTTAATTAATTGTCAGACTGATAAAACCTAATTAAAGATAAACTCCAGATGTTAATTAATTTGAATAAACAGTGTTTAAAATTGATACAAATGAGTACTTGATAATACAAACAGAAATTATAAGAATTAAGTAGTTAGAGAATTTATTTGACACATGGATCTTCCAGAAAACCAGGGCCACCACATCTTTGGTGAAACTGCGTTTAAGTGGTTTGGATTCACAAAACTGAACAACTATTAATATAAAGTGAAGCTATTTCACTTAGCACTGCTGGGGGCAGGGGTGGGGGGTCTCATGGAACTTGAGGCCGTGGAGGACCAGCTTTCTCTTTAACCTCTTCTACTTACTCTGTGCATTGTGTATGTGCCCCCCCCCCCCCCTTGCTGTAGGGTTCAGGATATCAGTACCTGGCATTAAGTTCCATCTGAGAACAGTATCAACAGATAACATGTCTTAGAGGGTATGGTTGCCAGTATTGTATAGACCCCCCACCAAAAAAAATGCATGGATCTGTCAACACTTTCAAACTTCTCTATCCATTGTCCTGCTCCATGGCCCAAACAATTTAACTGAATTGAATACCTTTTACTATAATTTATTCTCCTTGTAGCCATGGATTTTATGAATTTTCCTGTGAAGCACTTTGTAACTTTGTTTAGATAAGTGCTATACAAATACAGTTATTATTCTTAGTTCATGTCCGGAATATACACTGATTCAAGAATATTGGATCATGTCATTTTTGCTGATAAGAAAAATTAATAACAGGGCAAAAAGACTGATAATAAGTTAAAGGTGTGGATCATTTCAGATGAGATTTATATTTATGTGGTTCATATCCTCAAATCAAATTATCGAGCACTGACAGTGAACATGGAGCACACTTTGCCCTGCTGGTGAACTTTTAGTCATCATGGTAATTTATTAGTAGCTTGAAAATATTTAGAACAAAAGCTGCATTCAGCGCTGAAGGCCAATCCTCTAATAACAGCTTTGAACACTGGGGGGCGCTACACGCGCACAGCAGCAGTGAGTGGGAGTTGAGTTCTTTAGTCATGACTGCAGCAATAAATCGCTTGATGCCTTCAGTTCTAAAATATTCCAAAAGATGGCAATACAGGATTCTGTTGGTGGTCACACCTCGGTGACACGCAGCAGCAGCAGCATATGATAATTTGGCAAAGAATATTCAATTTGACAGAACAGCCAGAAAAAATTTTTTCAGTTTGTCACGATCATTGACACAAGGACGAGCAGAACCCATGATTCATCTTGCAGTTTGTATATTTATTTTAAAGCAACTTCTTTTGTAAAATATAAATACAAATTATGAGATATTTTAATTACAAAATTAAAACAAAAATGAACACACCAAAAATTACTTTACTGCAGTAGCCTCCCTGTTATATACAAGCTCTGTGCCGAAGGGTGAATATCAACATTATCTTAAAACTTTATTATACAAACGATTTTGTAGTTTTGCATGTTAAATTACATACTGAACAGGAAGCAAAATCTCAGCTTAAAAAAAAAAAAAGATACAACAGAACAGCCCCTGAGGCTCGAGCGAGCGCTAAAGTCTGAGGAGGGAAAAAAACAGGACATCATGTGCTTCCTATAAACACAAATACCACATTCAATAGCACAGTCTCAGTACTATCCTGTACAGCTACACACATGGACAATGTGCTGCGCGCCCACACACACGACTACTCTGTCATACAAAATCTTTCAGAGAAGTCGTGTGCAACATCCAAAAGAAAAGAATCTCGCTATTTATACATATATATATATATATATATATATACATACATATATATATATATACGTATATATACATATATATATATTTAGATACATATAGATATACATATATATCTATATAGTGATATATATACATGTATAATTATTCACTTATATATATTAATTTATAAAAATAAGACCATTATTAAGTCTACTTAGCCACAAATTTATTGATCCTCAGTTAACGGAGGGAAATATCTGAGCAGCCCGGTCAGCCAGCGGATCAGTCCATCTGTACAGTGCACCAGGGCTGGTCCGGAGCAGGGCCAAAGCGTGGGAGCAAAGCGTCAGGCTAAGGCATGTCATCATAACCCCTGGTTGGTTTTTAAAGCAAACTACAGTCAGTAAGCATCAAGGTCCTGGATTAGTGGCTCCAGGGGTCAGGATGAGCCCAGCTTGCCAACAGCCTTGATTTTGTCCTTCAGTCTGTCCCCTGGGTGGTCCCAGCGGTCGTCCAGAAACTCAAGCGAAGAGCCCAGCTGGGCGGCGAGCTCAGCGCTGTCCTCAACCAGGTCCAGCAGCTCCTTGCTGTCCGGATGGAAGCCCTCCAGCTCCTCTGGGCAAGAGAAGAGCTGCGACAGTGACGCTTGCTGGTAAAACTCCGCCTCTGCCACCGTCACCACCTCCATGTGTGGGAAGGCTTGTCTGAAACCCCGGGCTGACATTCGCAGCCGGCGGAGCACGTCCGACAGTAGCAGCCAGTTTCTTGGCCTGAGAGACAAAAATCAACCAATGTTTAGGAATGAGGGCCAACGGTGAGGCACAGAAAATAAAACAGATGTGTCAGCTGTTGAGAACAAAACTCACCCTTGGGAGAGGGAAACCTGGATGTTGTAGCACGGCAGCAGAGGTCGGTCAGAGAACTCAAACTCAAACACCTCCCTTTTGTCATCCTCGTCCTCGTCCTCTGGGCCCGGTGGGTCTGCGAGGATGTCATAGATGCCGCCTTCTTCACTCGACTCTGCACACAAAAAAATACACATGAGTCATTAGTGAGCGTCCACATTTTCATAGAAGATTCAAGGACAAATATGACCTGAATTTCTCAAAGCCTGATGGAATTTAAGTTGTTTAAAATCTAATTTGTAAGAAACTAAAAAACTAAATCACACATGATCACGCTGCTCCGTACTCACCACACACTGCGCTGCCGTAGAAATCCCAGTAAAGCCCTGGGTCGTCATCTAGGCGGCCCTGAAGGTCAGCAAAATAATCTATGGAAAGAAGCAGAGGAGCGAATTCCTGTTATTCAAGAGCTGGAACCCCGGGGACAGGCAACAGGGCAAATAGGGCAAATACAAATGCCCTTGGGAGATTACAGCAGTGAAATGGATAAGAGCGTGGTGAAATAGAGGAGCAGAGAGAGGAGGGGTGGTGTCAAGAGAGAGAAGAGAAACAAACAGAGCAAATGTTTTGGGGGAGGAGGAGAGGGCTGATGGTCAGGGGCCAGCGGCGGTACCACGGGGGAGGAGAGCGACTGTCTCCGCTGGGTTAGAGCTGGCTCTGTTCAGAGCCGGGCTACAGACGGCTGCCAGGAATCAAACAAGAACCACACACAGTCGCACAGTGCACGCACACACGCACACACACAAACCACACAGAGCGAGCGAGCTGGAAACAAACAAGCAGAGGGAGCTGGCTAAGCACACACAGCAAGAGCAAAGTGTGTATTCAGCACACATGTGAACACACACGCACACACAAGCATGCACGCCCGCACGCACACAATCACACACAGACACACACACACAGACACACACACACACACACACACAGAGCAAGAGCTGGGCTTTGTGCCAGTGCTGAGGCGTGGGGCGTCTGGCGTGTGTTTGGAGGGATTAACGGCCTCCAGATGAGTGGGACCAGGTGGAGGGAGGGCAGCAATCTCTCTCTCTCCCTCACTTTCTGCAGTGCTCGATCTCCCTCTCACCCCCGCTCTGTCAATCAAGCAGCCATCGATCTATCCGTCCACGCTCTTTTCAAAATTCGACACCATCTTTCCAGCTGTCTACGTATAAATATCCCTTTTCTCACCAAACCTGTTCGCCCTTCTGCCGACCGTCAACTTACACCTGCTTCATTCCCCTCGCTCCACGATCTTGTCACCCGCGTCTGTCTCTTTTTACAAAAGCTTGAAACAATCCATTGTACCTAGTGAGGTGTTCATGTAATATTAAGCAGCTTGTTACAGAGGAAGTGTGCGTCCGTGCGCTTTCATTTCCTCCTCTCATGCACTGGTTGTGTTGTCTCAGTTTAACTACAAACACTCAGACGAGCTCTCTGAAAGCACCACGTCAGGCTGTAGCGTGGCAGCTTCATGAAAGGACACACACACACGCATACAAAAGCGAGAGTCTCCAGCCAGAGCGAAGCCCGTTTCCGCACGTACGCTGAGCAAACACAGTTGGCGTTGCTAAGTAACCAGATAGAGGAGCTCAGAGGCAGCAGCACGCACCCTGGCGGGCTGAGACTCCCCGTCTAACAGGTGGTCAAGGGAGGGGATAGGGTGAGGGGGTCCAGAGGAGGACTGGGACGACAGATCCGGATATGTGTGGTGGCAGTTGGAGGGCAGAGGATGAGGATTTAAAAGAGAGGGACTGATACCAACAGGTTGCACAAAGGTGAGAGCACAGAAAGAACAGTTCACAGTGAATGAGCCTTGTCCCACGTCAACATACAGACCTGATGTCTAAAAACATTTTGTCTCCTTATTAGAAAATATTTTCATTATGATTTCCGTCATGGTCTAAAAAATACTTCACTTATGCTGTTTTGGGGGTTTGGTGGAAATTGTGACCTATGTTGCACTTCACAGATTTTATATTAAACCTTGTGCAAATTTTAGACGTCATTCATAATTTAATTGTATTCATTATCTCTGATCGACATTACTTGCAAGCAAATCGCTGCTACGAGTAAGATTCCTTAAATCCCTCAGTCTTCACTTTTTTGTTTCCAGGAAGTCAGACGTCTAATTCACCTTTTGTCTTCATACACTAGTGTTTGAAAATGTCACACAGGGAGACTCGTGACCTCCGCATTTCTAAAATTCCTGGCTGAACCGTGCGCATGACTGGACTGAGAAGCCAGCTGGGATCTTACCAGTGAGGAAGCGCTCCATGCTGTCACTGTGGGTCATCTTGAGGAGGCCACGGCCAGAGTATGTTGCCAGAGTAGGGTCAGCGCCATAGGACAGCAGGACCCGCACCACGTCTAGGTGGTCGTTCTCCACTGCGTCGTGAATCGGTCTGAAGGACACAAATGTACATATATTTTAATGATAAAGGAATATTAACAGAGCTGACAATACAGTATTTACAAAAGGTAAAATATTCCGAGAGGAGCATTTAAAATATATCACTGATATATTGAGGTGATATTTTTTATCATCAGCGTCTATATTTCTGGGAAACTGAAGAGTACCAACGACGATGCCATAAATCAACTTTACCTATTTTGGATGTTCCCTTAAACTCTGAGCTTGTGCATCATAAAATAAATTGACATTTATAGATTTATAAGACTGGAATTTGACGTAGCAATGATCTCAGCTGGGTTCTATGGACCAGTGTCGCAAATCTGCAACACAATACACCTTTTACACCTGTGCACAGCCTTTACGAACAGACCCCCAACTGTAGATTCTAATACACTGCAATGAAAGCCGTTGGCCTTTTCCATTTAAAACAGCAGCTAATCTCTCCAATCACTGCTCCTGCCAAGGACATATTCAAAAACACAAGAACATTTCTGACGGGCTAACTTGAAGTAATTCTTTTCATGTGTGCACCCAAATGACTGTTCTGTAGCAGTTTTATTGAATCCTGTCCTTTTCTACCGAGGCAGGGTTTAAAAAGCTTCATCTGGCTGACAGGAATAAATGTGGTCAGCTTTCTCACCTCTATGATCGTCACATCTAGGTGAAGGTGCAGAGCACAGTGGACTGTTGAGACGAGCCCCTGCACAGGCAGTTAGCGCAGATAGTTACAGAGTTGCTGCCGGTGGACTAAAAGACTCAAACTCTGTTGTCTGTACGGCAATTACTCACTCAATTACAGTTTTCTATCCCCGTCATCTGTTGGGATTTGGTTTTAATGGTATTTATGATGGTTTGTATGTTTGGTATTTTTTTAACCACCGGGCTGCAACCCAGTCTCCCTCAGATGGGATAAGAAATTTGACTTGACCTGTATCTTAATTAAAGATAAAGCCCTGGCTGAGACATGGAGAAAAAGCCATGATCATGTTTGCATAACGAGACGTGGCTGAGCATGTTACTGTCATTGTGTGTGTGTATATGAATGTGTGTGTTTATTTACCTGGTGCCGTCCTGTGCACTACAGTTGATGTCGGCCCCGTAATCCAGCAGGTGCTGCACTATGGTGAGCCAGCCACGGGCACACGCCTCATGGAGAGCACAGTACCCGGCGTAGTCTCTGTGATTCACCTCACATACTCTGTTCTCCAGACAGTACAGCACCACCTCCTGAAGAGAGCCAACAAAGAAGCAGAGTACCGTTCAGTGTGTGAGATTATGTGTTCTGTGTGTGTGTGTGTGTGTGTGTGTGGACAACAAAAGCAAAATGAAACCAAGCGCACAAGTCAGAAGAAGCAGACACACACGCAAACAGTCCTTCCTTTTACAGTTCCTTTGGGAGAGAAATTAGCGAGAGGGGGAACTGACTGTTTTCCTGTGCCAGACAAACGCACACACAAATGCTCCATAATGCTAAAGCTGGCACCAAAAACACTTTGACGACACTAAATGTGACTCAACTGCATTCAGTCTGCCAGATTCCGCTCACTAGCGCACGCATGAGTGTGTGTGAATGTTTGTGTCAGTGTGCTATGGTTGGGCCTGGTTGCCGCTGTGGCAGCCAGTTACGATAGTTGGACTCGGAACAAAGCGGAATGGAAGCGGAACAAAGAGATTTGACAGAGGCGCTCAAGAGCTGGAAGCGTTTTCTCTGGTCTTGGGCTGTGACAGTTGGGCATCCAGCAGTAAGTAGTCAGACTGGTTTTTATTGGACCGGAGCAGCGTCTGCTGCTA
The DNA here is from genome assembly GCF_024713975.1 of Paralichthys olivaceus. Lineage (NCBI taxonomy): Eukaryota > Metazoa > Chordata > Actinopteri > Pleuronectiformes > Paralichthyidae > Paralichthys > Paralichthys olivaceus. The sequence continues at coordinate 6,490,588 of NC_091102.1, read as the reverse complement.
TTAAACAGAGGAGTCAGAGACCGCTGCCGTGATGTGCTGATAAGAGGCCTCTTTTCCCCAAATCAGTGCGTTAACTTAAACCATTTTCAGACATGAACTCCGGAAAATGTGGGTCTGGATGTTTTTCTTTCACGAAGAACGCAGCAGGAGATTGTTCAGGACAGATGCGTTCACAACAACAGGAAAATGTTCGGAACATTCAGGCGAGGGGTGGTGTCAGGGCAGAGCATGACGTTTAAATTCCGCTGCAGAAAACACATTTGGGTCTACAGCTCATCATCACCAATCTCTTAAATCTTTGCAAGTTCACATGTTTTGGCGACATCATGTGTATGTCACCTCTTCTTCTCTGAGATATTTGTTGATTTTGTGTCTGCTGCGTGTCAAAAACGTCAACAAGTTCAAACTGTGAATTTCCTGCACGTTTTCCGGCTGGATTCTAATGTGGGCTCGCTTTGAAATTTTCCAGACATTTTACTAGGGTGACGGCAGGAAGAGTTCTGGAAAATGTCCAAAGCAACTGAATTGGACATTTGCATTCTCACACGCAGCCCCAGAAAATTTCAGGAAAATGTTCAGAGTTCTGTGTTTGTCTGAGAGCAGCTATACTGTGAGACTGGTTAGAAGTATTTTAAGAAGAAGAAGAAAAACGCTAATTTTATACATATTTTAACATAAATATGAATGCAGCACTCATACATTCAGACACAGTCCTCTGTCCTGCTAACAGTTCTGTGCCGAGGGGAGGAGAGCTTCTCATCTGAACCTGGGGAACGACTGCAAACTTCCATTTCTATGCTAATTCCAGCTCGCCGTCGAGTCCAAGTGTTTATCTCTCTCTCTCTTTCAGCGCAGAGCGTATGGAGGGAGGAAGCGGGAAGGAAAGGCAGGCAATTGAGAGAAAGAGAGACTGACAGAAGGATGTGTGGAGGGTTGGAGAAGGGTGGAGGAGCGGGAGAAGCGTGGGGCAACACCCCAGCAGATGACAGATAAATGAATCTGAGGATGAAATCTGCCGGGTCGTCCTCTGGGCCGAAGCTGATAATAACGAGAGATGAAAGAGTGGTGGGGGGAGGTTGTGGCAGTTCAAAGTTGGGGGTGGGGGGGTAGCGATTGGAGTCATACAGGGGACGATTGGAGCCAATGATGAGAGAGAAGAGGTAGAAGGCCAGGATGCAGGGAAAGAGCAAGTGTGAGCAAGACAAAGTGCTAGAAAAAAAAAAAAAAAAGAAGAAGACGATGGGGTGTGGAGGGGGGGGGGGGCGCTCCAACTGGTTTTCACCCGCTGCCAACACTCTGTTTGACGGCTGGAGAGAGATTCAGGAGCGCTGTGCTGAAGCTCCCCTCTGGGGGATTCCACTGTGTGTGTGTGAGAGAGAGAGAGAGAGAGAGAGAGAGAGAGAGAGACGGGTAAGAGCGTGTGGATATGCAGCTTGTGTGCATGTGTGCGTACGTGTATGCGTGTGCATTTTTGTGTGGCACAGACGAGTTTGTGTGCGTGTGTGTGCGGCTGTGGAGGAGGCGCAGCGCTAAAACCTCCGGAGCCGTGTTTAATATCGCTGGGAGAGAGCGAGGAGCTTAGCACGAGAGCCCCGGCTTCCCGCCAGACACACACACACACACACACACACACTCCTCCGCAGTAAAATAAGACACCGCTCCCCCTCCTCCCCCTCCTCTCGCTCTCTCCCTCCGTCTTCTAATCTCCCTCTCTAGAATGCTTCCCTGCGCTCGCCTGCAATCAATGCATCACTCAGACATTTAACCCCTTGCAGCGCGGACCTGTTCGCTCCTCACATACAACAGATGTGCGTGTGTGACTCTGCCTGTGAGATTCAGAGCCAATATTCTGCGCAGTAAAGTTGGAGCGTGCCCAGACAAGTGAAACGTGTACGTGGTTGTGTGTGTGTGTGTGTGTGTGTGTGTGTGCGCCAGCCTGGTGTAAAACAGGAAGCTTGAGAATCAAGTCTCTGATGGCGGCAGATAACACTGCGTCCTATCAGCTGACAGAAGAATGGAGACAGAATAAGGAACAAAACACTGTTTTGTTGTGAGTGAAATGAAAAGTCACATCTGTTCCTCCATATTGATGTTCACAAACTGTGTGATCTCATTTAATTAGAGGGTGAAACAGCCGCTGACTGTCCCGGTGTTCATTCATTCAGGTACAAGTTGTTGACAGCTTGGTGACATAGTTACAAGTGGCAGGTCAGGTGAGCTATGTGGTTTAGTGAGCTAACGCATCGCTAGCTATGCTGTTGGTGGGCGAATCTCTAACGTAAAACCTAAATTGTTAGCTATGTGTTTGTAAGCTTATGTAAAATTTAAAAAAACTAAGGTAGCTACCAATGCGGTTTAATGAGCGTAATCGTAAATTGTGAAACAAACTAAGAAAGATCACCAGTGCATAAAGCTGACAAAATCACTAATCAAACTTCCTGCTCTGCCACTATTTTGCCAACTACCATTTAGAAATCTAGCTAGCTTGGAGGCAATCGGAAGTTAATTCAAGGAAAGTACCGTATGTTTGCATTATTCACTGAGTTTCAATCATAGATTAAGATGGATGACATGACAGCTCCATAAAAGTGAAGCCAAATCATCTTGATCGCCCCCTGGTGGCTGGTGGCAGTAAAGATCCTAAACCCTGCCACCTTCTGTTAGTGATTGAGACATGGACCAAAATAAAACATGTTGAATACTTTTTTCTTTAAAGATGGTTTATGTCGCTTCAGGTTGTTCTTCTTTTTCTGGCAAGTTTGGTTTTAATTCGTTGTTTGATGCTATAAAAAACGTCACGATTGACAGCGGAGACTGACTTGCGATGTATCGGTGTGACCATGATACCGCCTGTATTGGCGATATTTAAGCTTAATTTTTTGTACAGTGGAGACACGTCATCCATCTTTAGAAACAGTCGCATTTTTATTGTGGAGCTGTTAAACTTTGACACAGAAGAGCACAGTGTGTATGAAATGTGATGGGTTGATGCTAATATGATAGCTTCCTCTTCTCCGGACTCTGCGGGTCTGTGGTTCCCTCAAAGGTTGGCACTGTCAACACTCTTTGCTCTTGGTCAAAGGTGCGAATTTGCAAGTCGGAGTTCCGAAGTTGAATTTCAAAAAGGTCAGGTTGGATTTACTTTACCTCAACGAGCAAATCCACTGATCGCTGCAATTTAAAGCCAACGTTTTATATCATGGATGCTTGCCTGGCCGGACACTTAAAATGCATTCAGGTTTTTTCTTTGTTTGAATCACACAGGGATGAGAGAAGTAAAATCAAAAGGGATTCGTGGGAGGAGAATAAATGACAGATTGCACCTTTATCGGAGCTTTCAATGGGCAGAGCTGAGGGGCCCCGAGCCCCGGCACGAGAGGGAGAGGGATGAAGACATCCGCAGAATCTCTGCTCATTACCATTTCAAATGCTCGGAGAGTGAGGCAGACGAGGGAGAGCGAGAGAATAAAAGGGGAGCGAGGGAGGGAGGAAAAGAGAGAGTGGGCTTTCATGTGCAGAGGCACGGATCGCAAAACTAAACGAACATGAAATATGCACAGTGTCGGCCTGGCATCGGGAACGAGTAGTGCGCAAGTTAAATTACATGCATGTGTGCGTGAGGTGATTCTGCCTCCTGCATGTGCAGGTCTGTACACGAAAAGAAGGCCTGTGTATGTGCTCACAGGAACCAACTGGTGTTTCACTGTGCGTCTGTGTAATTGCAGTCAGGGTGTGTGTGTGTGTGTGTGTGTGTGTGTGTGTGTGTGAGGTGACTCTGAATTTGCATGTGCAGGTCTGTGTGGGTGTGCAACAGTGAGGAGTCGTTGCTCCATGCAGCATATGGAGAAGAACACGTCAGGATGTCTGTGCATGTGCTTATTGGCTCATAACCAGTGTATGTGTATGCATGCTTCTAATCAGCATGTGAGTTTGGTGTGTGTGTGTGTGTGTGTGTGTGTGTGTGTGTGTGTGTGTGTGTGTGTGTGTGTGTGTGTGTGTGTGTGTGTGTGTGTGTGTGTGTGTGTGTGCGTGGCTCTGTCTCTCAGGCCCTCATATCTCTCTGCCTGCGTGTGATAAGCCTAGAGCTTGCGGCGCTAAAACACCAGTGTGAGACAAGCGCTCTATGCATCTACAGGCTTGTATGCGAGTGTGTGTGTGTATGCCTGTGTGTGTGTGTAAGGCGGTATGCATAAATTGGTGTGTCTCTATGCGCATGTCCGTGTGTGTGTGTGCGAGCGCGTGTGTGGGAGCCCCACGGGTCTGCCCCAGGCTTATCACACACAGGCAGTGAGAGACGAGCTTCCTGAGAGAGAGAGAGAGAGAGAGAGAGAGAGAGAGAGAGAGAGAGAGAGAGAGAGAGAGATGGAGGGAGAGAGAGAGATGGAGGGAGGGGTAGGCGGGGGTGTTGTTTGCGCAGCGGTCAGCGCCTTGTTTGTGTAGTCTCAGGTTTTCTCCCTCCTCCTCCCACTCCACACGCGGAGCGCAGGAAGGGAAAAATGCGAAGGGGGAATGAAAAAAGGAGAGGGAGGGAAAAAAACGTTCGAGAGAGACGCATAAATCAGAGAGACGAGCCAGCTTCTCTCCAGCACGGCTGACTGAACCCTGCTGCTGCGCTGCACTCTGTGTGTGTGTGTGTGTGTGTGTGTGTGTGTGTGTGTGTGTGTGTGTGTGTGTGTGTGTGTGTGTGTGTGTGTGTGTGTGTGAGGGGAAAAACAGCCGCCGCCACTGCTAACCACAGTCACCACGGCACATTAGAGGGCCATTAGAATGCGATTATACTCCCAGTGCTTACCTCTCATTCACACTCTTGCTCTCTCCCACTCTGACTCCCACACATTATCACGGACACACACACACACACACACATCATCATAAATATGTACAACAAACACACACAACTATAAAGCTACCGGTTAATGAGCAACAAAAGACATCCACACCTATTTACAGTTCTGTGACGACACCTCTGCCGGTGATAAAAATTAACACACACACACACACACACACACACACACACACACACACACACACACACACACACACACACACACACACACACACACACACACGTGTCAAAAGGTGAGTGAGAGACAGAGTGGACACGCTGCACAATCTGCAGCTCAAGTGACATTAAAAACACTTGGATCGATAAATCAATTTGTAAAATCTGTCAACAAGGGAGGAGAAACGTTTAGGCTCACGAACAGGAACAAGGGATGAGGGAGAAGGAGACAGTGGGCCATCCAAATTTAATGAAAAGCTTTCAGAGCAATGGGAGTTGAGCGATTCCGTAAAATATACACAAGTCTCGTTTTTTTCCTTCCATGTGCGGAGAATCAGAGGATCTGGTTTTAGAGCGACTGAGCGGCAGCTACACACAAAGACAGAAAGAAAAAAACTCCCGATGCTAGAGAGAGGCAGCGAGCATCAGTCTGCGTATAATGATCCCACCGATCCCTCATGCTGTCTGCGCACGCACGTGTGTGCATGTGTGCGCCTGCATGTGTGAGTGTGTGTCACACTTCGCCTCACGGAAAATTAATGAGATGTGAGAGTGAAGCGGAGGCAAGAGGAGGGGAGGTGAGGAGGGGAGTGTGTGTGCATCTGTGTGTGTGTGTGAGTGAGTGTGCTCGCGGGGAGGAGGGGTGCCAACGACAATCTGAGTCACAAAGAGAGGAAGAGAAAGAGAGTGCTGAGAGGAAAGGGGGGAGGGAGGGAGCGGAAACCTGAGAGAGAAAGAGAGCATAGCGAGCAAGAGGAGCAAAAAAGATGGAGTATGGTGAGAGGAAAGCGTGAGTAAGGGTGAAATGGAAGGAAATGCCGCAAAAAGCAAAAAAGAGCAAGAATAGGGACAGATGCAAGAGGGGAATCGGATAGAGAAAAAAAAAGTCAAGCTACATCTGCCAGAGTCAGAGAGAGGAACAAAGTCGGGGAGAAAATGAGCTCAATTTGAGAAAAGAAAGAGCGAAGATTTGGAAGAGACAAAGTGTGAAGAGTGTAAAACGTGAGAAAAGAAGACTATAAAGGAGGGAGGGTGACTCTCGGTGAAGCCCATTACCTCGTAGCCGAGCCGAGCCGCTCTCTGGAGCAGAGTCTCCCCGGCGTTCTTGTTCACAATCAGCCGACGAGCCTCTGGCGGGATTGGACGCACTGTGGGGGGCTCGGCAGGGGGTGTCCGGTGCAACCCCTGTGCCGCCTCTGGTGGGACACTGGCCACTCTGCCGTTCACCTGGGGCTGCAGGGAGGGCGGGCAGAGCGCAGCGGGGGAGCAGGGCTTGACTGGAGAGCAGGGATAATGATTAGGGGAGGCGGCTCTCTTCCTCGGAGCGCAGCGCTGCTCACTCAGCTGAGGAGAGAGAAAGAGGGGGGGGGGGTGTGTTACAGTCTGTGCCACATAGCAGACAGAAGACACACAAACACACACTTCTGACAATAAATAATGGGGTGGAAAATACAGGACTGGCTTAAACTCAAATATGACAAAACTCTTCCAAAAATAATCAGTATATTTCATCATAGATAATTCTTTTCATTCTTATCCTTACATTACTTTTTAACACCATCTCTTTTGTAAACTATTATATATAGCTTAAAATACTGTATAGATTCACAACACGTGTGTTTATGTATGCTTATTGTGTATGGAAGACGCACAATGCATCTCGCACACGCAGCTTTCACACCATCTCTTCACGCCCCAAACACTGCAGGCTGGCACGCCACTTTTCTTTAACCGCTAAACCAACAGAGTCCTCGGAGCGCAGAGGGAGTTGCCTGCCTCAGTGTGTGTGTGTGTGTGTGTGTGTGTGTGTGTGTGTGTGTGTGTGTGTGTGTGTGTGTGTGCACGCGCGCGCATGTGTGAAGTGCGTGCCCTCTCAGTGGAATTCCATGTTGAAGCAGCTGTCAGGCTGAGGAGGAGCAGGGCAGGAGAGCAGCGCAGGCGGAAAACAACTAGCCTTCTTTTTTTTCCCCTCAATTTTTCCCCATGCTCATTTTTTCCCCCTCTTTTGAACTCTGAGCTTCATACGCTCGACCGTGGCTGCCACATTCCTCACTGTGTGTGTGTGATCTGCACTAAGTGTTATGTATAAATGCACCGGGGTTTGTTGTTATGTCAGGAATGCTCACAAACTCGCAGACACACAGACCTGGCACGCACCTACACACAAAACAGCAGCGATGACACGCGTTCGACAATTAAGGCCACAGACAAACACACATGCATGCAGGCGCTCCGCAGGGAGTCGCTAAGGGCGGGAGGAGGTCAAAGCTCCAGCAGCCCTCTAAACATTGTAAACATACTTCCTTCCTCTCTCCCTCCCTCCCTCCCTCCCTCAGCTGCATAATCAGAGGCGCCGACAGGCATACTGAAACACACGGCTGCAAACATCAAGACGCCCGTATCGTGGCCAGACGACCTATCAGCACTCACCTTTTCCTCTTCAGCTGCTCCCAGATCGGCGACACACTGTTGGCCCGGGCTGATGGGAGCGGCGTCTTTCCTTTTCTCCCGCTCCCTCTGGCTGGTGTGTTTGGTTTTGCAGGGCCGCTTGCCCTTGGGTTTGTCCGTGTCACTATGGCGACGAGACTTGAGGGGAGGGGTGCCTCCCACGGACGGCTCTGGGGCCGGGGAAGGGGGGCCCCTCCTGGGCTCCTTGAGGCCACGGTCACCTGAGAAGGGGTCCGCCGGGTACGCTCTGTCCTTCAGCTGGCTGGGGAGAAGGGGAGGAGCAGCGACTCCTAGAGCAGGAGGAGAGGAGCGAAAGGAGAGGCAGAGTGAGCGGCTGATAGTGTGAGAGCTCAGTGGAAGGGGAGGATGGGAAGGTATTACAAGGCCATCTCTCACCCTCTGTTGGTTTATTAATGAGCACACAGGGCTGTCTGGGAGCGCAGCAGGCCTGCTCGCTCAGGAGAAAATTTTAAAATAAAACGCACACACTTGCACATGCACAACATAGTCTCACATACACACCCCTGTAGAGACTCATGTGCGCTCATTCATCGCAGCAAGGACACTGCTATGGGTAATCTCCTTAAACAAATGTGGCACTGTCGGGTTTCAGCCTCACAGTACATATTCATATGAAAAATATAAACCTGCCCTTGATACCACAAAGTCAAAATGCTATTTAATAGCTTAATGGAAACACATTTTCTCTCGAGGATTGTTGCATTTATAATGACACAGGAATGTGGGATAGGCCTGATTTGTGTTAGGATGCAACTTTAGAATAAACAGTCCATTAAATCAGACATAGGCTGGAAACCAAAGGAGGCATCCTGCTGACACTTATATATACCAAACACTTTTTTAATGTATCTTCTGTTGCAGAAAAAGTCATTTAGAAAACACAATGCTTCACAGAGATGAATGTGTTTTGCCATCTGATTAGTGGGATCGTGACAAAAATGAAGGAAAAGAGAAAGACAGTAGCCCTGACAGACGCATCATGAAATAACCACATTCATTATAACAACATGGCTGTTGCCAGGGTGATGTTATCTAAAAAGGAAAAAAAAAAAAAAACTTACGGCCAATCAAGGCCTGCAAGGCCTGTGGTTTCTGCAGGAAACATTAAACCAAAATCTCCCCTGCTTTATTCACTTCCTTTAATCTCTCTCCTGCTACTTTATTCTCTCCTCCTTGTCTCATCTGTGCCTCCCTTTGCCTTCGTTTGGGCACACGAATAAGGGAAAGCCCTGTTTTAATAAGTCACCCCCTCCCCAGCGCACACACACGTATTACCCGTCGTCCATTTCCCTGTGACTAGTCTTGAAGAGAGGGGAAAAAAAAATCATTGATCACACATTAGTCACACTACACCTGCCCACACATATCTCTACCAGCCACTTCCCTCACTCTTTCATCAAGCTCACAGAGCCCACAGTGGACCACCTAAACAAAAAGCCCAAACCACAATGAAGAGTGGGGGTGGGTGGGAATGGTGCAACTCTGGTCTCGCTTCTGATTTACCAGCCTTTTCCCTGGCAGGAGGAAGTATCCCCTACCTCGTTTCCTTTTGCCCCCCCCTCCTCCCCAAAAGGTCCCAGGAAATCCCCTAAAGACGAGACGCTCAACAAGAAAGCGAAACGTGAGCCAAAGATAGATTTCCGTTACCCCGGCTGAACTCGAGAGATATAAAAGTGGTTTGCATGGCTGGCGGCTCATTCTTACCATTAAGTAGCTTCTCGCATCCCCATTTCCTGTTGATCTCAGCTCTCTGTGCCGCGGCTCTCTCCTCCTGCTCGCCGGCCCTGATCTTTCGCTCCCGCAGGCTCTGCGCCTGGGCTACTAATCGGGGCTGGGGCCACGGCCTCTCCTGTTTGATTTCAGGTGAAGCTGCGCCTGTGGCGGGTTTGCTGAGCCGCAGTCCCTTCAACTCAATGCAGACCTTGAGCTTCCGCACCTCGTCGTCGTCCTCCTCATCGGGACTGGCCTGCTCACGCTCATCTGCAAACCACATTAACAGAGTTGGTGAGATGTTTTGCCCTGGGAAAATCTTGAAATGCAGCATTTTTGGAGGTTTTCTGTTAAAAAAAAATATATAGCATAATATGATCCATTTTATTAAAACCCACTGAATTAACTAAAGAATGCATGTGGGGAAGCTTACACTACATCGTAAAAAGGTTTCCACCGTTTTAAAAATACTTCTATCACCTTCTGCACCACAAAACGAATAGATGTACATATGGCAACATGCAGACGACTGAGCACAAAGAACAAAGGCCATTAATCACTACATTCTTATGGCTTGTAAACCCCCCCCAAAAGCCTTACATTTAACACACACACACACGCATGCACATACTCAAGCATGAGAAGCAGCAAGCGCGATGTGAAACAGACAAATTCAGGAGTAAAAGGGGAGAGAAGTCAAAAATCGGGCAGAGAAACAAAGCAATAAAGACCGGAGAGGCAGAGGGAGAGTTCTCCCCCCTGAAATTCACGGGGGACGGGTATTTGACTCGTCTGCCAGTGCCAGGGAGAGCAAGCGCAATACTGCATGCCAGAAAAAAAAAAAAAAAGGAAACCCAAACAGATGAGGGAAAAAAGAAAAAGGAGATGAAAAGAGCAGCTTTGAAGAGGGTGGGTAAGCACAGCGGAGGAACAGCAGAGCTGAAAGGAGAGAGAGAGAGAATGGCTGTCCCTCTTCCTCGCTTCTGTCTCGCACGCTGCTCAAAGGCAGGATTAAACACTTCTCTGCGCTGGCTGCCACACAGAGCGAAAGATGGGACAGAGAGAGGGAAAGAGGGGGGGGTGCGAGGGTTGTGACGGAGCAGGTTTAAGGTGGAATTAATTGGGAAGGAGTATTCATCAAAAGGAATGGAAAGAAGGAACAAGAGGTGAGACGGCGCTTAGCATCACAGGAGATGAAGGGATAAGAAGTGGGCAGAATTAGAGTGCATGGAAAGCAGGTGAAGGGGGGGGGGGAATTCTCACCCGTATAGATTCTGGGTCTTTTCTCTGAGTGGAACAGCCTCTCTCCTTCATCCCTGTCCGTATCGTCCTGTTCGGTTTTGATGTAGAGTGGACGTTTCCTGGTCGGACCAAACCCAGGGCTGGCTTTCTCCTCTGTGTAGCCTTTCACTGGTGTCAAAGTGGGGGGCAAGCAGTGACTTCCTTCGTGCTCTCTCACAAACTTCTTGGTTCCGTCCTTCGGCCCTCCGTGGCCTGTACTCCTGGCCACGTCTCGGGCCCCCTGCCCCAGGGACAAAGGCTCCCTCTGGCCCCCACACCTCTGCAGGACTGGAACTCTGTTGTTAGTGTAGGCCGGCGGGACACCTGAGGAGAGCAGAGACAGACGGGTGGAAAAGAGGGGGAGAGGTGGGTGGGTGGATGGGCAGAGGCAAAATAAACGACAGAAGATGAAATGGAGAGGGACACACCGGGAGAGAGAGAATGCAGACAGAAAGAAGAAAAAAAAAAAGAAGTGGGGAGTGAGAGACAGGGTGGGGGGGGGGGGGACGACGACAGAGGGAGAATGCCAGTTAAACACCAGCCAGCTTTTATTCTGCTTTAAAGACAGGCAGTAAAACTTTGATGGGGTAAAGACTTTTTAATCTGATGTGAGCGGAGCCAGCAGCCTGACAGTTCAGCGCCGCCGCTCACACTTCCAGCGCGGAGAGGCAAGAAAAACATCCTGCGCACTAGCTGCGCACGGCAACTCCCATTCCCCCCCCCCCCCCCCCCTCGCTCCTTCTCTGTCCTCCCCCAAGGCATGACCGCACCACGCCCTTCTCACACAGAGCGTGACTCTACACCCCCACCCCACATCCTCCTCCCCTTCCCTCTCTCCTCAGCTCCCTGTCTCTTTCTCTCTCTCCATGCCATAATTAGGCTCACACGTCAGCCGCGGCCTCGCTCCAACACACAGCTGGGCTCTCAGCCAACGTAACTAACCCCCCCCCACCTCCCCACTCCCTCGCCTTCCTCCCTCTCCCTCTTTCCGTTGCGCTCTCCCATCCGCTTTCACCCACCAACTCTCCCCTCGCTTTCACTCTCCCTCTCTCACGCAATCTCTGCCCCCCCCCCCCTCCCCCTTCTGCTCTGACTCCCCTCTCGATCGTCTCTGCGCGCAGATAAGCACAAAAGGCTTCTTGAAAAATAAAACGTCCCCTCTGTCTCCCTCGCTTGCGCTGCCTGGCTTGTGTAAGAGTGTCTGCGTGTGTGTGTTGATTGTGTATGTGGAAGTGTGTCTTTTTTTAGAGTGACCCGGTCTTGCCTCAGCATTTGCTGCAAGTGCATGCGAGTGTGTACACGCACCTATTGTTTGTGTGTGTCCATTTCTGAGTGTTCATTTGCAGAGTGGCTGCATGTGTGTGTATGTGCATGCATCACGAGTGATTGAGAGTGTGTGTGTGTGTGTGTGTGTGTGTGTGTGTGTGTGTGTGTGTGTGTGTGTGTGTGTGTGTGTGTGTGTGTGTGTGTGGTGCTGGGTTACTCACCCTCCCTCTCTCCCTGCCTGGTGGTGTGTTGGCAGTATTCCAGTGCTCGCTCTCTGCGCTGGCCGTCTGCCAGCTCCCGTCCTGCTGCTGAGGCAGACACACACACACCGCCGCCCTCCTTCTCCTTCAGCTCCAGCTCCGAGAACCGCATCATTGCCCGCTGCGCGCACACACACACACACAAATGCAGAAAAGACCCATGAAAACCACTCATCGTCTGCCCACGCCGCACACACACACACCTCTCTAAGCCTCAATCTGGCCTCAACAGCTACAGAAGCAAAAAATTGCATCAGAAATCACATTGTCTCAAAAATCAAAAGAAAATGCCAAAGAAATTAAACCCACGCACACACACACATACATACGTACACACACAAAGGACAAAAAAGGTAAGACAGATAAATCACAAGCATGGCATCAAGACACAGGTTAGACTACTGCAGCCACTGTGAGTCCATGCGCTCTGGGGCTTAAGTCCTGGCATCTCCCTTCCTGAAACATAAACATGGCTAGGAAACATATACATCTAAGCCCTGAGGCAGAGAGAGGAGATGAAAAAGAGGAAAGAAGGGAGTGGGGGGGGGAAAGAAGTGTGCAGCGATACAGAGTACAAAGTAGACAGAGCCCATCAGAGGCAGATGTGATAAGAAATGTAAAGAACTGACCTCCCAGTTAGCTGCAGGTTGACTTATATTACTCCCCTCTCGTGATATGACTTCCATCTAAGCAATTAGAATGGGGGGGCTCAATATATCTGTCCATCATTTCATCTTTTTCTTTAATGAATTTTTGTTACGTTTCTCCACATGTTTCTTTAACACACAATAGGCAGCCACAATCCCACAAAATAACACAATCAAATGAAAGTGACTCAACAGGTCAATTTACACTGCATCAAAACTATCAAATACTTTCTGAAATTCACCAATGACACATTTGAAAGAGAAAATCAAAACAATATGTTCATTTTGGGCACGATTGATAAAGCTCATTTAGTTTTAGTCGTCTCATTTATTTTTTCCACGTCAGATTTTTGTACATGTTCAGAAATAGAGCATTTGATAGCCTTGTGTTGCAGCTGTGCATTGACAAGCATGACACAGACAAAACCACAGTTTTCTAAGGTGCGTTCACAACATAGACAGACATGTGAAAACTATTAACATATCTGCCTTCGAGCCAGTGAATGATATAACATAGGGTTTGTTTGTGTCTGTACGCTGAACTTTGGGCATAAGGAACTAAAGATAACGGTCTAAAACAATAAGCTCAGTGTGCAGATTTGAATGACAGGTGACGGCCTGGTGTTGGGGACGTTACTGTAATTGTGCATTTATAGATGCAGAATGATGTGTTAGCAAAGAGGGTCTTTTAGCCAGTTGGGTGAGGGAGAAAATTATGACCTTGGACAGAAACCAGGCAAGGCAGCGTAGGCCATTGGGGGGAGGAGGGTTGGGGGAGGATAGCAACTGGCGGATGGGGGCATGCAGAAAGCCTAAGAGGAACCCCTAAGAGGGCAGCTGCTGGTTTTCAAGCACGCTGCAAGCCCTCCACTGCCCCTAACCTCGGGGTTAAGCATAGCCAAAGGCAGTGTGAACTGTGAGGCTGCCACAGTCATGCTCTGAAACTACAGTGTATGGCTCTATAGCACAGTCAGCACTAACACATGCTTCAGCCCCAAGGCAGTCACACAAGGACAAGCACGTACGGACACACAAACACGCACAGAAATAACCTTTACAATGGCTGCTCACTAATCACCATACAGTGATGGCAGCCCTGGTTAACCTTTGACCTGTCCTCACTGATAGAGAGCCTCAACTAGCCTTGCACCAGCTCACTGAGACAATGATGAATTAAGGGGAAGGTCAAGCCTATGGCCAGGACAGTAGCATGACAGCATTTATATTGTCGGTACTGTGTTGTAAATGCCAATTTCATGCAGGGTTTGTTCCACAGGCAGTTCTAAATATTGCAGCATGGGAATAAAGACCGTGGCCCTTTGGGGGTTTATTCCTGCGAGGATGTTAGAACTCAAAAGTATGTTTGAAATGTCTGCACATAAGAAACGTTGGTCGTAATGACCTCTCTGCAGCCCACCACCCCTTGAGCCCAATATATCCTGTACTGTATATACAGCCACCAGTGTTAATAGCCTTACCTGCAGAGCTCTCTGTTCACGGCTCAGCTTGCTGGAGTCAGCATACAGCTCAGTGGTGACACATTTAAAGCGGTCGCCAACGTAGCCTGAGGAGTTTGCAATCCTCTTGGCCAGACTGGATCTACGACAGCCTTTAGATGAAGTCTGGTTATCATCTTCGTCCTCCTCATCCCCTTCTCCTTGAGACTCTCCGAGGTCAACAATACTGTCCTCTCTATCAGTATCCCTCTCGCACACTTCATGGTCTGACTCCTTCAGCACATCTGTGCAGTGCTGAGTGAAGTGGAGAGCTCGGCTGTCTCTGTCCCCTTTGTCTTTACCAGAGCTGCGCTCCCCAGATGTTCGGGCACAGCGCAAGGTGCTCTGGTCTTGATCTCCAGGGTCTGGGCTGGGACTCCTTTCCTCCAGGCTCTCTTCAGCTTGGGCAATCTGCCCTGGAGTAGTTGGGGATGTGCTAGATGTCATCCCAGAATAGTCTGTGTCCTGAATAACCTTTGGTTTCCCAAAGGGAGGTTCTGTCTGTCTATCAGTGTGGCTGGGCTTCACGGTGGGGCTCTGTCCAGAGTGGACTTGATAAGGATGCAAAAGGTGGTGTTGGTGTTTTGGCTCATAGTCTGTCTTTGTCAGATTTTGGTTATTATGACAACATTCATTTTGGTTAACCTTGGTGCTGGTCTCACCATAAGGCTGTTTGTAGACTGTTGGGGTAGACTCGATATCTGTGTCAGAGTGTACAAGGTCAATGCATACAATCTTTTCTCTAGACGTTGAAGAGGGAGCTTTACTTTGGCCACCACACTGTCCTTGTGCTCCTGAATCCCTACTATGCTTCATTTGGCTTCCTTCACCTGTCTCTTTTCCAATATTGTGATCTCTGTGTCCCCCACATTCTTCAACAGCCCCCCGGGATTTCTCATGTACCCGGGGCTTCAAACTTGAATCTCCCCTTTCTGGCAGCTTGTTGTCTGAGTGAGTCTGCATCAGTGGATGAGCCATCTCCTGTGAGTTGTAAGTGAGGTACTCCCCTCCTGGACCACCTGGAAGGTTGTGGTAGGGTAAAGGGTGTTTCGCTGCAAGATGGGTTGGGTAAAGGCTGTTGCTGCCAAGCAATACTGGATGATGGTAGACTGGACCTTTTCCTGCAATTGGTAAGGAGTGCAGTGCCATGCCATCAGGGATGGGGTAGTGCAGGTATCGATTGGCATAAGCCAAACTGTGGTTCAGGTAAGCGTCACTTTGAGGGAGATAAAGGTGGCTGGGGGGATGACCATTTTCTACACAGGGCCTTTTGTATGATGGCACCTCTGCTGCTGTTTCACTTCTCTTAGTGGTCATGGAGGACTTCTCTGTGCCCTCTCTGTGGTGATGTTCTGATTGACTGGGGCTATGTTTGACCCACTCACCATTAGGTTTGGGAGAGAGAGACCTGGAATTCACCAGAGAAGAGCCAGAGTGTTGAGTAGAGGAGACATTATGGTTGGGCTCCCCAGTCCTTGGACAGGATGAGCTACGTTGCTGAGGGTGTACTCTTTCCAGACCCTTGTGTTTAATGACAGAGGGTGAGGAGCCTTTGGCTTGTGAAAGGCCCAGGTCTGTGTTAGGCCTTGGGGAGGGGGGCAGGCCTGGTGTGTGCTGTGTATGGGAAGGAGATGGGCTAGGTACAACCCAGGAGGAGTGTAAAGTGCTGATCATCTCTGGCCTCTCTGAGACCTTTGAAGAAGTGCTGCTGACCACAGGGTGAGGATGGGAGGAAGGAGAGAGGGACAGGTTTTCCTTTAGGAGCTCTCGGTTTGGGGGCAGTCCATAACGTGCGTTTGATGCTATAGTGTCCATCTTAACTGGGAATCCATTGGGGGGCAGTCCAAACTCAATAATTCTTCCAGACAAATCTAGGGGCTTCTCAGCTGAGTCTTTGGTTGCTTGTGGTTGGTGAGCTGGCCTCTCAAAATTAGGTTTGGAGGGCGACCTACTGGGTCTCCTCTCAACCCCTACACTTCTGTGCTCAGGTGCCCCATCTCTTGGCCTGGATTTGTGGGGGCTGGGAGAGGGCTGCTCTGATGCCATGCTGCTCACAGAGAATGGATGAGGAATGGACTGCGTGGATGAGGACGAGGAAGATACTGAAGAAGTGGAGGAGGTGGGTGGTTGTCCTATCCTAGCAACTGGCCTTTGTATGTCTAGGGAACTGTCAATGAGAGCAGGGGAGGGGGGTGGTTGAGACAGGCGAGAAGATGCATGAGAAGAAGAATCAGTAGGCAGACTATTGCTACTCCCACCATTGGTGCCACTAGTGCTAGAAGTACTGCTGTTATTGTTGTTGCTTGGGCCCTTCCTAGAGGGAGGTCTGCTTGGTCTACTGCTCCTGCTTGGGGACCGTTCCCTGTCTATAGCAGCCTGATGGTGCTGAGGATGAGGGGAAGGTTGGTGATGTTGCTGTGCAAATTGAGGTGGAACACCGAGCCCCTTGTCCTGGCAGTGTACCAGTGATGTGGGGGCCACTGTAACTGCAGGAATCCTCATAGGGGGCGCCACCAGGGGAGAGGAAATGGGAGAAGGAGGATAAGGCGGCATATAGTAGAGCCTCTCCGCAGCAGGGTTAACATTGCCCCCCTGAGCTGCACACAGAGAGGGGTAGGCCAGGTGCTGGGGAAGATAGGGGTTGGGTTGGCTGAGCAGGGACGCTTTGTACATATTTAGAGCCGCATACTTGGATGTGTCCATGAAGGGATACATGCTTGCTTCAGGGTAGGGGTTGAGCCATGGCAGGCGAAGGTAACTGCCACCAGCACTTGCCAAGCCCAGCTCAGATGCTTTTTCTCCCGGCCCCACTCGGCGTTCCAAGCCTAGACCTTCAGCTCCAGGGACCAGCACAGGCTTGTGGAGACTTGGATGGGTGCCCTTGTAGAGGCCCAGGTATCCATTAGCGGGCTTACGACTGTCCAGAGAGCCATCAGGTTTATAGATGAGCTCTGGAAGGCCATCCCTGTTATAAGTGAGGGCATGGGCAGGCGTCTCTCTGCTCTTATCCGCTGGTAGTGCTCTGATTCCTGGGTATACCACCCCACCATGTAGACGAAGGCCGTCATGCATCAGAGCTCCTCGGTCCAGCCCCATTGCTGCGAGAGGTGTCAGCCTTGCATCCACCTGCAGCAGCACAGGGATAAAACAAAAATAAATGTGACAATCACCTCAGAAATCAAATCCCTCAAAGAAAAAATTTAAACTGTGACTATGAAAACATATATACACAGCTTAGTCAATTCCTTATAGTCCTAGGTAAGTAACATGCATGCATATGGTGAAATGGTTCAAGTGTTCATTTCCAGATAACAGTGACTCATGTGAAAATTGAGCGTAAACACAAACAGAGGACGAGCACAGGGACTTGCCATGTTTTGTCTGATGTGGTTCCCTTGTCTTAGTTCCAGGTTGGTTTGTGTCTCAGCATCGACATCACGAACAGATGTTGCCCTGTGGAGATGAGCAAGCAGTTAGCAGTCAGTGTCTTGGCTCTGCCACATACAACAGACACATGCCGACAGACACACAGGGCCAACTTAAATCTTTGTTGTGATGCCAAAAAAAATAAATAAAACCTTCCCAACAGAGAAATTGTTTAGAAATTAAGTATTAAACATCAATTTTCTGTGCATGCAAATCAAAAAAATATGTCAAAAGACATTATAGCTATGAAGCAATCAGATGTGGCACAGATATGTGTAAGTGAAATAAGACAGGCGGAAATAGAGCAAAGGTACAAAAAGCAAGATAATAGCACTGCTACTTATTGTCATCACAACCTTCCCCTCACTCTCAGTCACATACACACAACCCTGCTGAAGTAGACTGTGGAGATGAAAGCACTGTGTGGGCTCCCCTCCCCTCCCCTCCCATCCATCACCACCCCTCAGCAACTCCCCATTCTCTGATCCCCCCTCCTCTGACCCCCATCCTGTCCACCCCGTGGGCGAGACGTGCATTGTGGGGCAGCGTCTATTCAGTCACGTTCCACACACACAGGTTTTCTGCGCCCTCTTTGACCTGCTCTCTCAGCTGCCTCCGCCAGAGGAGCGAGGGAAGATTATACATCAGAGACCACTTCGGTGGGAGACCATTTACCCGCCCGCCAGCACCGAGCCACAGATCAACAAACACGCCGACGGACAGATGCAGGAGTACAGTATGCAAGAGAAAAGACGACAAATATGCAAAACTCCATAAAACAAGAGCACGAAAATGTAATCATAAAGGGCATGTGTAATGATTTTTAAAAAATCTTAAATTATATTTCTTTCAGGTTGTTTTCTACAGAAAATCAAAAACATAATGAGAAAGTAATAAAAAAATAAGTATTCAAAATGTAAATCAGCAAAATAAGGAAAGATCCTCTTGTGTGTGAAATTCCTAATAATGTTTTGAAAAATCTGAATTTCTTCAAAGACTGAAATATAGCAGAGCTGTTATTATATTATAGCTATTCATCAATCTCGCTTTGGTGTGATCTCAGTGAGTCCTTATGGGTGAAAAAGTTCACAATCTCCTGAGGGAAGAAACGGGTGACAAAGTGCCGAAAATTGAGATATCACCAAACGCTTCTGAGCTTTGGTGAGACAGGTGGCATCTTAACTTGCTAACCCAGGGGCCCACCTGAATTTAAAGGCTGTTAGAAAATCCCCAAAGAGGTGAAACAACACTGAGGACGTTATGTGATGTTATTACACCCACTGGTCAGATTTTGTTTAAAATAAGACTTAATGACTTAGGGTCGACATGTTTGTGAGGCAGGCAGCTGTTAGTGGAGCCAGAGCAGAGAAGAGGTGGGAGACAGAGGGAGAGAGAGAAGCCTTTAAATAGTCAGAGTGAAGCCTTCGTGCTCGTCAGTGCTGAGAGCAGCAGCAGCACAGAGACTCGGCTCCTCGATCATAGCACAGAAACGCCTCTGAGCCTCGCTGCCGCGCCGCTGGCACGCCACTTTTATTGCTGTGACCCGGGGCCCATTAATCAGCCTGCTGCGGGCCCCTCGGCATGACTCCTCCCTGCCCCAGCGCTCCCATCCCCCACTGCTCTCCCCTGCTTCGACAATATCCGCATCTGACGGAGCTGCAACCGTGTGCGTGCGTGGCTACAAGTGCAACGGTGTCGTGCAGCCACGTATATTTGCTGCTGCAATTTACACAGAGAAATCACATCACTGCCTGTATATCCTGGAGGGACACATGCACCTCTCTCCCCCTAAAACACGTCTGCAGCGCTCATTGACGCATTAAACATTTATGCGTAAAAATAATCACCCAACACAAACTCAGATAGGCCTCCTCAGTGTCGTGCTGTTCAACCTAAACACAACCTTCACCGCCAGCAGAGTGGAATCTCTCCATTTGGCACAGATCTGATACATCCTCTCCAACAAGGGAAATAAAATCCAACTTAGAGAGGAAATGATGTGTTCGCGTTCAGGTCAGTACAACTAAAAGACAGTCTGGTGTCTCGTGGCCTGTAGTCATTTCATTTCCATTAAATTAATAGTGGTCCGGCTCAGATGAGAGGCTGCACCAGGGGCCTCAAGGTCAGGATCAAGTACACGATGGCGCAACGCCGGGAATAAGACAATGTGGACGCTTTTGTTAGCATGTGTACACTTG